>NC_143021.1:116035718-116370718 GCF_055824585.1 Amblyomma mixtum
GACGCATTGATTCATCATTGGCAGCACGGAGAGAAGGACCACTGTAAGGGGTGCGCACCTTGCGAAGACGAGAACATAAATCAGAACTAATTACAGAAATGGCGGCGCCCGTATCGATCAATGCTTCTACTACAGTGCCTTCAATGTCAACGGTTAACATGTTCGATGGCTGTGCAGGAGGAATTGAGAGGGCGGCGTGCGGTGCAGTTTTACCTCCGGAAACTGCACAATTTAGTTTTCCGTGTGGCCAGTTGTCTGGGAGGATGGTGGACGTAGAGGCGACGACGAGCGGCGGAAAGGCGATGGGGAGCGGCGGCGCGACGGCCTGTCGGTCGAGGAGCGGTCCGGAGAGGTAGAGGAATAGGAGGGACGATAATTGGTAGGGTCAGCAAACGGTGGGCGGTAAGCGTACGACGAGTGCGGAGCGTCTTGGGAGAAGTCCCCGTACGATGGGCGACGAGGAGGACTGGAGGCATACGCCGGACGGTAAGCAGGTGACGAGTACGTAGCTCCGCTGCGAAAGTCTGGGTACCACTCGCGCTCGTCGCGTTGACGCCGACGGCACACACGGGCAACATGCCCGCGAATTCCGCAGTAGTGACATACCGGCCGACGTGCAGGTGGACTCCAAACAGGACACATAGCGGGGCTCGGGGACACAGAGACCGGAGTTTGCTGGACGGGCTGTGGATGCGACGGGTAAACAGCAGCAGGAGGCGTCGCAGCAACCTGGGCATAGGGAGGCACAAAACGCGGTACAGGTGGTTCCGCAGCCAAGGGGCGAGTGACCGAAGCGAGCTCGTCTTTGATGAGATCACGCAAAGGCGAGGACGACGGGGCTGGAGGCGGGTGGGAATCAACTGGCGGTAAGGTGGAGCCGTGCAGTTCCTCCCGGATAATGGAGCGAATGAGGGAGCGTAAGTCCACGTCGGGTGAAAGTGGGGTGTCCCAGGTGTCTTTTAATCGAAGCGACTGAAGGTCGTCAAGACGATGGCAAGTTGTTCGGATGTCTTGGACTGACGTTGGATTCTGAGCAGCAAGCGTGTTGAAGGCAAATGACCCAAGCCCTTTCAGAAGATGACGTACCCGATCGTTCTCTGACATAGCGCTGTTGACACGTCGACACAGGGCAAGCACGTCTTCAATGTAGGATGTGTAGGACTCACCGGGTAGCTGAACGCGCGTATCTAGCTTTTTTTTGTAGACAGCGGGACTTGCACCAGATGTGCCAAAGATTTGTCGTATCTGTGCCGAGAAGTGAGCCCAGTCCGGGATGGCATCTTTGTGGTTGACGAACCAAGTCTTGGCCACGGCAGTGAGGTAGAACGACACGTTTACAAGTTTCATCGCTGAGTCCCAACGATTATAGGCACTGACCTGGTTATATTGGTCGAGCCAGTCCTCGACATCGTCCCCACGAAGACCAGCAAAAATGGGAGGCTCGCGCTGGAGTGTGGTGATGGTCCAAGTGGGGTGTCCAGAAGATTGGGAAGGACCGGGTTGGCTCATCATTGCTGGCTCCAGACGGTTCGAATCGAGGGGAAGAAGAACGGGGAGCCCATCGGGTGTACGAGTGGTGTTGTCGCTGACGGTATCCATCGGTGCAGATGGTACGAGCAGGTGGCGACCGGAACGTAGCTGCAGTCTGGCGGCAGAGAGGACGCAGGGATCGAGAGCACACTCCACCACTTGTGAGACAGGAGACAGAGCGCAGGATGGAGCGAGCTTTAATGGCACCCGCAAGTATGGCGACCAACCCTTCGAAGAAGAAGATGATCGATGATGATGGATATGTACAGATGAAGACGAAGGTCGCATGTTGTGCTTTGAGCGATGATGATGGATATGTACAGATGAAGACGAAGGTCGCATGTTGTGCTTACAATATTTATATTTATACAAATACCTCACAGGTTCCACACTTGGAACATTTGTGAGAGGAGGGGTTACAATATTTAGCAGACAAAAGATGGTACAATGTGGAAATAACAAAAGTAAACAATATTAAATGAATTGGACTGCAAACAATTATTACACCGTACTTGAAGAAAATCGTAATATATTGACACAGAGGAAAAAACATCAAACAAATAGCGGCACTGCATGGATTTGACTACACATACGAACAAAATTTATGTACAATATCATGGATGCATGAAGGTGGTCAATTCGTTTTTGAGCATTAATGGGTCACGTATGGTAGCAATGCAATCCGGAAGGCCATTCCAACACTTGATAGCACGTGGCAAAGCAGAAGAATTAAACGCGAGTGTTCGGCCGAATAGACGTTGGAAGCTAAGATTATTATGTAGGCGACGTGTAGTGCGCATTGGGCGTGTCAGTGGCAGTGTGGACGCGTGACGACTGTATATTAGTTTCTGTAGTAAGCAAAGAAGTGCGATAATTCTACGTGTCTGTAAACTTGTTAGCGATAAAGATAACTTGATGCTTGTTACGTTGGAATGACGGTTGTAGTCGTGAGAAATAAAACGCGCAGCACGGTTCTGAATTGCTTCGAGGCAATGAATTAAATCAGCCTGATGTGGTGACCAGATAGCTGATGCATATTCTAGTTGGGGACGGACAAATGTTAAGTATGCTAGCTTGCGGGTAGAAAGAGGTGCGCTATGAAGATTTCTTTTCAGGTAGCCAAGCGTGCGCGATGCTTTGGCAGTTATGTATTGAATATGTTCCGCCCAAGAAAGATTTGAAGTCAGATAAACGCCAAGGTATTTATAGGAAGACGTGCGGGATAGCGTGACACTGTTAAGGGAATAAGTGAATAGCGAGTTTGAATGCTTCCGGCTAACGGTCATGATTTTACATTTGTCAGTATTAAGGGTCATTTGCCATGATGTGCACCAGTTGGTTACGCATTCAAGGTCCTGCTGAAGAATTGCATGGTCAGTGGTTGAGCGGATTTGGCGATAAATTATGCAGTCATCGGCGAACGTCGAACTGATGATGTAAGATGCGATGGCAGGTCATTTATGTAAACTGAAAATAATAAGGGGCCGAGAACACTTCCCTGAGGGACGCCAGAAGTGACCTCATTAAGGGGTGATGAAAAGTTGTTTGTTACCGTGAACTGCTTTCGAAAAGATATGAAGTTCCGGATCCAGGAGACAGCGAGTCTAAATTAAGCGACGATATTTTAGCTATAAGGCGAAAATGGCCAACACGGTCAAACGCTCTGGAAAAGTCAATGAATATGCAGTCAGTCTGGTAGTTTCCATCCATGTTCTTGAATAAATCACTAGTAAGTTCAATTAGTTGTGTATCACAGGAAAACCCTTTTCTGAATCCGTGCTGGCATGGGAAAAAGAAACCGTTGTTCTTGAGATGGCTCGCGATGTTAGATGCAACGATGTGTTCAAGTAACTTACATGGAATACTCGTTAGTGATATGGGGCGGTAGTTACTGTGTTTTTGTCGCCAGATTTGTAAACCGGGATTATTTTGCCAATCTTCCAATCATAAGTAATTTCGCCAGTTGCTAAAGATTGCTTGAAAATATGACAGAGAATGATACTAGAGGGATGTATTGTGTGTTTGAGAATTTTTGTATTTATTCCATCTACCCCTGAGGAAGTTGATACCTTAAGACTGTTAATTAGAGATGCTACGCCTTCTGCTGTTATATCTATAGCAGTCATGAATGGGTAATTGAGTTCTTGGGGTGGAGGTAGGTTGGAATAGTCTTCGGTAGTGAATACTGATGTGAAGTAGTCATTAAACGTGGCTGGACAATTCTCTTGGGGTATTGGACATTTGTTTTCATCAAGCAATGAAATGGTGTCGAACGTGGTGTCGAACGTGACGGGGAAATTGTTTTCCAAAATTTTGCGGGGTTATTTTTTATGAGCGATTGAAGGTCCTGTGATAAAAATTTATGTTTGGCCTTCCGAATGGCATGGCAGTATTATACTTCACACTGTATGTGCTCAGCATGCGCAGAATCAGTGGGCAATCGTTTCGCGGTTCTGAAAATACGTTTTTTCTTGTTTTTAAATGCTCGTAAGGAATTGTTGTACCAAGGTTTAGATATGTTGACCCGTAATGTTATTCTCGGAATGTGTTTGCGCACCAGTTTCGCTATTTTTTGTTTGAACGAAGTCCACTTTTTGTTAACAGACCGGGATGAGAAATCACGAGCAAAAAATTCGGAGAAATGCTCGAGACGACGATTAATAGCGTCAAAGTCAGACTTCCTGTATTTTAGTATCTGTTTTGGTTGGGTTCGGCGTGAGTAATAAGGGACATTAATCGATAACTGAAGAAGCTGATGATCACTGAATCCGTCATTATAAGATATATCACTAACCCTCTCTGGAGAAGACGATAGAAGAAGGTCTAAAATATTAGCATCACGTGCTGGATCATTGACTAGTTGGACAAAAGAAAAGTCGAGTGTTAGCTGCATGAGCTGATTGGAGGCAGATGAATGTGAAGATAGGTTCAGCCAATCAATGTCTGGGTAATTAAAATCCCCGAACAAGAAAATGTCAGATTTAGGAAATCTGGTTCGAATAGCCGTGATATTGTCATATAGGTCAGCGACAAACGTGGCAGGGGAGTCCGGGGACCTGTAGCAGATGCCTAAGACAGTGTTACCGAAGCGGGATGCTATTACTACCCATATGATTTCCAGTTCACATGGGATATCCACAAGGAAAGACAAAATGTTATTATTGACTGCGATTAATACTCTGCCGCCCTTTTTGCCTATTCTATCTTTTCGGTAAATTTGAAATCCGTTGCTATCAGGCAGAAGTTCCTCGTCAGCGATATCTGGACGCAACCACGTTTCCGTTAAAAGTAGTATATTACAGTTGCTATTATCAAGATATGAGCAGAGTTCGGTGCGTTTAGGAGGAAGGCTGCGTATGTTAGCGAATGTCAAACGGACAGGTGGGCTTGGAATGCTATCTATAGGCGACTGGATCGGGGTTCGTGACGCACTGTCCTCTAGTTCATTATGTGTTCGAAAAATCTACCATCGAGAACTATACAGTTCCGACACCTCTTTATCACGCTAGCTGACGCAGCCTTCAGCGTGCTTTGAGGAATGTGAGGGCAAACATGAGTTATCTTCGTCTTCAGAGCTTCAGATGTTGTCGTCTTTGTGTCTATATCCGATTCCTGATGTATCCCCGTAAAAATACAGGGTTTGTTCTGAAAGTAGTAGGACTGGTTTTTTCCTGGGCGAATGGGTGGTCGAGAGGTTGTCTGCGCGTACAGGATCGTTGAAGGGGGATATTGGGAATGCTGGGGAAAATCGGCAGTCGGCTCTCAGCCGTTGAAGAGAGGAGGTCACTTGTACTGTGAACCCCTGTCGAAACGTCTCGTCACGCAGAATCGTCGAGCGTTTACTAGATCAGCCATACGCGATCAAATTTTGAGTAAATCTTGGTAAAACGGGCAAAGAGACTCACAAAATGATTAAGGAGGCCTACGGTGACGCTTCCATGGGTAGATCAGGTGTTTTTTGAGTGGCACAAGCTTTTCCGAGAAGGTAAGCAAAGAGTGGAGGAAGACGACCGCTCCAGACGCCCTTCGACCAGCAAGACCAACGAAAATGTGTAGCGAGTAAAACATTTACTTAACAGTGATCGTAGATGAGTATCAGAATGATTGCTGATGAATTGAGCATTCCTCAAACCCAAGTTTTTGAGATCGTGACCGAAAACTTATCCATGAGGAATGCGTGCGCGAAGTTGGTGCCGGGAGTGTTGTCAGAGGAGGAAAAGGCCAACCGGTAGGATCTTCTTCATCATGTGAATGAGGACCCCGATTTTTTGCCCAGCACAAGGCGGCAACGCTGCCTCAGCCCCCCTACAGCCTCGACTTGGCCCCGCCAGACGTTTTTCTATTCCTGAGAATAAAATCGACGCTCGAGGGGAAACATCATGGATCGGTAGAGCTGGTTCAACAGGCCGTGACGAGGGAGCTACACAGCATTCCGGTCCAGGCGTTCCTGGAGGCGTACGAAAACTGTAAAACTTATTGGCAGCAGGGTGTAGGTGCGGAAGGGTGCTACCTTGGAAAATTGTAATCGTTTTTACTATTCTCTTGAATAAATTTTGTTTAAAAAAATCAGTCCTACTACTTTCAGAACAGACCATGTATGTCAAAGATGTGAGGTCTGGGGATTGATCAGGCCACGCCACAGGTCCGTGGCGACCAATCCAGCGGTTGGCACAAGAGCGATCAAGGCTGCAGCTGTGCGGAGGAGTCCCGTCCTTTTGGTACCACACGTCAGGGAGTCGTCCTAGGGGCAGGCCGAAGGATCGTTTATTCACTGCTCCTTCGAGGATCTCAAAAACATATCGCTGTCCTGTCAACGTTCCTTCAAAAAATAAAGGGCCGAAAACTCCAGTCGGTTTTGTAAGTCTTCATCTTCAAGCTGTTTGATGCAGATGTACGTGGTATGGACGGAGGGCGGCGCTTTTGAGTGTCCTCCATGGCATCGATGCCGACACTCCAGTCTCCGCACTTAAATCGCGCACACTTGCATGAGGACGGGAAGCAATGATAAAAAGGACATCCGCGCGAGCAGCCTGACTTGTGGAGCGCAGCCTATGGGGCTTCGTGGTGAAGCTTCCGGTCTACCTGAGGGTCTCGTAGTGTCGCACAATGGTTGATGAGCTTGGTTTTGTTCCGGGATGCCAGCTGAGAAATATCTGAGCTGCTCATCTCCGATCGCCACCCGCTGCACCAAAGGCTAGCACCAAGTGTGCTTTTTCTTCATTTGAGAAACGCATTTTTTTCCGCTCTGAGCTATGAGAACATTCTCCTGAACTGCTAATTGGCTGCACTGCGATACAAGGGAGGAAAAAAGCGGAGGCTGCCTTAAAACCATGACGAACTCCTGCCCTTTCTGGAATGACCTATGGAACTAACGAATTACAGTCATCACTGTTGCCTATCCGTGGCCTGTCTGTCACTTATCAGAGACTGCGGCGCGACTTTGACTGTGAGTCAGCACTTTACGCAGCGGCCCGTCTTTTCCACGCGCCGCTCCGGAAAATGCTGACGAACTGCCAAGCTGCTGCTAAGAGTGGCGGCCGTTCACTTCAAGCACGCTCCATTTGCTCGAAACGCTGCCGAGAGGGCTGCCACGTTATATTTTTTTCATAATTCGCCGGCTTTCTTGAGGTGCCGGAAAAAAGGATCGCTTAGGAGATACGGTGCTACAATAAGATAAATCGGTTGTTTCTAAACCTGCTCTAAATCTAACGTAAGGCTATTCGCATTAAAATTAAATTTCAAAATTTGCACAGTTCATCTTAGTTAATTAACTAATTAAGCGGAATAAAAATTTTCAAAGGAGCTCCACACGGTGGCAAACAATGTATCGTTGGTTTCAGCAGGCTGCGGTTTGAAGCGTTTTTTAAATGCTTGGTTCAAGTTACGTGAAACACCCTATAGTTTGCCATTGTGGTCTGGCCGCAGAAGACGACGACAGTTCCAGTACGCCTGCCAAGCACCGCACACACTGGATTTCGTGGCTGCTTAACTGCAAGGCCGGCAGCGCGCTGTTCCGTTCCCGCTGGCTGAACGCGCCCAGCCGAATATATTTGTGGAGACCCGACGACAAATGGTGTATACGATTCTTCTCCACAAACCTGTATGGTCGAATTGTTGTGCCAATGCCTGGTTCTCAAACAAGAGGTCTATGCAAGTATTTCGTGAGGTTGTCACAGCCATGCCACGCGTAAAGAGCGAGAAGAACGGGATGTTCTCGCGCATGAGCGCTAGGAAACTCCTCTTGATCTTCATATGTACATTAAATTCCACCCCCACCCTGCCACTCTAGCAGGTGGCCGTTAATGGTTGATCGCGAGAGTTCACACAGATCTCAGCTCTGTCGCATGCGGCCCACATCTGTCATCACCCAACGTAACTATAAGCGTTATTCAGCCGTCCACAGACCCAGGCAGACAGTTATGAGCACTACCTTTAAATAAAATGGTTGGTGTACAACGTTGTCAACGCCAACGCCAATGAACACAAACGTCGATGGCCTATGGCTTCAGGGCCGCGTTTCTGGATAAACGTTGTCAATCTCGGCAGCCACATCTCTCCCCCTCCAATCACTCCAAGTACCTATAAGCGCGATTGAGGCATCCACTGACCCAGGCAGAAGTGTTTTTCGACCAAGCTTCAGTTGCTAGTGCGCTCTGGTCCTGTCCGTTCTCCCTGTGTTTTGCGTGTTTTTCTGTGCGCCGTTTCTAGATGGACGTACCTATAAGCGCGATTCAGGCGTCCACTGACCCAGGGAGGCAGTTATGCGCACCGCATTTACATAAAATGATCGTAGTGTACAACGCTGTCAACGCCAACGCTAATGACGACAAATGTCCACAGCCTATGGCTTCAGCGCCGCGTTTCTGGCACAACGTTTTCAATCCCTGCCACCCACAACTCTCCCTCTCTCATCACTTCAAGTACTTATAAGCATGATTCAGGCGTCCACTGACCCAGACGGCCAGTTATGCGCACTGCCATTACTTAAACTTTTTTACAAGTTTTGGAAATACCTCAGCCCCAAAACACAAAAAGACACCTTCAATTGGCAAGGACAAAATCAAAACTTTAAAAATTCCTTAAATACCTACTTTCAATCCGTGTTCACAGATGACGATGGCCGTACACGGGACAGTATTCACCGCAATCAAACACCGCTAGACATGCCCACAATAACTGACACAGGCGTGCTCAACCTACTATTATCAATAGATACAAAAAAGCAAATGGTCCTGATAATAATCCAAACACTTTTTTGCAAATATATGGCGCAGTCAATGCGAAATATTTACATTTAATGTCCACTAAATCCTTAATAATCTGCAGTCAAGCTAATGAATGGAAAAGAACGAAAGTTATTCCCATACACAAAACAGGACGCAAAGATGACGTTTCATATTACCGACCAATATCATTAACGTGCACGGTAGGAAAATTATTGGAACACATTATACTAAAGCATATCACCAGTTATGTTGAGCAAGAGAACATTTTATCGGCTGTTCAACATGGATTTCAGAGCGGACTTTCAACTATCATGCAATTACTCGAACTAACAGATGATTTATTCCAGAGCATTGATAAGCAAAAGCAAGTTGACTTGATTGCACTAGATTTCTCTAAGGTGTTTTTCAGAGTAAGCCATAAAAAACTAATTAACAAACTTAGATCAACTTTAGCTAATGGCACGATTATCAACTGGATCGAGGACTACTTAACTAACCGATCTCAGTATATTGTAGTTAACAATGACATATCTTCTACTGCGCTCGTTACGTCGGGAGCACCCCAAGGGTGCGTCCTTGCTCCACTTTTATTTCTTATCTTCATTAATGATCTGCCCTCTAAAATACAAGTTAAAATTAAACATTTTGCCGATGACTGCATCCTTTACAACGAAATTATCTCTGTCAATGACCACGATGATTTCAACAGCGCCCTTCATGAAGTGGTAAAATAGTGTCACAAATGGCAAATGGTATTGAGCATTAAAAAGACAGCCTTCTTCTCTGTAACCCGTGAAAAACAAACAGCCGAATATATGTACAACATCAGTAACATACCGCTCACCCGAGTTCACGAACATAAATACCTTGGATTAATCATTTCACATGATCTAAGATGGGAATCATATATAAAGAGTATGGTATCATCTGCTTTAAAACGATTGTTCTTCCTTAGAAGACGGCTTCGAGAAGCGCCACCGGAGACCAAATTGTTAGGATATAACACATTCATACGATCGGTTCTCGAATATGGAAACACGATTTGGTTTCCCTACACACAACAGCTCATTAACAAACTAGAAGGAGTGCATAGAAAGGCAAATAGATTTATCTCTAACAAATACAGGACCAGTGATTCACCATACCAACTACTAAATCAAGCATGTATCCTCACTTTACCGAAACGCGCCACACTATCACGTCTAAAATTATTGTTCCAATTAGTACAAAACACGTTAAACATAGATACTTTGTTATATATATCTAGACGAATCCAGACCATCCCGGCATAAACACCCATTAACCCTTAGAGAGTACGGATTCCGAAACGACTGTTTCAGATATTCATTTTTCCCGCCTGCCATAAAAGAATGGAATAGTTTGAACCCCTCTAACACTACTAATACATCTTTGTAGAAATTTGTTACTGTGGTAGAAGAAGAGTAACGCGATAATTAAATCATAATTAAACAAGTACAACAGACCAACGTATCACTGCATATAACACTATATGTATGAACACATTACTTACAATGTATAAAATAAGCCTCAGTCGCTTTGGGACACTAAACCCCATTAACCAACCAAAAACCAACCTACTAAAATGTTGTCAATGCCAAAGCCCATGAACACAAATTTCGACAGCCTATAGCTTGAGTGCCGCGTTTCTTGCGCACCGTTGTCAGTGCCTACAGCCCACATATTTCCCTCTCGTATCACTCCACCTACCTCTAAGCATGATCAAGGCGTCCACTGACCCAGGCAGCCAGTTATGCGCACACCTTTACTTAAATTTATCGGAGTTTAAAACGTTGTCAACGCCAACGCCGATGGTCACAAATTTCTACAGCCTATGGCTACAGCGCCGCGTTTCAGGAACAACGTTGTCAATTCCTGCAGCCCACATCTTTCCCCCTCTGATCACTCTACATACCTATAAGCACGACTGAGGCGTCCATTGACCCCTGCAGTCAGTTATGCGCGCTACCGTTACCTAAAATGGTCGGAGTGTAAAACGTTGTCAATGCCAACGCCAATGGACACAAATGTCGACGGTCTATGGCTCCGGTGCCGCTTTTCAGGATATTCGTTGTGAATGCCTACAGCCGACATCTCTGCCACTCTCTTCACTTCACGTACCTATAAGCGCGATACAGGCGTCCACTGATCCACACACCCATTTATGCGCACTACCTTTATTTAAAATGGACGGAGAGCAAAACGATGTCAACGCCAGCGCCGATGAACACAAATGTCTACGACCTATGGCTTCCGCGCCGCGTTTCAGCAACAACGTTGTCACTCCCTCCAGCCCATATCTTTTCCTCTCTCATCACTCCACATACCTATAAGCGAGATTGAGGCGTCCGCTGATCCAAGCAATCAGTTGTGCGCACAACCTTTACCTAACAACGTCGGAGTGTAAAATCTTGTCAACGCATCGCCAATGAACGCAAATGTCGACGACCTATGTCTTCAGAGCCGCGTTTCGGTGAGTGGGCGCGGCAGCGGTGCTACGATGCAGACCAACCCTTTTCTCTGCCTTCTCCAGGTTTGGATCGGTTTGCTGCTTGTGCCAGCGGGACCAAGAGTGCACACTTCTACACTGGATCTGGAACTTGTGCCGCCTATCTTCGGATCGACAACTGGTGGCCAAAATGATAAAGCCCTGCTTGATATCCGCATTTCGGTGCCATCGGGAGCCACGCTATCAACTTCGGAAACAGAAATAGGATCCTGGTCGACGTCATACTGCCACACTATAAATGCAACCTACATCGGATCATCAACCAGTGGGCGCGGCAGCGGTGCTACGATGCAGACCAACCCTTTTCTCTGCCTTCTGCAGGTTTGGATCGGTTTGCTGCTTGTGCCAGCGGGACCAAGAGTGCACACTTCTACACTGGATCTGGAACTTGTGCCGCCTATCTTCGGATCGACAACTGGTGGCCAAAATGATAAAGCCCTGCTTGATATCAGCATTTCGGTGCCATCGGGAGCCACGCTATCAACTTCGGAAACGGAAATAGGATCCTGGTCGACGTCATACTGCCACACTATAAATGCAACCTACATCGGATCATCAACCAGTGGGCGCGGCAGCGGTGCTACGATGCAGACCAACCCTTTTCTCTGCCTTCTACAGGTGAGAAAACGTTATGGAAAAGTTTACCGTAGTGACAATATTTGTCTGTTCCTGCTGCCGTGCCCACGGCCCGTGATCGATCTTGTGTACACGGTGCATGCCTTCTTTCAAACTCTTTTACTTCTTAGCGGGGACGTTGAAACCAATCCGGGCCCAGATGATGTATCAGAACAGCTAAAAGCTATTGCAAAAGATATCCAGGAAATAAAGAAAGGTAGAGCGGCGACTAATCAAAAGCTTGATGCAATTGACAAAAAGTTGGAAAGGATTGGTGTGCTTGAGACACAAGTAGCCGAGAGCAGTGAGAAAATAGCGGCACTTGAACACACCGTGTCCTTTCTGGCAAAAAAGGTAGACGAACTCGAAAATAGAAGTCGCAGGTCGAACGTCATCATCTATGGTCTGGATGAACAAGAGGATGAATCCGCTGAAAGTCTCCGTGAGGATGTGACTAAAAGCATCTTTCAAGATAAACTACAAATTGAAGTCGGAGGTATTGAGCGGATTCATCGCCTTGGGAGAAGAAAAAATGAGGAAGTAACAACCAACAGCCAAAGTAACAACCAATTCTCAAACTCTCGGACTATCGTGATAAGGTGAAGATCTTCAAATGCTGCTCAAAGTTAAAGAATACAGGATACTCTATCAGTGATGACTTCTCACGTCCTCTCAGAGAAATTAGAAAGAAACTGTGGGACAAAACAAAGGCAAACCGCGACAGAAAGGAGAAGGTCTTCTTAACGTACGATAAAGTAAGCATCAATGGTCAGCTTTTCAAATGGGATGAAGAACTTAACGACATGGTTGAAATAGAAAAAAGTGAGAAAAAGCAAGTAGAAAAAAACGACAACGTGAGCAATCCATCAAAAAGAACACGAAGCCGCCGATAACCCTGTTAAATATAAACGCACGCAGCCTCCTAAATAAAATCGACCACTTGGAAGCTACCCCTCTCGCCTTGAATCCAGATATTGTGGTGATCACTGAGACTTGGTTGCACTCGGGCGTTCAAGATCATGAAATCGTTCCCCCGGGCTATACCATCATTCGCAAAGACAGGGAATCTAGGGGTGGGGGAGTGGCCTTGATCTTGAAAAATGACCTACCGTTCTCGAAAATGCCTGACATTCCAGGGGTAGAAGCCGTTTGGTGCAAAGTTCACCTAAAATGTAATTCTGTTAAAGTTGGCGCTGTGTACAGGCCGCCAAATGCCGAAACTGTATACCTGGATCTGCTGTTCGATTATATGTATAAATACGCCTATGGCTCTATTATCATACTAGCTGGTGATTTCAACTGCCCACTTGTTAACTGGAATACTTTAAGTTCAGCTGATCAAACAAGCAATGCTTTGTTTCATATCCTGTTTACTTTAGAGCTTGTGCAAATTGTTAGTGAGCCTACTCGCGTGCAAGGAACGTCCAGTTCAATACTGGACTTGGTGTTTGTTAGTAACCATTTTAACATAGACGACTGTAAAGTGGAAGTCTCAAAAGGTATTTCTGATCATGAAATGGTACTATCTACACTAAACTTGCCGAAATCGGACCGTCTGCGTGGCCCGACAAAATATGTGCGCGCATTCAATAGAGCGAATGATGCGGCTGTCATGACTTATCTCATTCATGAATTCAATGACTTTTATGATCTGTATGTCCATAGTAGTACTACTGTTGACGCTTTGTGGGCACAATTTACAGAGCATGTGATGCACTGCATCACAACTTTTATCCCTTTGATAAAGAAGGCCACTAGCAAGCACAACCCGTGGATTACTCGAGATATAATTCACATGAAACGAAAAATTAGTAGGTTAAGGCAAAGAAATAGGCAAAGAGCAAGCTTAGAGCTAAAGGTAAACATAAGTAAGCTAACAAAAGAACTAAAGAATAAGGTACTTGAGGCTAAAAAACGATTTTGTGGCACTACACTTAACAACTTCATCAAAAATTCTCCGGAAAAGTTCTGGAGGTATATAAATAGAAAAAATGTGACTGCTTCTTCACCTACACACGGAAAACAGCAAGCTGACTCATTTAACAGTTACTTCCAATCCACTTTCACTGCCGACAATAATGTCTTAGGAACATTCGCGTGTCATAGCAATGAGTCAACACAACTTTCAGGCGCTCCAGTCATAAGTGTACATGGGATTCTTTCTTTGTTATTGAACCTTAATGAAAAAAAGAGTTGCGGTCCTGATAAAATTCCGAACTGCTTTCTTAGGCGTTATGCTGAACATATTAGCCAATACCTCTATCTAATATTTTCCAAGTCACTCGAGGACAGCTGTCTGCCAGCTGAATGGAAGATAGCAAAAGTAGTTCCCATTCACAAATCAGGAGACGTAACGTCCCTGTCTAATTATCGGCCTATATCCCTCACATGTACCTGTTGCAAAATACTTGAGCATATTTTATTAAAATTTCTTAAAGAACACACCGAGACCAAGAACATCATTCATCATAACCAGCATGGCTTCAGAGCAGGCTTGTCCACTGTTACCCAGCTCACAGAAATTTTTCATGACCTCGCGCAGGGAATCAACGACCAAAGCCAAACCGACATAATATTCCTTGATTACTCGAAAGCTTTTGATCGTGTAACGCATACCAAACTGAACTTCAAGTTAAATAAGATACTTGGCGACGGTCCCGTTACGAGGTGGATAGCCAGCTACTTATCGGAACGCCAACAATACGTGCAATACAATGACCATGCCTCTGACATTGTTCCGGTTATTTCTGGTGTGCCGCAGGGCTCTGTGCTTGCACCATTTTTATTTATTTTATACATAAATGACATAACATATCACGTGGATGTAAAGGTGCGTCTCTTTGCTGATGATTGCGTGCTATATCAAAAAATAAACAGTCAAGCAGACCAAGAAAAGTTAAACACAGCTCTAAGCAACGTCGTACAGTGGTGTAATACATGGCAAATGGTGATCAACATGGAAAAGACTGTAGTGATGTCAGTCACAAATAAGAAAACAAAACTTAGCTTCCCTTATGGCGCAGGCAACGAAGTTCTTAAAACAGTAACTGAAAAGAAATACCTTGGTGTGATTATTTCTGACGATCTCAGCTCCAAAGCCCAAGTACAAAATATTACCAAAAAAGCCATGAGTAGTTTATACTTCCTTAAACGCGCCTTGCGCTTTGCAACATCAGATACGAAGTTACTCGCGTATAAGGTTCTTATCCGCCCAATCTTAGAATATGCAAACGTCGTCTGGTTTCCGTATATGCAAAAAGATGTACACATGCTCGAATCAGTTCAACGAAAAGCGGTTCGCTTTATCTACCACAGATACCGGCGTACTGACTCTCCCACGGAGCTGCTTTCCCGCGCAGGCCTCGACACATTATCAAGTCGCGTAACACTTCATAGACTCAAGTTTTTATATCAATTAACTCATAATGCATTCAACATGGATCCTGCTACTTACATTAGTTTTAACCGTTCTAGAGGCACACGTCACAAGCATGATTTTACGATTAATGAATACTTCTGTGCTAACAACACATATTATTTTTCTTTCTTTCCCCGAGCAGTAAGGGAATGGAACGCCCTAGATAAATCTATAACTGCGCAGCATTCCTTAGAAAAATTCATGGAGCTTGCAGTCTCATCAGTTTTGTCATCAAGCCAGAATTGATGACCATCCATAGTCTGTATTGGTTTTATGTTGCTTTTTTTTTGCTCACTCGATTATGTACCAAATGTATGATTGTATTAATGAATACTTTGATACGTGTTTGAACACATGTTTTGAAGGCCAGAGTTGGCTTTCTTCCGTTTTCAGTTTTTCATTTGATGTGATTCCGCATATGAATGCTGATTTCTTGTCTTTTAAACCTGATTGCTGGCTTTTGTTTTATTGTGTTGTTAACTTGCATCTTGTTATTTATAAATCCACTCCTGTAACAGTCCCAAGAAGGGACTAACATATGTTCAAATAAAAAATAAATAATAATAATAATAATAAAAGTTGTCAATCCCTGCAGCCCACATCTCCTCCTCTCTCTTCACTCCACGTACCTAAAAGCGTGATTACGGCGTCGAGTGACCTAGGCAGCCAGTCATGTGCACTACCTTGCCATAAAATGGTCGGAGTGTAAAACGTTGTTAATGCCAACGCTGATGAACACAAATGTCCACCACCTATGGATTCACAGCCGCGTTTCAAGAACAACATTGTAAATCCCTGCAGCCCACATTCTCTCTCTCATCACTCCACATGCCTATAAGTTCGATTGAGGCATCCACTGACCCTATCAGTCAGTAATGCGCACTAGCTTTACTTAAAATGGTCATAGTGTAAAACGTCAACGCCAACGCAAATGTGCGAAAACGTCGACGACTTACATCTTCAGCGCCGCGTTTCTGGATAAACGTTGTCAATCCTTGCAGCCCACATCTCTTAATCTCTCATAACTCCACGTACCTATAAGCATGAATCAGCCGTCCACTTACCCAGGCAGCCAGTTATGCGCACTTCCTTTACTTAAACTAGTTTTAGTGTAACACGTTGTCAACGCCAACGCCAATGACCACAAATATCGACGGCCTTTGGCTTCACCACTGCGTTCCTGGCACAACGTCGTCAATCCCTGAAGCCCGCATCTCACCCTCTCTCCTCACGCCACGTACCTATAAGCGCGATTCAGGCGTCCACATACCGAGGCAGGCAGATATGCGGACTAGCTATACTTAAATTGGTCGGAGTGTAAAACATCAGTCAACGCTAATGAACACAAAGTCGACGGTCAATGGCTTCACCGCCGCGTTTGTGGATAAACGTTGTCAATGCCAGCAGCCCACAGCTCTGCCTCTCTCACCACTCCACGTACCTATAAGCGCGATTGCTGCGTGCACTGACCCACGCAGCCAGTTATGCGCACTATTTTTACATAAAATGATCAGGGTGTAAAACATTGTCAAAGAAAATGAACACAAATGACGACGGCCTAGAATGTTAGGAGTGTAAAACATCACTGCCAACGCTAATGAACACAAAGTCGACGGCCGATGGCTTCAGCGCCCCGTTTCTGGCACAACGTTGTCAATCGCCTCAGTCCACAACTCTCGCACTCTCATTACTCCACGTACCTATAAGCATGATTCAGGTGCTCACTTACCCAGGCAGCCACTTATGCGGACTGACTTTGCCTAATAAGGCCGGAGTGTAAAACTTTGTCAACGCCAATGCAATGACCACAAATGTAAATCGCTTATGGCTTCAGTACCGCGTTTTTGTCGCAACGTTGTCAGTCCCTGCAGCCCACAACTCTCCCTCTGTCATTATTCGGTTCAGGTGTCCACTTAACAAGGCAGCCAGTTATGCGCACTACCTTCAATTAAAATGATCGGCATGTAAAACGTTGTAAACACCAAATCCAATGAAAACAAATGTCGACGGCTTATTGCTTCAGTTCCGCGTTTCTGGCACGTGGTTGTCAATGCCTGCAGCCCACAACTCTCCCCCTCTCATCACTCCACGTACCTATAAGCATAAATCAGGCGTCCACGTACCCATGCAGTTACTTATGCACACTACATTTACCGAAAATTATCGGAGAGTAAATTCCTGTCAACGCCAAAGCCGATGAACTCAAATGTTGACGGCCTATGGTTTCAGCGCCGCGTTTGTGGCACAACGTTGTCAATCCATGCAACCGACAACTCTCTCAACTCTCTCTCTCTCATCACTTCAAGTTGTTATAAGCATGATTCAGGCGTCCACTTAACGAGGCAGCCAGTTATGCGCACTACCTTTACTTAGCATTGTTGGAGTGTAAAACGTCAGTGCCAACGGCAATGAACACAAATGTCGACGGCTATGGCTTCAGCGCCGCGTTTCTGGCACAACGCTGTCAGTTCTCGCCGCTAACATCTCTCCCTCTTTCATCACTCCACGTCCCTATATGCGCGATTCAGATGACCACTCGCCCAAGCATCTAGTTATGCGCAGTACTTTTACTTGAAATGATATGAGTATAAAACGTTGTCAACGAGAATGAACAGAGATGTCGGCTGCCTATGGCTTCAACGCCGTGTTTCTGGAGCAACGTTGTCAATCTCTGCAGACCAGAACTCTTCCCCTTTCATTACCCCACATACCTTTAAGCGCGATTGAGGCGTCCACTGACCCAAGCAGTCAGTTATGCGCACTACCTTTACTTAAAATGGTCGGAGTGTAAAACGTTGTCAACGCCAACGCCGGTGAACGCAAATGTCGACAGCCTATGGATTCAACGCCGCGTTTCTTGCACTCCCTGCAATCCCTGGAGTCAACATCATTTCCTCTCTCATCACTCCACATACCCATAAGCGCGATTGAGCCGTCGACTGACCGACGCAGTCAGTTATGCGCACTACCTTTACTTGAAAAGGTCATAGTTTAAAACGTTGTCAACGCCAACGCAAATGGACGCAAACGTCGACGACATACATCTTCAGCGCCGCGTTTTTTAATAAATGTTGTCAATCCCTGCCACCCACATCTCTCCCTCTCTCATAACTCCACGTACCCATAAGCATGATTCGGGCGTCCACTCATCCAGGCAGCCAGTTAAGCGCACTTCCTTTACTGTATGCACTAGTCATAGTGTAAAACGTTCTCAACGCCAACGCCAATGAACACAAATGTCGACGGCCTTTGGCTTCACTACTGCGTAGTGAAGCTGTAGCTAAAATTTCACCGCCTTTCTTCACACAACGTACCTATAAGCGCTGTTCAGGCGTCCACTTACCGAGGCAGCCAGTTATGCGGACTACCTTTACTTAAAATCGTCGGAGTGTAAAACATCAATGTCAACGCTAATGAACACGAAGTCGACGGACAATGGCTTCAGCGCCGCGTTTGTGGATAAACGTTGTCAATGCCAGCAGCCCACATCTCTGCCTCTCTAACCACTCCACGTACCTATAAGCGTGATTGGTGCGTGCACTGACCCATGGAGCCAGTTATGCGCACTACCTTTACATAAAATGATCGGGGTATAAAACGTTCTCAAAGCCAATGAACACAACCAACGATGGCCTATGGCTTCAGCACCGCGTTTCTGGCACAACGTTGTCAATCTCCTCAGCCCACAACTCTCGCCCTCTCATTACTCCACGTATTTATGAACATGAATTAGGCGCTAACTTACCCAGGCAGCCAGTTATGCGGACTGCCTTTGCCTAACAAGGTCGAGTGTAAAAACTTGCCAACGACAATGCCAATGAACACAAATCTCGACGGCCTATGGCTTCAGCACCGCGTTTCTGGCACAACGTTATCAATCCCCTCAGCCCACAACTCTCGCTCTCTCATTGCTCCACGTACCTATGAGCATGAATCAGGCACTCACTTACCAGGCAGCCAGTTATGCGGGCTGCCTTTGCCTAACAAGGTCGGAGTCTTAAACCTTGCCAAAGACAATGCATTGACCACAAATGTCGACGGCGTATGGCACGAAAGCGCTCTTCTGATAATCCATGGGTTATTAATTCAGAGACAAGATGAGGTAAGGTTCGCTGGGACGAGGAATTTCGCATTTTCTTGTACGTCTGAAAGTGTCCAAGGCAAAGGGACACGGCACGGAAATATTACAGGTGGCCTGAGATGCCTGCTGCAGTGAAAGAATAAGTGCTTCTGATAATCATCTTGCACTAACGGTAGACGGCCTGAGACGCAATGAACGCAACATGAATCGGACCATGCAAAGCTCCACCATGCTGATTGAAGGGTTAGTCAGCGTTCAGGAAATGTATTTCATCTAAGGTGAAAAATAATGTCCTCACATTCTGTGCACTCCTTTGCGCTAGACATTTCGCAATGAGAGTTGGCATACAGAACTCGCCCAGTTCTTTCTCTCATTCTCTTTTCATCCCGGAGAAAAAAAAGGTTGGCGGTGAGTCAAAACAGCAATTACGCTAAGAGTGATATTCATTTCCGAACACATTTCTAGATAAAAGCATGCTGGTACTCACAAATATATTGTTGCAAGCCAGGCTAGTGTTTATGGCATAATTGTCGAAACGTATCTGCTGTGGATATTAGAATGCGGAGACAACGAACAGCGTCATCTTGAGCGCGTATGCTTCGTCGGCGCACTGGTTGCGTGCCTTTTCGCCACCTTTCTAGCTACAGGCGATAATCGTTGCGAGAGCGTCAGGGAGAGGAGGAGACGACGATGGGATAGGTTGATTATATTTTTCGGAGAAATTGCTCTAGCAGGAGAAACAGGAGCCGGAAAAGAGGCCGAGGAAAATCTAGGGAAGGTGGATGAGCGGCGCTGCCCGTAGCAACTGGACTGCAGGTTAGAAAAGGTCAGTTTATCTAAAATCGCAAAGGGAAAAAAGCTGGCATGGTGAGGGCCCGCGCCCTTCTAAAAAATGGGCTCAGCCCAGCAAAAGGCTGCTCCTGAAGGGGGAGGGAGAGGGTGAAACGTGTGAAAGGATTCTGTAATGTATCGAGGATCCGTCCTAAGCAGTTCATAACGTGAAAAGCGGCATGGAAACGACAACGCAGAGATGTCAAAGAATTGTCTGCGTGCAAGCCGAAAAACAAGAATGAAGGGCGAGCCTCACGTTCGGCGCTCCAAACGTTGGAAGTGGAAATGTGAAGTTTGGGCATCAATTTCGACAAAACACCTGAAACATTGGCGTAATGTCTGAATGGTACGGCAAACAGCGCTGACGGTCAGGACGGAAGAAGAGACAGGCGCATCCCTCCGTCCATCAGCGCTGTTACGTCGTACCATTCAACATGAACCAACCAGGCCGACTCGGCCCTCTTAGCATAATGTCTGGGTTCGTGTGCCTCTTTTGTTCAAGCTGAGATAAATGCGTATGAAAATACCGAAAATATAAAACAATACATAAAATTAGCATGCACAATGCGTGTTCTTTGAGTGTTTCATATATGATACATGTGGCGAACAAACTAGGATAACACACGTCCAAGGAACACAAGGAACACAATACAATTCAATGATTCGCTTGTAGGGTGACGAGTATCTTACATTTTATAAGCAAAAATGTATACAGGTCCGTCTGACCCATAGTCATTTGGCCCACCCGTGCGTGCCTCCGCTAGCTCGAAATGACGCGATGCGCTACTGATCAATGCACCAATTTCGGCTCATTGGTATTGAAGATTCACGCAAAGGAAGAGCAAAAATAAACGAGTAGAATTGTCATTGGTAAAAACTTCCGATCTTTTATTTCATAAAGGTGATATTTATACGCGAAAAGGTATGGAAGAACCATCGATATAGAATACCCAAAAGCAGATTAGAATAATAAGACGATCTACGACATTAAAAAAGCTAGCCGCGTTCGCGCCTTCACGATGCAGACTTCGTTTATTTTTTTTTGTTAAAATCTAGCCTACATCTACATTTTCTTTGCCTCCTGCTTCTTCACGCTGTAAAGGTGCCGCAGGTTGTTCACGTCTGCTGATTTTTTCAGATAAAACCGAAATTCCGCTTTAAACAGATTATTTTGGCTCTCCAAATGAGCCATGCGTATAGTAATGACCTAGATAAATTGTAGTAGAGGAAAAAGCGATTTATTTGTTTTTTTCCTGGGTGAGCATCCTGTGGGTGAGGCATTTATCGCGATGATGTACAGTCTTTGTCAAAAGTTTAGAGCCCAGGGTGTTTACTTCTCAGCCTTGCAGTGGGACTCCTGAAGCATTCTGGGAAGTCCTACCCATTGAAGGAGGCAGAACCAGAAGTCTTCTTACCCAGAGGAAATTTGGAGCGCTGGAGATGCATCACGAACCATACAGTGAGGCTCAGAAGCAAACCCCCTGGGCTCCAAACTTTTGACAAAGGCTGTACATCTCTGTGTGTGCCGAGAGCGGGAGCTAAAAGCGTACCATCTCTGCTCAAGCTGTTAATAAGTAAGCGCTCTCATCACTCTCTTTAAACCGACTAAGAAGGCTTAAACAGCTGCATGGGCTACCGACGGTACCACAAAATTTTACAGTGCACTGGGGCTGGCTTAAGGAAGTAACATCTCATCATATATTATGTGTATTGGTTTAAGCTGCGGACGAAACAGTGTAGTGACCACTGTTTCTCTTGAGAGCGTTTTTTTCTATATCTTGCTATCCCAGACGATGGAGTGGAAAAATATCCTCGGTTTGAAGTTGACCGCATTATGTGTTACGCGAAAGTACTTAAACGCTAAAAAACCTAGAATTAGACTGTATCTAATTGTCGAAGGTAGTGGGTAGAAGCATTAAATAAGCTGAAAGAAAAGCGCATAGCACAAGGGCGGCTGAGAAGCCGCGTTTACATGAATGCGAGAGTAGCACATCATATCAGCTTTTTGGTGTACCCCTTTCATGTAAACAGGAAAAATGCGCCAAGGAAATGCACTAATCACTCAGGCAGGCGGCAGATCGACAAGTGCGTCTAATGCAAACTACTGCTGGGATGAGTAGAAAGAAGTTTCAGTAGGGAGACTAGATATGCGTCCCCTCCCCCTCTGTTGCGCGTCGAGGCACCCTGGCTTTCCGGCCCCCTTCTTCTCCCTCGGCGCCTACAAATACCCCCTGAGAGAGGTAACAAAGCATGCAGACTACGTCCAAGATGTGAGCGGCTGCCTTCTCTCGCCGCGTGCTCTGGACCCAAGGACACTGTTCTCGCTTGACTTGACATGCCATGCAAGAATGGCATGTCCCCTCCGCGTGATACACTAGGAAATACGATGCGCTTCTGGGGTATTCATGTAAACGCGGAGTCCTAGTTAGCGTGCCTTCGTTGTCGCCCACCTAATTTTCTTAAAGCTACAGAACTGTTATTGCCCCTGAATCTCCAGATTTCGTAAAAGCTTGCCAATTTAGCTTCGCCACTTGAGAACGGGGTTCAAGATTTTTTATATTTGTTTATGTAACATATCCTGGCGCATGATAGCCTTAGTCGCTTATGCGCCATTAAACCCAACACAACACAACAACATCCTTTTTTCCACTGCTAAGCTGCTCTCAGTGCAGTGGGCAACGTCACTCGCCCTTGCACGCATCAAATGCGCACCATGTATTGAATTTGGTTGTCACCGCCTGTTTGTGGGAAAACTATATACTCGCTTCGATCACCCCGTATCATTTAATGGAATAGCGAAGCACTGAGCTTGCATGAAAAAGATCGAAGAACGACCAATAGTAATGCCCAGCTTGCAGGCACACGCTAAAGATCGTTTCCATGGTTTTTACTGAGCCCTGTCGGACGCAGATACAAAGCAACAAGTTTCTTTGCCACCAACTGTGCCTGTGATGAGACAATCACCCATATCTTGTGTGAGTGCCCTGCCTTTGTAGCCGAAAGACATAAGCTGCGATGTGCTCTGGACCGCCTGGACCCTCGCCCTTTCACAGAGGCCAAGATCCTCGGTCCGTGGCCACAACAGTCAACTGCCATCAAGGCTTACAAGGCACTCTTTCGCTTTTTGAGAGCGACTGCCTTGATTGACAGACTGTGATTATTTCCCTTTACTTCTCTCTTTCCTCTTTAATTCCCCTCATTCCCTTCCCCTGTGCAGGGTAGCCAACCGGAATCCTTTCTGGTTAACATCCCTGCCTTTCCCTCTCTCTCTCTCTCTCTACACCACATACCATAATGTCAAAACACACCGCTTTTCCAAATTGTTTCCTTGGGGAATGAACCTGACCACTGCTCATTTTTTGATTACTTGGCTTGCATACACCCCTGTGTTCAGTAAGCGCACATCAATGCAGGTAAAATAGCGTAGAAGAAATGCCATCATTGTAGGTTGAAGGAGATGGCACTGCCATATGGGGATAAGAGCAGACAAGTAGGGCCATCGTTGGTGGTATAGTGAAGTGGCATTGCCATTATGGGGGCTACAGTGGACAAGTAGGGCAATCATTGCGGGTGTAATGAATCAGCATTGCCAATATGGGGGCTACAGCGCACAAGTAGGGCCATCGTGGAGGTGTCATGAAGCGGCATTGCCAATATGTGGACAACAGCAGACATTTAGGGCCATTGTTGGAGATATAAAGGGGCATAGCCAATATGGGGAGAACAGCGGATAAGTAGGGCCATTGTTGGATGTAAGGGATCGGTAGTGTACGCGGGGTCATCGGAATGCGGCTGGGGGCGCTCAAAGCGAAGCGTCTCCTTTCTTGGAACGCGGCCGCTCGCGAACGCGCCGGGAACTACGGGTGCCCCCCGCCCGCGGTACCGATTCGCGCACGTGCTGGCACGAATGTGTATTTGTGTTTGTTTTTACTTTTATTTTGCAATGGAAAGGGCGTTTTGCCCTACGGAAGCTGGAGGGCTGGTCATGCTCTCGGTAAACCAATCATGTGAGCAGTGTAACATGATTGGAAACTACCAAATGTGGGCCGGCCCTTTAGGGCTTTAAAACCGGGTCCCGGAGCCGGAAGCGGGGTTTGGCGCTAAGGCGAGATGCTATGCATCTTCGGCTGTGCCGAGTAGGGGCCTCCGCTAGTGTTAGCCAGTTCCACCTTTTTGTTGTTTGTATCTTTTTGCCCTTTAATTTGTCTCGAGTGCCTAAACATGTATCTAATGTAAATTGCTGTACATAAACTTCAAGTGTTCGCCTTACCCCTGCATCTCAACTGATCACAAGACCATCTCTGACGGGGCGCCCCTGGTGCGAAGGAACGCTTAAGCCTTCAAGTGAACGAACCGTCTCTGGCGGGGCACCCTGGTGCAAGAAGAGAAGAACCTGTGAAATTTACTTTGGATATGATACTAAATGGCAATGCCAATACGGGGAGATTGAAGTCAGCCCTGGTCCTATATGGGACAAGACATAGTCAACTCGCTCTCAATATTGGGCCCATGGTTTGTGCTGCCTGGGCACACTCCATTCTTGCTCCCCTGCAGCGTGACTAAGCTTCGATATAACAAAGGGCCTCTATTTCCTTGAGCACACGAACTATAAAAATTTCGGCTATGACACTTGTGGCCTAACAGTGGCTAATGGTTTATCCGCCCTCGATCGCTTAGTAGCACTCAAGTCTCACCTGTGCCGACTCATTCATGCCGAGTCGTCATGATGGCTCCTCTGCGCTCATTCACTGCATTCGATACAAGATGCATTTTGGCTCACTCATGCATTTAGATGCACAGCATAGGTTTTTTGTCGCGGGTTTCCGGATTTTAAACTTTTCAGGAGGTTATTCTTCAAAGGATTACAGGACGCTGCATAAGGAAGCCCCGAAATGGTAGGCGCCAGAAATATGAACGTAGCTAGTCGGCTTCAATACTGCCGCAACGGAGGGAGCGCGCAGCGCGGAGGGTTTTTAATGCATCCGCGACCGATGATTCTCTTTTACGTGGTACCAAGGGCTCGTTCGCCTCCTGCTGAAAACTAATAAGTGAAACTTTAATTATTTGTTTATTGAACCCTCAGCGCCAGAGATATCCAAGAAGGGGAAGGGTTGCAAATAAGAAATGCATAAACAAGATGAATGAGGATTGCAAAAATTTTCTGCTATTTATACAATGTTAGCTACTGCGGTGCGAAAGTGCCGGTTATCATTGGTTTCAGCGATTCCAGCGGGAAGGTGGCTCCATTCACGTGAAACACAAGGCAATTAGTGAAGTGTTCATAAGCTGTTAAACACACTTGTATGCCCTTAGGTAGCTCTTCGAACAATCGGCTGTTGTCCCTTTTCATAAAAATATCGCTTCGTATGACAGCTCCATGTTCAACCCGGGTAGGACCTGACTTTATTAAATACAGAAACTGCGGGACGTAGTTATATCACATATATTCAGAAGTAACTCATTCCACCAGGTGCTGCACTTAAACAGTGCAATCCATTACAAGCGGTAAGTTATGCAGTTTAATAACACTAATTCAGGACACACAAGAAAGAAGCACTTTGTGACAAGTATTAAAAATACCGTTTGTAAAACTCATCGCTCTTGAATTTTTTCCATGCTACACGTGAAGGTACGTGCTTTTTTACGTCGCATCTATAATGCATGTGCACCCATCTATACACGGACGAGAAGCCAACCGCGTATACTTGCCTTCTCGTTTTCTTGAGATAGTATTGCGTATATAAAAAAAAACATACACAGGAAAGAGCTGAAGATAGCAGATAGAGCGCAATTTTCCGTGTTTTTTGCGCAATACCCTTCCTTAACCATGCATGACCGGCTCACTCACCGAACAGCACGCACTCATGAATATCTGTTTAAAGTTTCGAGAATTTATGCTCCTCACGTAGTGATTTTTTCTTCAGTTTAACAAATCAGCTGGGCTATGTGGTTTTTTTTTCGTTTTAGCCTCCTACCCTGTTCACGCAGTCGGCGTTAGATATCAATATGTTAGCGGATGAATTACTGCCCCCCTTATCGTGGAGTACAGCTCTAATCCATTTACTTCAACGAGTAACCGCAAATAGTTTTTTCACGGTCTTCATTTCACAATTTGAGAATTAATAAATAGAAAATACACAGGGTAACTACGGATTCGGCTGGTAAACATTTCCATGCGGGATCATCTCAGTTATAAAACCTGGTATTTAACGCAGAGTACCGAAGAAAGCAGTGCCATTGAAGTCAAAGCTGTGTGCTGGCACTAATCTGCATGGCATCAGTGTTACACGTTTTAACAAACTATGAATTTAAAATATGAAGTTACTCACTTTATCGTCTGGGCAACCTCTTCCCAGTATGTAGGGTTCGGAAAATAAACCCCCAATGCTGTGTACACTGGGCCTTGTGTCCTTTCCTTTTGAAATGCTTGCACTCCCTGCATGGCACAAAAGTAGTGGCGACAAATACACTTGTATCTAATAAGGCACGGAGTATGGTTATTAATCTCTCTATATGATTACTAGAACTCATCTGGACAACTGTGCATCGACAGCAGTGATCACCACGATGTAAGCTGTATCGAAAATCTCCCGTAGAAATATGAAAAATTTTATTGTTTTCATATTTCGAAAACATCACATACTAGTTAGTTATATGGGGTTTTATGGCGCATAAGCAACTATGGCTATCATGCGCCAAACACAAGTAACATCACATACCTGCACGGTGTATTTTCTTAAAGGCGAGTACTAACGCCCTCTTAAAAAGTCATGTTACACTTTCAATAAAATTGAATAATACTAAGCAGTGCTAACACAAAAAAATATCTTAGTAAATTTCTCTTCGTAACAAACAGCGAGGACTTCTATTTAAGGATTTATAGTCAGCATTTCTTCCAATGCCTAGCACTATCGCGTAAAATCTTCCAACCAGACGTGCAGCACACAGCTGTAACGATCTGCAAAATTTATCTGCTGGTGTACTACTTCCGGTCATGTTCGACCATCTCGGATGACAAAAAATTTTTTTCAAAGCTTGCTGCATTAGCTCCCGAAACCACGAACGCGGCTCGGAGTTGAGAGATGACATACGGACGCTTAAAGCTCGGGAAAAAGTCAGGGTGGATGCTAAACAATAATCAGACGAGCGGGGCACTGAATATCAGAGCGACGAAACGAGGATGAGTACATTGGGCGGCAGTACGATCACTAAAGCGTATTCATAGCAGCTATAGACGCGGATTCGATTCCGGCCGTGGCGGTCGAATTTCTTTGGAGGAGAAATTCTAGAGGCGCGTGTACTGTGCGATGTCAGTGCACGTTAAAGAACCCCAGGTGGTCGAAATTTCTGGAGCCCTCCACTACGGCGTCTCTCATAGCCTTAGTCTTTTGGGACCTTAAACCCCATAAACCAAACCAAACCATCAAAGCAGCTCTTACATGCGAGACATCATCCTTGGATGACACATAATGGTGGCATCGCAATTCTCGTCGCATGTAAATCTGCTCAGCAATTGGCTAAATTTCCATATTTGTTTTCACCCCCTCTCTTTGCCAACCGTTCACATTCACAAGTCTTAACAGGTCCTGCGAAGTTTCGAAGAAAGCTGTATTTGTTTCCTTTGTAGCCGTATGGCGGCGCTCGGGTGGGCGTCATGAGTGATTACTCCCTTATTACAAAACTACGCCACCTTGGGGGATTCTCCTAAAACATTTGTCCAGTCTTAAGAAGGGTGCCGAAGGAAACTAAAATGAATTTGTATATTTTGAATCAGCAGCGAGTATGTAAAGACCGTATATGGCTCTGCGGAGACAGTGAAAAGACCTTTCTGAATGTTGGGATCACTAGCGACCACTGCGGCGGCCCGCATTGGGAGAATGCGAGAACACTGATGTCTCCTTCACAGTCCTCGCCTTTCGCAGACCGTGAAGACGATGTTGACGATGTGAAGGCCGTCTTACGATGTTGACGCCCCATCGGTAAAGACAAACGCGCTAACGCGCGTCACCATTCACACACTCGAAAGAAGCACCCGCACTCGAGGGCGGCGAGGCAAAGACCGACGTAAGAGGAGACGCCGGAACGGAATCGGCGTGCCCGAGCATTCTAGCCTGCTATTTTTTTTTCCGACCACGCTCCTCCATAACGTCAGTGACCCCTTTTCAGTGAGGGGACATGTCGTCATCGTCAAGCGTCTAGATGACAAGCACTTTGGAGGGTGGGCACCGCGCACCCACCAACCGACACACTGCGTTCTCTCCTATGAAGTCAGGGTGACCCTACACAACGCTACGACATGACGTCACGGTGCGACATCATGTGCCGTCATGGCAAGCACATTGGCTCGACGTCACCGCTCCCAAGTATTGCATCATCTTTTTTTCAGATATTTTTAGTTTTTTAGTTAACGTGGTTGTACGTGGTGCGTTTTCCACAATTTTGACGTCTACTGCTGTTTTCATGTTCTCACACTGTATCGATGTCCGATACTATTTTGACACCTAAATGATGTTTTTGACTCTAATTTCTTATATAATTCCTCCACATCGGCCAAATTTTGACGTGTATCAACCTGAAATCATTATTTATCA
The DNA here is from genome assembly GCF_055824585.1 of Amblyomma mixtum. Taxonomy (NCBI): domain Eukaryota; kingdom Metazoa; phylum Arthropoda; class Arachnida; order Ixodida; family Ixodidae; genus Amblyomma; species Amblyomma mixtum. The sequence goes on from NC_143021.1 coordinate 116,064,538, forward strand.
TACAATCATTCCTTTTCGCTCAACTCTCGCACGAACTGAGAAATCGCCGCGGACACGTTTTGCGGACGCCAAATACGTTTTGCGGACAACATAACCAAGAAAGGCTTTCGACTTAATAACCAGCACAAAGAAAGCGCCGTGGGATGTAGATTCATGCAAGACATCAATGGCGGGGTGCCTAGCACACTCTTATAGAAACGCACACTCTTATAGAACCGGCAAGCAGATGGAATTTTGAATATACTGTTTGTGAAGGTTATAACCGTCGGTAGAAAGAGGCAGCCTGAGATTTTCGGTTTGTGTGCCGTTCATATCTCCTTATGCCTTTTGTATGTCAACCCCTTTTGGCAGAACGAACAAATGGTTTGTACGGCTTTTTCCGTACTAGGCTATAGTTGCAAAATGCAGGTATGGTTCCCAAGCATCTCATACTCGTATTGTTCTTATTAGTCTATTGCTCTGGGGTCGTCGTCTCTTACTCATAGTCTCTAATACTGGCAAGTGTTTCATACCTTGGTGCGTGGCCATTGGTGCCATTCGTGCCCGCGATAGAGGAAAATAAAGATTGACAGCGCGTGCTCGCAGCGCACGCATGGCACGGGCTGTTCGGAACTAGAAGCTTGCCACGCTGGTCATCTTGCTCTTGTGCTCAGCTGTGACCCCGCAATTCTTCAACAGAACTTACTATCCAGGCCGTATCTCTTCGATCTACGCTTCAAATATTTCTGGATAATACTATACTGCAGATACAGATAGCAAGCAATGAGAGAGACAGAGGAAGGTCGCTATTGATATTGTTACGGGTATGTTACGGCGGTAAGTCTATATTGGCGGCTGCTCTGAGATGGCCAGCACTCAGCTCAGACACCGAGGGCCCAGCTACTAACTGTCAACGTCGTCGTCGTTCAGCGCACCGCCACTTCTTCGTTCACGATTCGTCCACTTATTGAGTAACCAGTTCATTGGTAACACTATCCCCCTCGGCTGAAGGCAACGTCCCGGTGCGTGTTAGGTGTGCGATGTCGATGGTGGGTGATAGGGCTTGAGGCGAGCTAAATTAACGACTTCGGACTTCAGTGGAGCGGACGTCGACTTTGGGTGCAGCGGCGTGATTTCATACGTTACGTCGGTCACTGCCCGTAATACACGATAAGGACACGTGTAGCGCGGCAGAAGTTTTTCACATAACCCCACAGGACGGGATGGGAGCCACATGTTGGGTCTGAGGCATCCCACCGTTGTCACCACTGTTGGGACTGGGAGTCCGAGCCAGGAAACGGTCGAGGCAACGGTGAGTAAAATAACTTTTATGTACACTATGTACAAGGGCTTTTACATGATACAAGGGTCAAGAGCACCACGAGCTATCACAAAGAAGGGCGGCCCCGGCGGCGAGCGTAGCTCCGGCGTGATGGCTCTTCTGCTGCCCGTCTGCTGCTCGGGTTCAGCGCGGCTCCGTTTTTATAGCCGCTGGTAACGGTTACGGCAGCCAGCCGTTCAAATCCTCCAATCACTGGCCACCGTTCAAATTAGACCAATGGTCGAGAGCCGGCGAGCGTCGGAGGAGTGCGCACCGACGGAGAGGAGGACAGGAGGAAGGGTCCGTGTCGGCGCCGCGCCAGCGGGATGAGTCACGCTGCATGTCGCGACTTGTCCGAGAAAGTCTGGCCTGCTTTGAGCGTCGGCGAGCGCGCAGCGCTTGTTTCCAGGGAGGCCAGCCAGCGAAATGGGAGCTCCGGCACTACAGCACCACCGCCGCCAGACAATGCGCCACGAAGACGAGCTACTTCCGCGTGGCTCGGATGCGGGGCGCGCTCGTACGCCATGCTCCTCCAAGTTCTCGTCCGGTGTTCAGCCGCAGGTAGCTCCAGGCTCCTTTCCGAGAACGGGTCCCGCTCGCCAGGACAGGATCACTGCTCCGCAGCCTTGTCGCCCAGGTGACTGGATCAGCTTCGCTCGGTCCTTCGGAAGAGCTTGCTTCTCAGCATCGGTCGTTGATCGTTCTGCATGTTGCGAAGAACCGACCGACAACAGGCAACACCCAACACGAGCAAGTGCCCTCTGTCACCCGTCAATACACCAGACTTAAAGGTCACAAAAACTCCGCTAGCAATAGTTCTGTCCCCTTTTCGCTCCCTCTTCAACAAGAGACACATGTGGGATACAAGAACTTGAAAGTAATTAACTCAAACAAAGTGTCAAACACAGGAAACACTTGGAATGAAATGAATGCAAAATAAATTCGCTCTTTTGAGATCAGTCGGCCAGGAAAACACTCAGCTGAGGCCACAAATGAGGATATCAATTTGTTTCCCGATCTACGAGCGAACTTAACAGCTGCTCGCGAAGAGACAAAATGTAGGTCACGAGGAGGCGAAGCCAGCCTTGCTTAGAACACACGGCTTAGTGCGTCTACGTTCGCGTTTTCCTCGCTTCTAACGGACGGTAAACGACACCCGCTACAGCAGAAACTAGTGACTCTGCCTCTTTCGCTGTGCTGCGCTCTTCTCTCTCTCTCTCTCTCTACTACCGTGGTAGCTAACGTCTCTGCCTCTTTCGCGGTAGACGCGCTTTTCTTTCTTTCTCTACTACCGCGGTAGCTAATGTCTCTGCCTCTTTCGCGGTATACGCGCTTTTCTTTCTCTCTGTATTTGTCTTTCCAGTTTCTACGGGAGCTACAGTACGAGAGCGATTCGCTTTCATAGACTGGCAACTTGTCCCTTTCTTTGCGCTTCGTGCGCCAGTCGCGACGTCCCATAGCGAGTGCGCAACGCTTCCGATGGGACCGTTCTTTCTTTCTCTCTGTTCGTGGGGGCAAGTCAGACCTTGCACGAGTCTTGACTTTCTCGCGCATCCGTTTGCCTTTCCGCTCGGTGTGTAGTTCGCCTCTACACGGCCTTTTGATTTTACGCCTACTAAGTGGCGTCATTTCGAATCGCGGCTTTCTATCGCGATAACTGTGCTTGGCTGAGCACTTAGACGGTTTCTTCTTGGCAATTTTCTTGCCCCTGTCACTGCGGCCTCGTTCAATCTTTCGCGCTTTGAGCCGTACACGCGCATTCCTTCCGCGCGCGTGCCGCTTTTTATGGGAGCGCGGTTTCTCCCGTGAATGCAGCGGAAAGCGAGAGCCCGCATGAGAGCACGTGCCTTTGCGCGTCTCGCTCTCTCTGTGCTGGCGGCAAGATTCACACTTGTCCCGCTCCTTAATTTTTCGCCTCCCGGGCAGCGCTCTCTTGAATCTCGGTTTGGTGCCTTGGTGCACTTTTCCGCGCGAATGTTTGCACGATTTCTTTTTGCAGTTTATTCTACTGCCCAGACCTATGTGCCTCGACACACTTATGCGCTTCGCTTTGCGCAATAGTGATGCCTCGCACCTTTCTCTAGCTGCGATTGTGACGCTAGCTTCAAGGCTAACAACGTGACTCACTTTACTAGAGTCATTTTGCCGGCGACGTTGGCGCTTCCGATGGTGGCAACCCGTTTTCGCGCGTTTGCCCTTTCTCTCTTTTCGGCAGCGCCCTGTCTTTCTTATGCCTGCCTTTCATCTCTCGGCGGCACCACGCTTTCTTTTGCCTGCCTTTCACCGTCTTCCGGTGACAGCTCTCTCTCTTGAGCTTGCCTTTCCTGTCCTTCCGGCGGCAGAACTGTTTGTCTATCACCTTGTGGTGATAACTCACTTTTCGGAACTGGCTGTTACTTTCCTTCCGGTTGCAGCTTTCTTTCTTGTGCTTTCCTTTCATTTTCTCCTGAGGAAGCACATGCTTCTTCCGTAGCCTAGGTTCCTGCTGTCTGACAATACCGCTCTGATTGTCAGCCGATTCACCTGCGCTACCTAGATCAGACCTGTCTTTGGCGCCTTCACTAAGTTCCTCAAAGCTGCGCTCTTCCTGCTCAGCGTCTCTGAGTGCGCATTCGTCCTCATCTTTCTCGGACGGGTTGACGTCTACCGCCGCTATGTTCTCTGGAACGTTCTGTTGTCCACTGTCGTCCAGCGCCTTAGCTTCTTCACGCACTGACGAACCAGTGTTTTCTCCTGACATGAGTGTTGGCCTACAGCTCTCGTCGTGTTCCTGACGGGTTTTAGGCGATTGCGGATGAGGGTCGGCTCTGCACTCAGTCGCGATGTTCTCGCCACTGCAGCTGCTTTCTGGAAAGTCGCAAAGCTCAGAGCAGTGCGAAAGCACGGGACTCGTTTCGCATCGCTCGCTGCAAACGCTAGCGCACAACTCCGCGTCCGCAAACTCTATATGCGTCCGCATCCGTTGATCGTAAGTGTCGGGTTTCTGCATTTCTGCCGAACTCGCTGCACAACACGGTGTGCCGACCTCATCTACTTCGCTTGCGTCGGCGCAGGCGTTTTCATTCACGTCCAGACGGACGTCCTCTCTGCCCTGTTCGGCAACTTCTCCTGCTTTCGACACGCTAGGAGATTCGCTTTCCGGTAACTCCGCCACAATTTCAATGGGCGAGACCTCTGTAAATGCATCGTCCGATGCTGTGACTACCTTATCCGATGGCATAGAGGTTTTTTCGGTTGGCGAATGCGGGACAATTCCCACTGTTACAGCAGCAGTTACATCTGCCAAGCACGGACTACGTTCCTCTGTGCCGCACTGGCAGCTCTGCTCTACAGCTACGCACTCTACCTCTGTGTCACGATCATCCGACCGTTCAGCATTTTCGAGCCACTCTAAAATGTCGGCTTTAAACTGGTACGGAAAATCGTTAAACGATGGGGTGCTATTCTCTCGCAGGTACAGGTCCAGCGGTGACACGTTATATCTCGCCAGTAAGAAGCTTTTCAGCTCATCGTAGTCCGCCAAGCCGTCGTCCAACAGGCGCTTGACAACGTCATACGCTTCGCTGGAAAGCAGGGCTACCAACTTCTGTGCCCAACCATTCCGGTCAACGCGCTTTCTCTCGCAGACGCGCTCGAACTCCGCAAGATATTTCGCCATATCTTCGGCGATCACGAAGGGCTGCGGCCTGTCTCTCAGCGTTTGACCGTTAGTCTCATGCAGAGCGGACAATGTTTTATATCTCTCGAAATCGATCTCATGCGCTTCAAGCTCGAGGTCCATCAGTTTCTTAGCGCGAGCACGCCGTTTTATCTGAAGCTGCCTCTGTTTTTCTACCTCTTCGCGCTCAAGCTGCTTCTGTTTTTCTGCCTCTTCGGCCTCGCGCTCACGGCGTTCTTTGATCTCATCCCAGGCCTCATTGGCTTCCTCAGCCGTTACTTCCTTTGCCCGCATGAACTCAAGAATCGCATGTTTTCGTTTTGCGGGGCCCAAATCAATGCCCAACTCTTCACAAATTTCGATGAGTGCCTTCACTTTGAAGTTCTCCATCGCGCACAATAGCCTCTTGTAGTTTGCCCTTTTCTTAGAATTCCCTTGCCGTTCACTACTATAGCGCTACTAGCATGACACGCGCAAGTAATTCTTTCCAAAACGCCTCGTTTACTCCCTCTGCACCAGCTTTCGTTTCAAAGCGCTCCGACTTGGCTCGAAACAGCAAAGCTCTCTACAGTGCTACACACACAGCCCTACTCTAGACTACAATCACGTGTGCTAGAGCAGTCTGGCGAATTGAGGGGAAAACATCAGGCACTCACCGCGCCGAGGTAGCTGACGCCGGGCCATCCCGCAGCTGCCATCCACTGTTAGGTCTAAGGCATCCCACCGTTGTCACCACTGTTGGGACTGGGAGTCCGAGCCAGGAAACGGTCGAGGCGACGGTGAGTAAAATAACTTTTATGTACAGTATGTACAAGGGCTTTTACAAGATACAAGGGTCAAGAGCACCACGAGCTAGCACAAAGAAGAAGGGCGGCCCCGGCGGCGAGCGTAGCTCCGGCGTGATGGCTCTTCTGCTGCCCGTCTGCTGCTCGGGTTCAGCGCGGCTCCGTTTTTATAGCCGCTGGTAACGGTTACGGCAGCCAGCCGTTCAAATCCTCCAATCACTGGCCACCGTTCAACTTAGACCAATGGTCGAGAGCCGGCGAGCGTCGGAGGAGTGCGCACCGACGGAGAGGAGGACAGGAGGAAGGGTCCGTGTCGGCGCCGCGGCGGCGGGATGAGTCACGCTGCATGTCGCGACTTGTGCGAGAAAGTCTGGGCCTGCTTTGAGCGTCGGCGAGCGCGCAGCGCTTGTTTCCAGGGAGGCCAGCCAGCAAAATGGGAGCTCCGGCACTACACACATCAATACGAGAGATCCGGCAGGGTAGCGAACATCACGGTGCAGGTCATCGTAGCGGTGTTTTTGAGCCTCTTGGGAGGCGGAGAGCTTATGACGAGCAACCTGGCGGGCGGCGTCTGCTCGGGCGATAGCGTCATGCGCATATGTAATGACAGGGCCGGCTGTGGGCAGCAGAGTGTCGAAGGGCAGTAAGGGGTCTCGTCCAAAGAGAAGATAGAAGGGCGAGTAACCAGCGGTGTCATGGCGCGAAGAGTTGTAGGCGAAGGTGACAAAAGGCAAGCTTATGTCCCAGTCCCGGTGGTCGTCGGATACGTACATGGCGAGCATGTGTCAGCGTGCGGTTGAGACGCTCCGTAAGGCCGTTCGTCTGAGGATGATAAGCAGTGGTGAACTTGTGACGAACGGAGCACGAACGAAGGATTTCGACAATAACTCGGGAGAGGAAGCAGCGGCCACGGTCGGTAAGGAGTTGACGGGGAGCGCCATGGTGTAATATGACGTCGTGCAGAAGGAAGTCAGCGACGTCAGTGGCGCAGCTGGTTGGAATGGCGCGAGTGGTCACGTACCGCGTAGCATAATCGGTGGCGACGGCAATCCACTTGTTCCCCGAGGAGGACGCCGGAAAGAGTCCAAGTAAATCTAATCCAAGACGAGAAAACGGGTCGGTCGGGATGGGAATCGGCTGCAGGTGTCCAGACGGCAGGACAGCGGGCTTCTTTCGGCGCTGACAGACGTCGCAAGCGGCCACGTAGCGTTGGACGGAGCGGTACAGACCAGGCCAGAAGAAACGCCGGCGCACGCGGTCGCACGTACGGGAGACACCAAGATGACCAGCCGTAGGTGCGTCATGCAGTTGTTCGAGGATAGTGGACCGTAAATCTCCGGGAACAGCGAGCAAGTGCTCAGCGCCATCAGGTCGCATGTTGCGGCGGTACAGCGTGTTCCCGTCCAGAAAAAACCGGGCCAGAGAAGTATCGCGCCGGTCGGTGCTGACGCGGTCGATGAGAGAGGTGAGGGTGGGATCCAAGCGCTGTTCGTCGGCAATGTGGGAGAGGTCGGAGATGGAGAGGACACAGGCATCCGACTCACAGTCTGTAGAAGGAGGATCGACGGGATAGCGTGACAGGCTGTCTGCATCTTGATGGAGGCGACCGGACTTGTGAACCACGAAAACGGTGTATTCTTGCAATCGCAATGCCCACCGGCCAAGACGGCCAGTAGGGTCCTGGAGAGAGGAGAGCCAACACAGGGCGTGGTGGTCGGTTATAACAGTGAATGGGCGGCCGAACAAGTGTGTGCGGAATTTTCCAATGGCCCAAACAAGAGCCAGGCACTCGCGTTCTGTGATGGAGGAATTCTTCTCGGCGGAAGAAAGACGACGGCTGGCGTACGCAATCACGCAGTGCTGGCCGCGTTGTCGCTGAGCAAGGATGGCGCCAATTCGTGACCACTGGCATCGGTGCGAAGTTCATTCGGGGCAGACGGGTTGAAATGGGCCAATACAGGAGGGTTGCTGAGGACGGCGATAAGGCTGGAGAGTGCAGTAGCCTGCTCTGGTCCCCAGGAAAAAGGAACGCCGTTCTGCAACAGATTGGTGAGAGGGCGAGCGACGGCTGCGAAGTTCGGGACGAACCGGCGAAAGTAGGAGCAGAGACCGATGAAGCCGCGGACGTCGCTAGGCGAGCGGGGACAGCGAAAAGCACTGACGGCACGAACTTTATCAGGGTCAGGTTGTATGCCACTCGCATTCACCAAATGGCCGAGGACTTTGAGTTCGCGGCGGCCGAAAGCACATTTTTTGAAGACCTGCGCGACGGAAAAGTGCCAAGATGGACGAAAGGCGAAGCAGGTGGGTTTCAAAAGAGGGCGAGAAAACAATTACATCATCTAAGTAACAAAGACAGGTCGTCCACTTGAAGCCCCGGAGTAACGACTCCATCATCCGTTCAAATGTGGCAGCGGCGTTGCAAAGGCCGAAGAGCATGACCTTGAATTGGTAAAGGTCATCAGGGGGGACGAAAGCTGTTTTCTCGCGGTCTCTTGCGTCAACAGAGATTTGCCAATACCCGCTACGAAGGTCGATGGAAGAAAAGTAGCGGGCGCCATGTAAACAGTCCAGGGCATCATCTATGCGCGGAAGGGGATAGACGTCTTTCTTCGTGGCCTTGTTGAGATGACGATAGTCGACGCAAAACCGCCAACTTTGGTCTTTCTTTTTCACGAGCACGACAGGAGATGCCCAAGGGCTGTTTGAAGGCTCGATGATATCGTTGGCCAACATCTTGTCCACCTCCCGCTGGATGACCTGGCGCTCTGGTAGCGACACACGATAAGGCCTCCGGTGTATAGGTCTTGCATTTCCGGTGTCAATGCGGTGTGTCACAACCGATGTTTGACCCAGAGGAACAGAAGCGAAGTCAAAAATGTCGGTATAGGACACCAAAAAGTTGTGAAGACCAAAAGGTTGTGGTTGTGAAGGCACCAATGCAGCATCACCTCCGGGAGCTGCACTGGCTAGTTTCCCGCGAAGCGGCCTGCAGAGGACGGTGAGTAACTGCGGTGCGGAAGAGGTGAGCGGGAACGGTGGGCTGTCGGGGAGGGAGAGCGGCTGGTTCTACGAGGAGGCGTTGTGGACTCGGCGCTGGGTGGGTCATTACGAGGCGTGAAACGACGGGGTCCATAGTCATAACGGCGGTCGACGTAGGGCAAAGGTCGGGGAGGTGCGGACCAACGGCTGTGGCAGTGGCGAGAGGTGTGGCCTACGCGCGAGCACGTAAAGCAGATCGGCCGGTCGTCAAGGGTACACCACTCATCCGGATTGCGATAGCTTGTGTAACTTGGGACGAAGGTGTTGCGGGCCGTAGCAGTAGCGACCACAGGAGAGATGGGGCTCGCACTCCGAGGTTCGACGGGACGATGGCTGGAGGGCATGCCCAAGTTGGCGCCCTCCTGGCGGACAACAGCTTGAATAAGGGATATTGTGGCCAGGGTGTTGTCCGACAGGGGCGCGTTGGTCGTAACAGGAGCCAGGGCCTCCAGTTCACGGCGCACGATGCGAGTCACGTTGTCGGGGTTTGAAGGCTGCCTCAGTGTCGGCAGATCCTCGCACGTGGAACTGGCAGCTGTGTTAGGCAGGCGGTCAAAGCGGTGTGCAATGCGCCGGTGCTTGGCCTGCTCGAAGCGTCGACACATCTGCAGAACGGAGTCAACCGTACAGCAGTCCCGGCATAGAAGAAGGTGAAGGCATCATCGGCAATGCCTTTAAGAATGTGGCCTACCTTATCGTCTTCGGTCATGTTGGGATCGACCTTTCGGCACAGTACCAAGACGTCTTGAATGTATGTAATATATGATTCAGTGGCCGTTTGGGCGCGAGCTGCAAGTTCTTTTTTGGCAGCAAGCTGACGGCCAACTGGTTTCCCAAACAGGCCGCGGAGCTTCTGCTTGCAGGCATCCCACGTGGCAATCTCTTCTTCGTGGGTTTCGAACCAGACGCGTGCGGTGCCGGCAAAATAAAATATCACATTGCCCAGCATCAGTGTGGCGTCCAACCTGTTGTGCTGGCTAACACGCTCATAAAGCGAGAGCCAGTGCTCGACGTCCACGCCATCTGTACCGCAGAATGTGCCCGGGTCGCGAGGGTGGGCTACGACGACAGTTGGCGTGGCAGGCGCAGGCGGAGGGGCCGGGTCGGTAGTCATCTCGCCGGTTCGGCCCGTCGTCTCGTCGGCTCGTCGGGTCGTCGGCATGTCGGCTCGAACCCGCGACCTCCACCGAAAGATGTTACGGGGATGTTACTGCGGTAAGTCTATATTGGCGGCTGCTCTGAGATGGCCAGCACTCAGCTCAGACACCGAGGGCCCAGCTGATGATGATGATGATGTCCTCGGGATGAATGGCACATACCCACGGCGGGGGATTGGCCAGGGTGCATAGCGGATACAAACGCACTCATGTACAGAGAATAGAATATATTTAAATCTAAAATTTTGGGACGCAGAGCTATAATTTGTACAAAACAAAAAATACGGAGAAAGAAAAGTTGTGAATTCACATTCTAGCAGAGGAATCTACCAGATGAAATTATATAATCGTGAATAGAATCGAACACTGGTTTCAGGGCATATCCCTTGGCGCTTGCCCCGAAGGATAAGAGAATCGGTATAGATAGAGGAAGCCCAAGCCGAGCGGGGGGGATCTCCAAGTAAATTCTACGGAGAGCAGCGAGCCTCCGGCAGGAGAGGAAAAAATGTTCTATAGACTCAATTTCGCCACAAGACTCACAAAGGTTGGATATCGAAAGCCCCGATCGGCATAAATAAAGATTTAGCCGCGGTATCTTGCAGCGCAAAAGGGTCATGGGTCACATTGCCTCGAACTGCACATCCGCACACTCCAAGGAAATTCCAGGTGTTGAAAATCCGCTGCAGCGAGGAGAGCCTCATGGCTCAAGGTGTGGAAACGCTAGAATCGCTGAAAGCGTGCTAGAGTCAAGTGAACAGTATTTGGGACGAAAGGGACAATAGGACCCAGCTACCAACTGTCAACCTCGTCGTCGTTTAGAGCACCGCCACTTCTTCGTTCACGATTCCTCCACTTATTGAGTAACCAGTTCATCGGTAACAATATGAAAAGAATATTTAGCTGCCACCTAAAATCATTCATCTACTACTCAGCATGAGGAATGAAATAACACAGGGAAAGACAAAAGGAAAAGGTGCAGAAAATTGTTCAGGTGTAGAAATTAGTAATCTTAAACAACTTGTAGAAAATGCTGTAGACATTAATTTTGCATGGTTTATGGTTTTTAATGCCACAAAGCGGCGCAGGAACGCAGGGCGCTATTGTTGGACACTGAATAATTCTTTAGGTGTGCTGACATCACACGGGGCCTGGGCCTCTAGCATTTCGTCTCCATTGAAATCCGACTCCCACGGCTAAAATTGAACCTGAATGGAATCGAACCTGCCTCTTTCGGGTCAGCAGCCGAGCACCATAACCGCTCAGCCACCATGACGGCTCCTATTTGGAGTGACAGGCATCAATACGATTTCAGCAGCGCGAACACGGTTAGGAAAAGACAGAAGGCGGACAGGACAGAGCGCTGAACTATCAGCGCTCTGTCCTGTCCGCCTTCTGTCTTTTCCTAACCGTGTTCGCGCTGCTGAAATCGTATGGATTCCCACCAACCAGCCCGCCAGATTGTGTTAGGCGTCAATGTGGTGACTGACGGGGTTGACAAACTTCACTTCAGAGTGAGTGTGCATTCATGAGGTTTTAGAGTCTTTCTATTCTACCAGTGCCTATAATTAGACAGGTAAAAACTCATTACGAACATATGCTGAATATGGCACACCATGAGACCTAAAACACAAAGCATATGTCCATAAAATGAAGGCAAGAAGCGCGCAATTTCCTGCTGTCAGTAACCACTTCACTATCCAAAAGGAGAGTCCGCTTCTTTAAAAATGTCATGCGTATGTCCATTTATGATTCCCACTCAGATTTGAAATCGCTTTTATTCCCAACCAGCGCAGTTCTCTCCCAATCTCTAATCATTAGCCCTACGACCTTTCTCAGTGGTTAACCACACTGTTCTTAATTTTAAGCATTTTATAATGTACCCCACTTTGCCCGACAGCTTTGCAGAGGCAAAACAGTTTAAATTTCTTTTTCAGGGTAGTGCAAGGCGCTGTTGGTAACTTCTGTGGGCTGTGCGCTAAGCAGCAGCACATCGTACATGATGCTCAATCAGTTCTGTTTTATCCTGCAGGCTCTAACACTCTTTCTTCAAGTTCAGCCTTCCCTTAGTTGCGCTGAAGGAGGATTTACTGCTGCTCTGCCGTGTCATCCAGAAATCAAGTCATCCGCATGAGCCGGCCATTGCCCCTCATCGAGAACGTCAAGCCTATCTTCGTTGTTTCGCCTTCTGACGTCCCATCGGCGACGTCAAGCACCGTTGACATACCAGTGGCTATAAGTTGTCGCCTGGCCATCTAAATCAGTGCCCTAGGCAGCAGCACATCGGACATGATGCCCAATCAGTTCTGCTTTATAGTGCAGGTCAGTTATTCTCGAATGAAGTGTTTTCGCAGTGATGACCTTTTTTTATTGCTGCTGCCATGCCCACTTGGCTTGAAAATTGTTGTCTCTGCTGTTTCTTTCAAATTAAGCTTTTTGATCTGTGGTGACATTGAGTCGAAACCGGGGCCTACAGGCCAGGAAATGTTGAATTAACTTCTCTTGGGGCAATATAACATAACTGCTTCAGACAACAATGTCCTGCCTAGGCAAGAAAAACTTGAAAAAATGTCGCAAGCTTACATGAACGAATGATTGGCATAGAAACTCAGATGGCTTCTCTTTGTACATTAAAGGCAGAAGTAAGTAGCCTGAAATCAACTGTAGCTGAACTAGAACAGAATGTTTACAGCCTCTTGAATAAGGTTGATGAATTAGAAAACTGGAGTCGAAGTAATAATCTGATAAATTATGGCATTAAAGAAGGGAGCACTGAAACATTTGATGATCTTACCAAAATGATAAGAGTGTGTGTTTCTTGAAAAGCTTGATTTATCCGTTAGCGGATTTGAACGCTGTCATATGCCCGGAAAAAAGAAAAATGGCGATCGTCTAGTAATTGTGAGGTTTTTAGACTGCCGTGAAAAAGTATCAATAATGAAAGTCTGTCCCGAGCTCAAGGGCTCTGAAATATCAATTTAGGTGTTCGTCAGATAAGGCAAACACTATAGTAAAGCTCTGCAGAAGAAAGGTCTAACGGTGCGAAAGTCAAGTTATTCTTTGATAAATTAAGTGTGAACGGGACGTTATTTGCCTGGGACAAAACTGAAAACAAGTGGCACAAGATTACCAAGCACAGCTGATGCAACAAAACTAAAAGAGCTGGCTTTCGAGTTTTATATACTAACGGTCGCCGTGTTCTTAATAAAGCCATTGAGTTGGAAGGTCTCTTACTTATGCGTGATCCTGATTTAGTAGTGCTGACTGAGACGTGGTTAAGCGAAGATATATATGACAGTGAATTTGCCCCAAATAACTGCCAGGTCTTTAGAAAAGATCATGACAGAGTAGGGAGGGGGGGCGTTGCCATGCTACACAAAGCATCTCTGCAACTTACAAGATTACCTGAGGTCACAAGAGTCGTGGGCATATTCTGCAGTGTTTATGCTGATAACATCAAGTATTTACTAGGCGCCATTTACAGGCCCTCTAACTGCCCTGTCACTGTCTTGCACCATTTAAAAGGGTATATTCAGTGCCATGTAAAACCAGAAGACAAAATAATTATGACGGGTGATTCCAATTTCCCGAACATTGGTTGGTGCACTTTTTCTTCCCAATCCTGCAATTTCATGAAAAACGAAATGCTGTACATTGCCTTAAACTTGCATCTGTTGTAAGTAAGTTGTAAATGAGCTTACAAGAGTAAAGCACGGTTCGATGTCCATACAAGATTTTTTTTTTCTAAGTGGCAACACTACAGCACACATCTTTGTCAATGTTGCTACTGGTATATCATATCATTAGGCAGTTTTATTGTCACTGAATGATGTTTCTTTAATGCATGAAGATCATCATCATCATTTTATTCCAACATCAACATTACAGATGCTGAGGACCGTGAACAAAAAGCCTCTAGCTGGGCTTGACGGGGTTCATGGCCCCTAAAAATCATGGCATTGGCAACAAAACTAGGATACAAACACAACGCATCAGACATGGGAGGATGTGGCACAAATTCAGGACAAAAGCAAAACAATTACAAGATTAGTAGAGTGTTTAATGAATTATACAATGTACGGTGTAATACAGAAAAAGGTAGAAAGTGCAATTATTGCGGCTATGATATATATACAACAAAAAAAAACAGTATTGTGGCTATGAAGCAACTCGTTTGTTTAGAAGCGACGGGAGCATATTATGTAGCATCTGGTCTATATTATGTATTATGTATTTATTATGCATATTATGTATTATGTAGATGATCTTCATTCCTTTCCAAATTTTTCACGAGCGGATAATGAGTCCATCATTGACATTCTTGACCTTCGCTATGACGATTTCCAAACGAATCCTTGCAGTATTAATGACTTATGGCTTATCTTCAAGAACATAGCTTATGAATGTATCTAGCGTTTCGTGCCGAATATATCTAATCAATCTTGTAGCAGCAACCCTTGCTTCAGCGGAGAGACGCTGCACTTGCAGCGTAGGCTAAAACGTTTGTAAAAGCGGGCGAAATCAGCCGCCACTTAGATAGCGCGTGTTATTTCAGAGGTGTCACAACAATTAAAAGATCAAACTTTACTTGACAGAGAAAGATATTGTGGTGTACAACTTCCATCATTTAATATAAAATCTCCTGAAAAATTTTGGAGGACGAATACTCCGAGTTCCTGCAGTGGCGACATTTTTGTAATAGATAGAAAATGTATACGCAATGATAATGCAACCTGTATCACCTTTAAGAACACCTTGAAAACTGTTTTTGCGGCGGACATTAGTCATCTCCCATCATTCAGTTTCTCTTCACCCTTATACCTGATGCTATCATATCTGGAAATGAATTGTTCAATTTGCTTCTAAATCTCCATATTAAGAAATCGTTCGGCCCAGACGACATCCCAAATGCCTTTCTGAAGCAGTACGCGCAGTGTTGCTCCAAGTATTTATGTGACATATTTAGAAGGTCTATAAAGGACCTTCTTAATCTTACCTGAAGTAACATGCTACAAACATCTAGGCCTATGGATTTCCAACAATCTTTCCTGGAACAAACATATCAATACCATCCCTGCAAATGCTTTTCGCAAAATATTCTTCCTGAGGCGTGCACTACGCTTCTGAGCTCCTGAAACACAAATCGTTGCGTATAACACTATTGTGCGGCCAATCTTAGAATATGCCGTAATGATCTGGGACCCATATACCAAGATCAATATTCTCAGATTAGAAAGAATCCAAAACAAAGCAGTAAGATTTATCTATAGTTCCTATGGCCACACTTCTATCACTAATCTTCGTAAAGAGAGTGGCTTACCATCCGTTACTGGTTTGGTTTGGCTTTATGGGGTTTAACGTCCAAAGCGACTAAGGCTATGAGAGACGCCGTAGTGGAGGGCTCCGGAAATTTCGACCACCTGGGGTTCTTATAGAAATCGTATTTGTCGTTTGAAATTCTTTTTCCAGTTAATTAATGGACACCACAACCTTGCGGGTCATATAGTAGAACAGAATTATTTGTCCCATTTTGGAGAGACATGGGAGAGGCCTTTGCCCTGCAGTGGGCGTAGTCAGGCTGATGATGACGATGACAACATTGACATCTCGATAATTGTTAGTTACTCTAGTGGTTATGCTACACGCCTGCGACATTCTCTTTACGTAAAACATTTATCCACACGAACGGACTAATATATATATATATATATATATATATATATATATATATATATATTCCTGTTTTCCTGGAACTACAACCTAATGGAGCAACCTTGCGGGTCATGTAGCAAAACAGAATTATTTCTCCCATTTTGAGGCGCTGCTGCAACAAGTGGCGAATTTTTGAGTGTTCGTTTCCTGAGTAATTTGTGCTGTTTTACTAAAAGTGATTGATTATAACCTATTATATGCTTGGCTCGATAACTATAGTGTATGTATTCTAATGTTGTGAAGCGATACAATGTGATGTAGTAATTTCGCTGCTGGTGACGCCTTGTCTGCTGCATTTTTTTTATTTTGGTTCTTTTGTGTAATACAAATTATGTACCCACCTGTGTTGGTATTGTTGTTCAATGACCGCAGTAATTATAAATAAAATAAAAAAATCCTAAGGCAATAAACCTTTTTCTTATTCTCCCAACCTTTTCTCTCAAATGCTCTATATCTGTGCACGGCCTGGCCTAGATGTTCTCTTAAGACTTCCACTACCTTACTGCATTTCATAAAATATTCTCTTTCCAGACTGTTAAGCATTCCTTTAGCTCTCTTCATTTCCGCACTGAGTATGTACTCAATCATGAACTAGAATTCGTCACCAATTATACCGCAACAAACATGAAATCAAATGTAACTAAGCTGTTCTCCACGAGTCTTCGCATTTCCCAAACCAGCTCGTTGCTATGCAGAGAGGATCACCTCATCTGGTATCATCACATCTTGTTCACTGTATTGATGTTCTGCAAAGTAAGCAACCTTTGATTCGACGTCACTGCAGTCAAAACTACAGACTAGCTGGTGCGAAAAATGTTAGTTCTAAGAAGGATTGCTTGTTTTTTTTACGCAGGCTAAACTTCGTGCTGTTTGATCTCAGTTTAGGTTAAAGATTCCCAGGTGGCCAAAATTATTCTGGAGCCCTCTGCTGCGGCACCACTTCTTTTATTCTTTAACTCCCTCCTTTATCCCTTCCCTTACATTATGGTTCAGGAGCCTTCCGAGTTGTGAGACAATTACTCTGTCACTTCCTTTCCCTCAAAAATGAATTTAAAATTTTTCAAGGATAGTTTTAAAAACGAAGAGGTAAAAACTGTGCAGTGTAACCACATGCCGCAGCAATAAACCAGCAATACAACGGTGCTGACAGCAGCTTGCCAAGTACACTGCAACGATGCCATGCCGTACAAGAATTGGTGTCATCGTGCAATGTTACATCACTGAGTGACATTTCACTGTGCATGCCAGAAATACCATAAAAGTATTGTTGTAAAGCCCTTTTAGAGGACATATATGCATAACAGGCAACAGGTGTGTAAGAGTCATTGCACCTGAAGCAGGCTCAACATCCTTATAATAACAGCGCTGTGTCAAGACCTGTGTTGAAATCAGGAGGAATAAATGGGCTTGGGCAGGGCATGTAAGGCGAAGGCAGGATAACCGCTGCTCCTTAAGGGTAACGGAGTGAATTCCAAGAGAAAGCATACGTAGCAGGGGACGGCAGAAAGTTAGGTGGGCGGATGAGATTAAGAAGTTTGCGGGGATACAGTGCCGGCACCTGGCAAAGGACAGGGTTGATTGGAGAGACATGGGAGATGCCTTTGCCCTGCAGTGGGTGTAGTTAGGCTGATGATGATGATGATGTAGGAGAAATATGGTCAAGTAAAAGTCTTGTTTGGGCGAGTTGGTTCATGTTGAGGAGGAGGAGGAGGAAAAACTTTTATTAAGCAACCCTTAAAAGGAAGCCAGTGAGGGTGGGGATAAGGATAAGGGGTTTGCAGGAACAGGTGGGCCCTCGCGGTCGCGCTAGGTGGCCAGGAGCCCATGGGCCCTGGCGACCTCTGTGGCCCAGGTCACCATTCGGAGCTGAACCTCCGGCTGTGAGCTGTGCAGCACGGCCTCCCATCTCTCCTGGTCGTCGAGTCTCAGAAAAGGGGGAGTTGGAGTATTAGGGCAAGCCCTAAGTATGTGATGAACATCCGCCTTAGGGTGTTGGCATAATTTGCAGGACGGATGGTAGTCCCCTGGGTGCATGAGGGAATACAGGTAAGGGTTCGGAAAAGTGTCTGTCTGAATCCGTCGCCAAACGACTTGCTCGGCCTTATTTAGCGATTTATGGGGAGGGGAGTAAACTAGTCGGGAACCCCGGTAGTGAAGCGTGACTTCATGGTACGTCATCATGCGTTCCCTAGCACTGCGGAAGGAGGGGAGGCCGTCCACCGCCCGGTTGACGAGTCCTCGGGCGTGATTGTGTGCAGCCGTATTCCCCGGGTGTCCGCAATGCGCAGGAACCCAGATGAGTGTGATGAGCCGACTCGGTGGTACAACACTGTTCAGAATGCGATGTGCTGGCGTGTGAACCCGTTGTTTGGCGAAATTTCGTATGGCTGATTTAGAATCCGAGAATATGTATTTGGCATTTGTTTGAGTAATGGCCAGGGCTATAGCTGCTTCTTCAGCCTCGACGGGATGTTGAACGCGATTGAGAGTAAGGGATGAGCAAGGATTATGATTGCAGTTAAGTACCGTGATTGCATAGGCTGAGGTGGTAGAATATTCTGCAGCATCTACGTATGTGACTGCTCGATCCCTAGCGTAGTGCTTATGTAGGGCTGTTGCCCGAGCTGTGCGACGATCTTTGTCATGCTCAGGATGAGTGTTTCTAGGCAGAGGTGGAATATAAAGATTTTTTGCAAGGTCTAGAGAAATGTTATGCTGATCCGAAATTTGGTCGTCGAGGGTGATTTTGAGTCTTTTCAGAAGATTCTGTCCGGTAGGTGTTCGAGAGAGGCGATAGTATTGCCCCGTGAGGTGGGCTTCAATTAGTTCTGCCAGGGTGTTATGCACGCCTAGTTTGAGGAATTTGCTGGTGGGGGTTGAATTCGGGAGGTGAAGGGCAGCCTTATATATACCCCTGATCATTCTATCTATCTGCTCCTGCTCTGTCCGAGTGAGATACAGATAGGGGAGAGTATAAATGAGTTTGCTGATACAGAAGGCTTGAACGAGACGTCGCGTGTCTGCCTCCCTCATGCCTCGGTGTTTATTATTAATTCTACGAATGATCGCAGTCGTATTCTGTACAGTGTGGCGGAGTGATTTAATGGTGGTCGTGTTGGAGCCGTCATTCGTGATGAGCATACCCAAGACCCTAATGACGGGTTTAATTGGAATTGGAATGTCTTCAAGTTTGATAACAATTTGTGGCGGATCAGGATCCGGGTATCGGGGTCTGATTAGAAGGAGTTCTGATTTGGCAGGGGAACATGCCAGGCCTATACTTTGTGCATATTGTTGGACCGCGTTTGTTGCATTTTGTAATGTTTCCTCTATTTCACCGCAGTTTCCTGCGCTCGTCCAGACGGTGATATCATCTGCATAGATGGAGTGATAGAGGTGGGGAATTTTAGACAAGATTTGAGCAAGAGCGGATGAGCGTGATGTTGAACAAAAATGGTGAGAGAACTGCACCTTGTGGCGTACCACGGCTGCCTAGTGGGAAGGTAGGAGATGTGACTGATCCGATTTGGAACTCCGCGGTCCTGCCCGTAAGGAAAGCTCTCACATATGCATAGGTGCGTTCTCCCACGTGCAGGGAGCTCAAAGCTTGTAAAATGGCTGAATGTTGCACATTATCGAATGCTTTGGTTAAATCTAAAGCAAGAAGTGCTTTGGTGAGGTGAGGAATCGAAGGATCAAGTATGTCTTCCTTGATCTGTAGCATGACATCCTGTGTTGAAAGGTGGGATCTGAAACCGAACATGGTATGGGGGTAGATGTTGTTCTCTTCCATGTGTCGGATGAGACGGTTTAGGACAACATGCTCCATGAGCTTGCCCGCACATGAAGTTAGAGATATGGGCCGAAGATTTTGCAGGTCTAGCGGTTTGCCTGGTTTAGGTATAAAGGTAATTCTGGCATGCTTCCACTGTTCTGGGAGCGTGCCAGCTTCCCAATGCTGATTCATAAATTCTGTGAAGGCCGCGACAGTTTTGCCATCCAGATTTCTCAGAGCCTTATTGGTGACTTGATCTGCACCTGGTGCTGAAGTGGTCCTGAGCTGCTGTAAAGCTGCCCAAACCTCTGCCTCGGCTATAGGGGCATCGAGTTGAGAGTTACAAGATCCCTCATATTGTACAGGGGTTAGTTGAGGGGTGTCTGGGAAGTATTTATCTCTAAGGATTTGAATAATGTCCTGACCTTGTTGTTGTGCGGAATGAACTAAGCGTATAATTGCTTTGGAGGTCTCTGATCTAGGTGAGCTGGGGTCTAATAGAAATCTGAGGAAATGCCATGTGTTCTTAAATTTGAGATTGCCGTCCAGTCTATTACATATCTGAGACCATTGCTGAGTGGTTAACCAGGCAGCGTGTTCCGTAATTTGCTCTAGAATTTTGGCCAAGGTACGTTTAAGTTTGCGATTATGTTTTTGCCGCAACCATCGCTTTTCCACCCCTTGATAGGCTTGCCACAGATGTTGTAGTCGGCTATCTACTTGATTCGACTCCTGAGTAGTTGCTGCTTCCTTGGTAGAAGCTTCAATTTCTTTGTTTAATTGGGTAACCCAAGAGGAGTAGTCCTCTATTTTTTGAGTGGCAGTGGACTCTCGCCTTTTCCTGAAAAGGTCCCAGTCCACTATGCGTTTAATCTTGACTGGCAGGGTGAGGTTTTTTGCGTAACACGTGAGTGAAAGAATAAAGTGATCACTTCCGAGGTTTTGGCCTGTATTTGTCCAAGTAACATGCTTTAGATGTTTTCCAAGGGTGAGGTCTGGGCAGGTATTTCTGCTTACACTGTTGCCTATTCTAGTTGCCTGATTGGGATCTGTATAGAGAGTCATG
Organism: Amblyomma mixtum; assembly: GCF_055824585.1. Taxonomy (NCBI): domain Eukaryota; kingdom Metazoa; phylum Arthropoda; class Arachnida; order Ixodida; family Ixodidae; genus Amblyomma; species Amblyomma mixtum. The sequence goes on from NC_143021.1 coordinate 116,085,030, forward strand.
TGATTTTGGTGGATGAATTCCCAGAGATGTTTCCCTTTGGGTTGAGTATATTTATATCCCCAGTCCGTGTGCGAGGCGTTAAAATCCCCGACAACAATTAGTGGTGAGTGCGCCGCAACAGAAAGGGCTTTTCGTAAGGCCCTGAGAAGCTGTGAATGTTTATCCTTCGGGTGGCTGTAGATATTCAGGACAAAGTATGTAGGTTGACCTGATTTGCGGGGGAGGATTTCAATGTACTGGCAGTCATGGAGCACGTCTGTCATGTCATGAATGATGTAGGTGATATTGCGATGCACGAATGTAGTGACACATTGGTGTGATGCATCAGAGGGGTGGATAGCTTGATAGCCTGGTAACTTATACGTATTGTTAGGTTCCTGGATTGCTATAATGTCTGGGATTTGAGAGGCTTGCTGAATATGAAGAAGAAGATTATCTTTTTTCTTTTTAAGGCCTCTGCAGTTCCATTGCCAAATATGGAGGGAAGGATTTTGACGGGGGGTTGGCGTGGAAGAGGTAGCCATTTCTATGCTGGTTGGGAGGAAGGGTTAGACGGCGGGCTGCTAAGTTTCTTAACAATATCATCAAGTACTTGCTCCAGGTGAGTAAATCGTTCAGCGATCTGAGTGAAGCCCACCTCGACTTTTTTTTCAGTGTTGTTGGCTTTTTCCTCGATCTCCCGAAGTTGTTGGATTGTTACTACTTGCGTTCCCTCATCAACCAGCGGACGTTTTTTACGAGGAGTGAGGTCTGACTGGTGAAAAGAGGTTTGCTCCAATTGCTGAGAGTTATCTGTAGGGTTGGATTCGTCTGTCTTAGGAGGAGGTGAATTGTGGGTTGTGGAGGGGGCGGTGGGACTCGTAAGGGTATTTAATCGAGCGAGAATCTGCGCCATCTGCTGTTTAAGGATTCGATTCTCTTCCATTAGGTTCTGTATGATTTTTTGCTCTTGGGATTTTTGAGACTCTGATCGATCATGCGAAAGATGGGAGGCCCTGTCCACCCAGCTCACCTGTTTCGATGTTCCGGCCCTGGACGAGGCGCTGGAGTCTCCGCTTCTTGTTGGACTTTTGCTGGAGGATCTGGAACCCTTCAGCCTGGGGAATGAGTCGGACCTGGAACGTGTGGTCGAGTCGCTGCCCTTGGAGCTTGGTCTTGAAGGTCGGTCCTTGGCCCACGAGGATCCCGATGCTTTTTTGGTCGTGCGTTCGAAACGATGCCTGCATCTTGCGTCTCCCGTTCTGTGGTCGCCTCCACATATGATGCAGACTGGGGTGCAGACTTGCTCTGATGGATGCTGAACACCGCACCATTGACAGTGATCTTGTACTGGCATTGGGCACACGTCACGCCTGTGTCCAACTGTGCGACAGTTCGTGCATGATTCTACTTTCGGACGGAAGGGGTAAACCGCATGCAGGACTCCGAAGTACCTGATGGATTGGGGCAGCCTCTCCGCCGCGAAGTGGATTAGAAGGGATGTTGACGTCTTTCCTAGAGAACGTGCCTGCACTATGGGAAGGAGTGGATTTGCTCTTCTCAGTTCATCAAAGATTTCCGTTGGAGACTCATTCCCGTAGGCCTTGTATATGATTCCCTGGATTGCAGTGTCAGGGGGGGCAATGTAGGCCGACACTGCCACCTTGAGTCCTTGCACAGTGATGGATTTTAGTTTGACGTACTGAAGAGCGCGTTCCTTGCTGGGTGTCGCCATTGTGAGAATGTTTTTGACTGGGTTATTGCGCACTAGGTCCTCTTCAGCAGCCGCGACTGGTACCGCGCTGCCGTTCAGTATGGCTGCTCGAAGCTCACGCTCTGAGAACGCTGTGACATCAAAACCGCCGCCCGTTGGCCTAAAGACAATCTTGTAGTCGTCGCGCGGCAAGGGAGGTAAAGGTCGTGAATTTTTGTAGCGAGGTGAAGCGGGAGGCAATTTGTCTTGTTTTTTAGCTGAACCACATGCCGCGTCTCCGGTTTGGGATGTTGGCGTCTCTGCGTTGGCTGCTTGAGTTGAATGCGCTATGTGGGCTTCATTTTCTTTTCGAGAATGTCGATCTCGCACGGCGAGGACATGCTTCCAGTCGGGAGTTTGAACCTCGTGCGGTGAAATGGGCTCACCTTGCACGGTGTACTCCATGGCGAGAGATGTGGCAGATGCGAGCCAAGCCGCCGCTGTTGCTGCGGCGTTCGGCTGAACGCGGCCGCCGGCCGCCGGCCACGTTGGGTCTCGAACTTGCCGAAATGATGGTGAAGGGGACAAATACGGTGTCCAACGATGCGGAACAATCTTCTGTAAGTCTCGTGGGGCTGGAGTGCGATGTAAGCGGCAAAACTTTCTCAAAAACCGTGTAAAACACGGAGCCCATTCGGCGAGCGTCCGCTCCCGTTGGCCCCCTCCGCTCCCGTTGGCCCCCTCTCATGTTGAAAGATAAAACTGGTAATGGCGCAAGAAACGGGGACACAGAAGGCACAATAAAGACAGGACTGACGCCAGCTCGGGATTGGCACGTTGAGACGGCAATCAGGTTGAAACACGTAATGCCATTACGTGTCTCAACCTGATTGCCATCTCAACGTGCCAGTCTCGAGTTGGTGTCGGTTCTGTCTTTTGTGTGCCTTCTGTGTCCCCGTTTCTAGAGCCACTATCAGTTTTTTCTTTCAACATGAACCAAGTCGCCCAAACTAGAGTGTTACTTGACCATGTTTCTCTCACAATGGGCCCTTCTCTTTTTCTAAGCTTCAGCACCAAACCTGCCATTACGTGTCTCAACCAGATTGCCGTCTCAACGTGTAAGTCTCGAGTTGGCGTCAATCCTGTCTTTTGTGTGCATTGTGTGTCCCCCTTTCTTGCGCCATTACCAGTTTTTTCGTTCAACATGAGCCAACTCGCCCAAGCTAGAGTTTTACTTGACCATATTTCTCCTACAATGGGCCCTCTCCTCTTTCGAAGCTTCCGCACCGAAGTAGCCATTACGTGTCTCAACCTGATTGCCGTCTCAACGTGCAAGTCTCGAGCTGGCGTCAGTCCTGTCTTTTGTGTGCCTTCTGTGTCCCCGTTTCTTTCGCCATTACCAGTTTTTGTTTTTTGGATGGTACCCACATTCCGTCATTCGAGAAGACTTGGATATTCATTCTTTCTAACCTAAGGGGAATGTCTGATGACTTCGTCGCCTTGATCGAAACGAAAAAAACGCACACGGTTGTCATGTGTTCTACAAGAATCGAACTACAATGTGATAGAGCACCGCTCGCAGGGTTGGCGCCCGCAGCCAAGAGCGACGTTCTAGTACTGCTGGTTCTGGTTGAAGATAGCCTTTGGTGACATAACGGCGCAGAACTGCATCCTATAGAGGTGTAACTCATTGCTTTAGCATTCGATCCGCTCACGGATGGAAGGAAACCAAAGGCAAACAGGGCTACGTCGCGCACGATGTTTTTGAAGGCCACTAAATCTACCCGGTGGAAATACTCCAGCTGCCTACGTAGTTCTTCCAGAATAAGCTCGCTGATAACATCCTACAGGTGGTCCTCGCCTGTATGCCGCCGTCTGAATCGCTTGCCAAGAACAGTAGAAGCGGGCGATCATAGCAGGAAGGCAACCACCACTTATTTACGTTACGTGTGGAGAACGTGATAGCATTATCCGGCATAGGCATCTTGGGTACCTTCGGGCCCGAGTATGCCAACGAAAAGAACCCTGATTGGCAAGGCTTACCGGCTCCCTTAGACGCCCGTGTTTTTTTTCGTTGGCAGTTCCAGTCGTGACCTACGCCTGACCCAAGTTACGCCTAGCAATTAAGCTCTAGAACTCAACCGGTATGGCGCATCTGCTACAGTTCGGGGGTCCAAAGTTTGCGCAAAAAACACCTCACCGGGAAAGATAATGCGTCGGGTCTCTACGGACATATATAAGACAAGCCAAGTAGGGGACGGTGCACTTCCAGTTTGCTGGGTTACTTTCATGGGCATTTGCTTGGTGGAGATGTCTTTAGGGTTCTAATTACGTACGTGACCTTGCAATCTTATCCAGCTCCTTACTGAAGGTCGTTGCGTCTTTTCGGAGATGGGCTCCATATGCTTTCTCCTATAGTACTGGTGTCAATACTTTGTTCTGCAGTTGGCAGCATCAACCCATCTCACCTTATGAAGCCGACTAGTAGACCGTTTTTAAGCCGAAGTGAATATATTTTAATATACTGAACGTATGCTTTATCTATCTATATCGTAATCTAATATATTTATTGTACATTTTATTATAGCTCAATGCATCATACATGTACTAAGCAGGAAAAAATGTATATGTCGCGTAATTTTAAGAACGCTTTAAATATTATTCTTAGTATACTTAGAGAGCATTCCTATTGCAGTTTAAGCATAGAGACAAGAAATGCGAAGTAAATCTGACATTATTACAATATTTCCGAAATGCATTTTTCGCACTTCCTTTTTTTAGCTAAGGGGGTAAACGCTGGTCCTTTAGAGTTCGGATCCCATTCCAAGACAGCAGCAAATGGCTGAATAGTCAGACAGGCGCATGGCACTAGCAAAGTGGTGAGTGGTCCACGGACTCCTCAAGACACTGTTAGGTGAACAAATATGAGACCGTTGACCTGCAATGGACGCACGTGGTCTGTATTGGGCACAAAAAGGTAGTTTGGGGAGAAACATTACATATGTAACAGCTTTTATTTTCGAAATTCAAGTAGTCGCTGCATCGCACTTTTTAGCACTCGGTGGCAGACAGCGCACATATGCAGTCAGCGTTACCGTCGTGTACCAACCTTTAAATATTCAAGTTGGTCTTTGATTAACGTCATGTTCATGGTGTTGAAAAGTAACCTATCATATCCAAAGAGAACTGCGCTGTCGTAAACATAGAGCCGACTCATCGTTTCTAGCATTTCCACAAAGCTGGAGTCTTGCAAGATCGCTGATAAGCTTGGGTGGTACGTTTTGTTAGATCGCCTGAAATTAAAGCAAAAGTTATTGTCAAAAATCAATACCCAGCCTATGACACTGTGGTGTTTATAGCGTTGGGGCACGCTCCAGCTTACTTCCGCTGATTATATACATGACAATTTTGCTTCACCCGCGCAAGCATGGGTCTCAAAATACTTCTTTCGCAGCTGCATGCACGCTTATTCTTATAGGCTTGCGTGGCATGTGTTACTAAAGGCAGATTGAGACCGCACCTGAAATAGGTAGTCTCTCCCGCACCAAAATTTTATCACTGGCTGAGATTACGAACAAATCAGTAAAATACAGCGTTTTTGTTTCCCAAAAGAAAATCGGGAAAGGGGTTGGGGAAGGGGTCAAGGAAAGAAGAGAACAGAAAGAAGAGGTAGATCTCCACACCAGCTACGCGGCAGTCAACACAACGGTCCCATCTCAAGGTCTGCTACGGAAACGGAAGACGCTTGTTCTTCCTTCAGTCTGAGTTGGTTTCTTGGCAAGTAAAGGGGATTGTGAAATCAATTTCAAATTCATACCCTCTTTTTGCGGGATCGGCTGATTCTTCGATTTGATCGGTGAGACCTTGAAGAGTAGTTTAATGTATAAAAATGATTTCCAAAACCAAATCAGTATAGTGGTAGCTTGTTTTTTCGCCGTTTGTTTTTTTTTGTGAATTCATCGAAGAAGCGTAGCTTGTTGGGCCAGTTGGTGCATGTCACAAAGGAATAGAAAAACCAGCAAAACAGGACGCGTTCACACGGAGAAGAAATACACATGGACAGCGCTGGAACACAACTGAATATTTTATTTCCTGAAAGCCTCGAGCAGAGCAGGACGTAAAAGCGCATAAGCAGACTCATGCCTAGATAGGAAAAGATAAAAGTCAAGTTATCGGTTGATGAAGTTTTCTTGCATGTGAAAACTAAGTCTCACTCATTACTGAAACTCTCTAGACGAAAATTTTACCGAAGTGTTGCTGACGGAATAAGAGCCTAACTTCTTAGTCTTAAATGCTTCTAATATATCCTGCTCTCTGTAGGTTTTCCGCGCCTGATGACTCTCCAATTATTGAAAAAGGGGGAGCAGTTATGACGCTTGTTACAATGCTTTGGAAGATTAGCTGTGTTATCTGGGTGCAGTGAAGTGCGGTGCTGTCTTAATCGGTCATTAATGCATTGGCCCGTCTGGCCGAAGTAAGCTTTTCCACATGACAGGGGGAGAGAGTACATAGCATTTCCAGTTGCTGGGAAAAAGCAGCGCTAAGACGAAGCACAAAGAAAAGTTGGAGTATATATTGCGTGTTTGTTCTAAAAGCTTCCAGTTGATAGTCAGTGCCGGTTCTCTTGTCCTCTTCTTTGTCCTTCGTTTTAGCGCTGTTTTTTTCCCAGCAACATGTACCAACTAGATCAACATTCCGTTTTATTGAACATTGCAAGTGCATCTCGTGAACATAGTTTTATGTTTTGTATTGCCACGTATCATTGCAGTGTTTGTTCGTTCACGCTCAAGGCTGGAGGAAAGGGTTGTTATCACTTTTGTTCATGACGCGAGACACGACCAGACTAATCTCGATTGATCGCAGCCATGAAAGGCTGCATCTAGGTTTTTCTAGATTACTGTAGATGATCTTGTTCTGTTATCTGGAAGTTTCCTTGCCGCCTTTAAACTGCGCGATGCCGCGAGCGGCGGACATTCATACTTCGACGATTGACGGGCACGTTTGTTGCTTACGCCACCGGCGAGTGATTCAGTTCTTTTGCGGGCGCAAGTCAGCCCAAGTAAAGAGCTTCGTTTCCAGGTCTTGTTGGTGTATTCCTGACCGCTGGACTACCGTCCGAGGCCAACTATTCGACCACCGAAAAAGAATATCTCGCCATTATTTGGGCCACGTCGAAATTTCGCCCCTACCTGTACGGACGACCATTCAAGGTTGTGAGCGATCACCATGTTCTGTGCTGGCTAGCCGATTTGAAAGATCCCTCCGGCCGCCTTGCTCGTTGGAGCCTGCGTCTTCAAGAATTCTACATAACTGTAGTCTACAAATCTGGCCGCAAGCATTCCGACGCAGACTGCTTGTCGCGAGCCCCCGTCGACGCAGCAAGCGAAGAAGACGACGACGACGCTTTCTTAGGACCGGTAAGCGCCAGCAGTTTCGCGCAGCAGCAGCACTCGGATCCTGACTTGCAAAGCCTAGTTGATTATCTGAAAGGCAAGACCGCATCGCCTTCCCCGAGGGTTCAAGCGGCAACTGTCGTCCTTCGTCCTTCACAATAATGTCCTCCTGAAGAAGAACTTTGCGCCCAACAGGACAGTACATCTTCTTGTCGTGCCCAAAAATCTCAGGCAAGAAATTATGCAGGCATGTCATGATGAGCGGACTGCAGGGCATCTCGGGATTGCTCGCACGTTGCACCGCATCCAGGAGAAGTACTATTGGCCGCGGCTAGCTACCGAAGTTTCCCATTACGTGAAAACGTGCCGTGAGTGTCAGCGTCACAAAACGCCTCCGACTAGGCCAGCCGGACTCCTGAACCCCATACCACCGCCAACTAAGCCCTTTCAGCAAATAGGGATGGACCTCCTCGGCCCCTTTCCGACCTCTTCATCAGGAAACAAGTGGATCATCGTGGCCACCGACTACATGACCCGCTACACCGAAGCAAAAGCGTTGCCTAGTGGTACCGCAAAAGAAGACGCAAAAATTTTTGTGGAGCAAATTCTCCTGCGACACGGCACCCTGGAAGTGCTCATCACAGACAGAGGAACGGCGTTTACAGCGGAGCTGACGTAAGCCATTTTAAACTACAGCCAGACAAGCAATCGGAGGACGACTGCCTATCATCCGCAAACCAACGCACTAACAGAGCGTCTGAACAAGACCATCGCAGACATGCTCTCCATGTACATCGACGCCGAACACAAGACGTGGGACTCCATTCTGCCCTACGTGATCTTCGCCTATAATACTGCCGTCCAGGAGACAACCACGTTTACCCCATTCCAGCTGGTATACGGCAGGAAGCCCACGACAACACTCGACGCAATGCTCCCGCACGTTGCCGACGAAGACAACCTCGACGTGGCCGCCTACCTTCATCGCGCCGAGGAAGCCCGCAGACTTGCGCGGTTTCGCATTCAAGACCAGCAGCACACCGACGCCCGACGCTACAATCTGCGCCGACGAGACACGCATTACAAGCCAGGTGATCGTGTTTGGATATGGACGCCAGTTCGCCGCCGTGGATTGAGTGAAATGTTACTGCGACGCTACTTTGGCCCGTACAGGGTTCTCCGTCGCATCGGTGACCTCAACTATGAAGTCATCCCCGACGGCACGACAGCATCTCAGCGACGCCGCACACGCCCGGAAGTCGTACATGTCGTACGCCTGAAGCCACATTATGAACGCTAAAGAACTCGTAGTTTGCATTCTCCGTGCCTATTTTCATTTTAAAGCATCGAGACGATGCTTCTTTGGGAGGGGGGTAATGCCGCGTATCATTGTAGTGCCCTTTCGTTCACGCAAGGCAGCAGGAAAGGGGTGTTATCATTTTTGTTCGTGACGCGAGAAGCGACCGGACTTACGAGGGGGTACCCAAAAGAAACCGGACTAAATTTTTTGGTCGGCAAAGCTTCTGTGGTACCGCGTTTTGCCACTAGGAGCGCATAGAACGAACATTCCAGAGTCAGTAAGCCGAGTGCCGTCGTTGAAGGAGGTCAGACTAGTTTAGGCAGAGTTTTAGAGTGACGACTGTTTTGTGTGAATGTCGTTTTGCAATGGCTGATTTTCGTGAACAGCGTACGCCGGTGAAATTCTGATTTTTGCTCGGAAAAAGTTGAATGTAAACTCTTGAAATATTAAGAAAGACGTACAAGGACGATGCTATGGGAACAACTCAAGTGTTCCTGAATCGAATCCTGAATCAAAGCAACAATCATGCCAATGGAAAACTTCAAATTCACCTCGCCTCAAGAAAGCTCGTCAGGTGAAACCAAACCTCAAAACAATGCTGATTTGTTTTTTCGACGTGAGAGGAGTCGTCCATTAAGAATTTGTTCCGCAGGGTCAGACAGTTAACCAGGCTTTCTACTTGGATGTTTTGAAAAGATTGGGCAACAGTGTGCGGTGGAAACGGCCAGATTTGTGGCGGTCGGGTGACTGGTTTTTCCATCATGGCAATGCCCTTGCTCACACAGCCCTGTCTCTACGACAATTTTGGACCAAAAATGGAATGACCCCTATTCCTCAACCCTCATACTCTACCGACCTTGCCCCGTGCTACTTTCTTTGTTTCCTAGAATGAAAAAATAGGTGAATGGAAAGCGTTTCGCTGATGTTGCTGAGGTGGAGAAAAAAACGACGGAGGCACAGTCAAGCATCACAAAAGATGAATTTAAACAATGTTTTGAAAAATGGAATGAAAGATTCGACAAACGTATCATTGCAAGTGGGGAATACTTTGAAGGGTATTGAAAGTCTGTGCTTACAATGTGAACAAATAAGTTCAAACAAAAATAAGTCCGGTTTCTTTTGGGTACCTCCTCGTATCTCGATTGATCACAGCCATGAAGAGCTGCATCTACGTGTTTCCAGATTAGTCTAGGTGATCTCGACCTGTTATCTCGAAGTTTCCTTGCCGGCTTTAAATTGAACGATGCCGCGAGCAGCGGGCATTCGTAGTTCGACGACCGACGAGCACGCTTGTTGCTTACGCCGCCGCCGAGTGATTCAGTTCTTTTGCGGGCGCAAGTCAGTCCAAATAAAGAGCTTCGTTTCCAAGACTGGTTAGCGTCTTCCTGACCGCTGGACTGCCGTCACTACAACGTGACAATATATATCCATATCAGAATCAGACTTTCTCTCCTCATATCCAACAAAACCAGCTTTTTACAAACGCTTTCTGGATGACATATTCATAATTTGGACTGAAACTGAGAACGAACTCATCCATTTTATCGCCTCATTCAACAAAATCCATCCCAATATCTCTTTCACACACACCTACTCAACCAATGACATTAACTTCCTGGATGTTCTGGTTCGAGTAGAAGGACGTACATTAATCACTAGTGTCTATAACAACCCACAGACAGACAACAGTATCTTCATTTCAACAGCTGCCATCCACGCCACTGCAAAACTTCAATCCCATACTCACAGGCCATCAGATTCAAACGAATTTGCTCACGATCGGAAGATTTTCACGAAAATGCTAATCGCATGCGGGACACTCTAAACAAACAACATTACTCGTCTTCTGTAATCAACGATGCCATTAAAAAGGCAGATGCAACTAATGTTAATCATGTCATTAAGGAATCTCAGCCAACATCACAGAGCTGTAATCTCATACTAACCTTCACAAATAATCTTCCGAACATTAACAACATCCTAACAAAACACTTTAATATCATAGAACAGAGTGACCGGCTTTCAAAAATTTTCACAACGGTCCCCCAAGTAACATATAGTGGACCAAGAAATCTGCAAAACCATGTTGTCCATTCGACAGTCAATAAACCGAGAGCTGTAGGTTCCACAGCATGCGAAAACAGATGATGTCAAGTCTGCAAACACATGGAAACCACGGCACTGGCTAAAAGCACCCATTCAGATTTCAAGCATTCTATCCGGGAAGACCTAAATTGCGATTCCAGCAACGTGGTTTACATGCTCGAGTGTGGTGACTGTCGAATGCAGTACATAGGCCAAACAGACAATTCCTTCCGATTCAGATTTAATAACCACCGCACACATACCCAATCCCTCCCCAACCTCCCTCTTTCGAAACACCTCCGCGAGAAAGGCCACGAGTTTGACAAACTTAAAGTAACAATACTACAGAGTCGCTTCAAAAACACTAGTGAGCGCTTGCAACGAGAATCATATTTTATTTTTAAATTTAACACAGTGCAAAATGGCATTAATGAAACTTACGGCACCCTCACCTCTCTTCCGAGGTCAGAGGCCTACGAAATTAAACAAAGCGACACTTCCCCTGTCGTCTGAGGTGATACCCCTTTCTGCATGCCACATTTGTGCCTTACCTTCTCCCCCCCCCCCCCCGCCCCCGGGTCTGCTCACCTTATGGTCCCGCGAACGCCACATTCTTTTTTATTTTTACCTTTTTAACTTTACTATGTAAGCTTACATTTTTTACATTCCTTCCGATACTTCCGCTCAACCAGGCGTGGGTGCATTATTGCTGGGTGCGAAGAAAAAGCACTGCTTCAAAGGATTTTCTTTCTCCTATTTCACTTTTTTTTCCTCCGACGTTTCTTCCCTGCTCTTCTCGTTTTTTTCCCTTCCCTCGCGGCCAGGAGAAGGAATAAGTTCCCACATTTTTTTACGAAAGTTGCTGCACGGCCACGCACCTGTCGAGCACCTCCGAGCTTGACACGCCTGTCAATAAGCAAGCCTGTGGTGCTTAACAAAGCAGAGGCCGCATCTGGACGTTGTATTTTCTTTGTGGGTCGCACTGCCTCTAAAAATTTTTTATGTGTATTTTTCTGCTATGTTCTTTGTGTTTCCCACTTACCTATTCTGTACCCACCCCTATAAGATGGGATGCATTAACAAAGTGAAATCACTCCTGAAGAAGATCGGTCTTCCGATCGAAACATCCAGTCGAATAAATATGTTTCCATTAACGAAGCGTATAGTTCGCTATATATATATATATATATATATATATATATATATATATATATATATACATATATATATATATATACATATATATATATATATATATATATATATATATATATATATAATCAGGTTCAGTATTACAGCAAACACGACTGTTCTTTTAACGTTTATTTTGCGAACAGTTTCGGGAATTGTATATTCCCTTCGTCAGGGCAGGCTTACAATGAATCGGTTTTTTCAATATAAGGACGCAGAACAAAGGAGGTATAATCTCCACCCTCGAAACAAACTTGAGAATAAGGGCAGGGGACCGTATAACAGACAGCATGAAAAGTCGCACACGAGCCGCGGCTGAACAACAACAACCAGAAAAACAAACGGGGGGTGGAAATGGTAAAGTAGTCGCAAAGAACGGGTTTGAACAGCACAGCGATAGAAGGGGCAAAAGAGCGCTAAACCCGGCTCTCGGCGCACACGGAGGCCGCCACCCCCCCCCCCCCTAATTCAATTCAATTCCATTCACCTTTATTTTCAACATTTTTTACAATGTTGACGGTCTCCCAGGCAGCCGCGATACATCAGTGGTGCTGGAGAGACCCAATCTAGGGTCTCAAACTACTCTGTCCCAGGCAAAAAGCTGTAGTAACAGCTTGACGAGGCCTGGAAGCCGGCGACCGGCAGCAGGGACGGCGGTACAAAACAATTATATACAAGATATCAATTGCTATTGCACACGGTCACACACATTTGATCACGGTCACATTTTATCGCAGATTTACAAAAATAACAGGTAAAGTAAACTAATCAAAAAAGATATTGAGATGTTATACAAAAGCCAGGGTTAACATGCACATAAAACTGCAAAAAAGCGATAATTGCACATATGACAGGTTAAACTAGCATATGTATGTTTTTATACAACACGTTACCATTTTACGCCAGAAACAGCAAACACGGGTCACTCCAGAAACATTGAACGCAAAATCTTACGCGTTATTCGAGTGTTATTAAAGCTAGATAAACTGATCTGATTTAGTAACACTGGCACTGTATAGCTTAATGACTGGAGAAGGTAATTATTTCGGTGGTGTGGAATCAACCATTTTTCAGGGGCACCTGTTTTCGAAATATTACAGCGCAACGTTGGACCTGAGAGTGAGAGAAGGAATTCTTTATACATTTCGTTAGCAAAATAGTAGTAGTATTAGTGGTACAAGACCTTTATTCGGCCGTAATTTACAGGCCGAGCATGTCGACCGCCCGGGCGACCAGATGTCGCTGTTCTTCCTCCCCTTCAGCGCCAAACCAGTCGAGCCAGGTGGTGATGGATATAGAAGGTGGGGGGTCAGAACCCGACTGCTGAGCAGCCGGGCAAGAGAAGAGGCAATGAGTCAGGTCCGCATAGATACAGGGGCAGTTGGGACAGGAAGGGTCCGATCGATAGCGATAGAGAAAGAGGAGTGACGGGGTGATAACTGCATTCATTTGGATGCGCCGAATAAGGCGAGCCTCCTGCACCGTGAGTGATTGATGAGAGGGAGGGTAAAGGCGTTGGTTGAGGCGGAGCTCGAGGTAGGCCTCTTTTATGGTGCGGCGAAGGGTGTCTCCCACCGTCCTCCGAGGGCTTGGGCCAGGGAATCAACGGTGCCCGGAAAAGTGTGTCTCGGGCGAGCTGATGGACCAGCTCATTGCCGTCAATCTCTCAGTGCCCAGAGACCCAGCGGAGGAAAACGATGGAAGGCTGCAATGCGGAGACCGCTCGTTCGACCTCCTGTTGGAGAGAATGGGTTAGGGTGCGTTTCTGTATGTGGTGTATAGCGGCTTGTGAGTCTTAACAGACTGTGTACTCTTGAAGGGAGGAAAGGAGAGCAAATGACTGAAGGGCATGTGCAATGGCGAGGACCTCGAGGGAAAAAAGTGGTAGAGGAGGCGGTAACTATAGAGAGACTCAATAATAATGACATGATGATGACGAAATAGCGCGGCTGAAGGATGTAAATATGGCACATTGTTTATGCAACGCATGGCTTTTTTTTCTAGACGCAGAAGTGTACCGACGTTTTTTTTTTTTTGTAGTCGTTCCCCATACTAGTGTGCAATAGTTAAGGTGTGAACGGAAGAAGGCGTGGTAACAACACGCACACACCCGCGCAAGACGCCGCCGGGTCCGAGTGGGCGGCCCGTATCAGGTATCCTGAGACGCTTGCAGGGGACGCGTTCGAGGGACGGCCAACACTCACTTGTTAACCGCTGCAACTGCAACTTGGGGCTGTGCCCTCTGCGTATTTTTGCTTCATTTTGTCGCTTTGCTTTCCTGTCGGGCTTTTCTACCAGACAATCTGGCGCCCCTTTTCCCATAATTATACTAGGCTGTTCAAACCCGTGTCCCAGAACTGCGCCGGGCCTGACGCTTGCCTCCTCTCCGGAATCGGTGGCCAGCGGATCGAAAAGGAAGTGGTTGTCTGGGTTTGCAACCTCGGCGTCTTCTTTCTCATCGTCGGTGTCATCCACCGATTCCTCATAATTGGTACTTTCGCCGAAATAAAATTCTTCAGCTTCCGACTCGGAGCTATTCGGCATTGCGGCTTGTGATTTGCCCTCTGCACGGATTTCCATGCGCACGCGCACCAGGTGCGTTTGAAGGAAACGACGTGCCTACCCGACGTCACGGCTTTCCGGACCCACGTGACAAGGCATTGTCTGGTTTTTGGTTTGGTTTGGTTTGGTTTGGTTTATGGAGTTTAACGTCCCAAAGCGACCAAGGCTATGAGAGACGCCGTATTGAAGGGATCCGGAAATTTCGACCACCTGGGGTTCTTTAAGGTGCACAGCCATCGCACAGTACACAGGCCTCTAGAATATTCACATCATGCAAAAACCAGACAAAACCTGGAAACTAAAAGCCAAAACCTAAACTACTGTGTACAAACACCATGATTATTAATAAGATACCGCGAGTTCATGCTTCTAACATGGTGTTCCATGCTTACAAAATCGCTACGCATTATTTGCAACCCAAAGGTACAACACAAAATTGAGGTGCCTTTAACAGTTGCAGTAGTAGAGCAAGCATTGTCACTGCTAACGCTGCATAACTTCTCAAAATTTGTGAGAATTTATAATTATTTTTCAAACTTTAACAATTTTCCGCGCCTCTTTTTCATCATTTTTACGCCTGATTTCCTTGTCCACGCTTAGTAGCATATCAGTGTTTTATATGCCAGCAAAATATTGTTCTCTTTCATTACAGAACTTTCTGCCTCTCTTTATTGCTTTGCTAGATGTATCTGTCGTCCGCTGAAATGCACAAATATGCACAATTTGCGTATTAACAATATGCATAAGTATTTGAAGATTGGAGAGCTATGGCCTGGATACTAAGTTCTGTATTCAACCAAACTGACATGCTTATTGCCTACCCGTGCAGACCTTTTTTGTAATCTACCAGGCGCAGAAGGGCTGTGACCTGTAGTGGTATATATCTTTTCAAGGCAAATTTGTCTGTTACGTGCATATATTGGGTACCTCATGTGGATACGAAGCTCATAAGCTTGTATTTTCTTCCATAACCTTTCTATGAGACTGACTGACTGCAATAAACTGCAAATCTTCACTGCAATTTCTTTTGCCTATTATTGTGAGATACTCATTTACTCATGTTTAGCTCAAGGAAAAATCCACTGTGCTGTAATGAGTGCGTGGAAGCTTGTCTTTATCAACCACATTATTTACAGGTTTCTGGATTTTGCTAGCATGGATGGCAGGGTTTGTATTGTCATCGGGGCATTCTTGCAATATTCAATGTGTCTTAATTTCTTTTCATGTAACATAGAACGTCTTTCCTTCACACTCATTTTGAAACAAAATGCTCAAACCTTCACCACTTTAAAAACGACCGCGAATGTGCTACTGCACGAAATGATAGCTGGCTACAGCTGCCGTTGGGACATGGGGAATTCACTATGCTATATTTAACTATCCTTTATGCTATAAGCCATTTGCATGCCACACAAACCTCTCTTGAATGTACTGTATTCATCAGTTTCGCCCTAGAAAGTGTGGTGCTAAAGCGGAAATAATACAAGCAACAGCTGATGATCCGCTAGGACAACAGGATTCCGAGAGTTTGAGAAGCGCAATGGGAGGCCGAGCCAGGTGGAGTAGTGAAATTTTTCTAGTAGCGGACAGGGATCCTGAAGTTTGTGCATGACAGGCAAATTGGGGACTCATGGAAGTTTTTTTAGCAGCCAGAGAAGACGCATACGCAAGAGAGAACCACACAGGACTAGGTCTTTCACCAGCCCTTGTCGTGTGTGGTCCTCTCTTCTGTACGCGTCTTCTTTGGCTGGTAAAAATTTCTTCATCATGCCACACCATCAGACCCATCATTCAGCCTTGCTTGTGGAAGAAGCCGTAGTTTTTTTTTAAAGGCGTGATTCCGGTATTTTGATGCGATGCATAAGGCCCTTCAGTTTTCGACAACACCTGGCTTCTCCCAACTGGCGCACCCCAAAAAGATTCTTAAAGATCAGGTGGAGAGTAGTGAATGTCTCATATTTATTCTTAGATATAATTTTTAAAAATGCAGGTTATTCAAATTTCTGTATAGTGCTTGCGGTTGTTCGCCGACGTGCCTATAATTTTAGATTAAACTTAAAACTATAGGTACTGACTGTAATTTCATTACAGTAATTATACCCATAAATATTAAGCGTTGCTGGAAGGTAGGTGCCCATTTAGTATGGGTGCTTTGAAGTCAAAACGGGGGAGGAGTTTTCTGTCAGTTATTTGCAATGAAGAGAAAACAACTGGAGTGAAGTGTTTGTTACTGTGTCACCCAGCCAATACTTCTCCCACAGGACCACCGAGCTTCTGATTATCTATAGCTCAAAACTCGGAGCTGCAACTCCTCTTTCCAAGGCTGTCTGCGTTCACCGGTGCAGAGACAGCGGCTTGGAGTTAACAAGAACTACACACCATAGAACTATACGCGGTCGTCCTAGGGCCGTGAGCAAATGATTGTTAACGAGGTCGTAGTAAATTAGGTTTACTGTAGGAAGCTAGTGTTAAATACGACTAAGATACTGAAAATCCTGTTTTTTCTTAGTCATTAAAACAATGCAATGCTTATCAAATTTGATATCTCGGACTGATTTCTCAATTTTTTTTTTCAGTTGCATGCGACCAAGAGTTACGTGGAAGCCGAGCAAGCCACCAACTTGCGTGCGATTTGTGCCAGCGACCAGGAGCAGGTTAGGAAATTTGCAAATGGCCAGTGGTGTTCACTAAATAAAGCAGAGATTTTACTGTAAGCACAGTGTTTTTGGCATGGCATTGCTATGGGACGCATGCACTGAGCTGACTGCCCTGCAGCTACCCTTGTATATGCAGCAGAATTGCTTAAAGAACAACAATGGGGTACACCAAACAAGACACAAGATGGGCAACAAGACATACTACAGGACACCAAGACAGAGGACGCCAGGCAGACAACATATACGGCATGCCAAAAACGCGACAGAACAGCAGGCAGACAGCTCAACAGAAATTTTCTGCTGTAATCCTGTTGTGCTTTTTGACTGGGTATCTTTGAAGCTTCCACATACAATGAGATCAACCTGCAGAAGTTTCCAGGAAAATTATTTGAAGGCGGTGCAACAGCTCTCGTACAATAGGAGTGCAACGATTAGTGCCGGTATGAGTCATCGGTTCAGTGGCTGCAGACGACGTGCATCTCGCGATGTACTCGCAGCATAGATGGAATAATTTGTGTTCCTTGCATACTTTATTCCAGTTTTTTGCATGTACACTGGCTGCTTATTTCTAGGTCTGCATTGTTATTGGCCACATCATGTGCATCAAAAAACTCTTCGCAGTCTTAGATCAAAGCTCGGCCATTGTTGCCAAAACCAAATAGCAGAATTCACAGGAAGGGTTATGGAATAAAACTAAGAGGGCCCGCCATCGCATATAATGTCCAACTGGCCCTGCAATTTATCAACAACCTCTAGATGATATTTGCAACGCACTAGAGATGAACGTTAGACCAGGGCAGGAAAATTTGGCATATGGACCTTGTCCTTGCGCAAACGCGTAGCCGTTATTCATAGACTGACTCATAATGGCCATAGTGTTGGAATGATCGTCGGCCCATTATTTATAAATCAGGTGTATATGGTACAAATCTGGGACCATTATTAATAGACTGGCTCAATATGGGCCTAGTTCTGGCATCAATATCGGGCCATTGTTCACAGACTGGCTCACATGCGCATAATCCTTGCGCGCACGTCGGACCGTTTTCGGCACACTGGCTGAACATAGGCCCAGCCCGAGCGTAGACAACGGGCCACTGCTGATAGTTAAACATCTAAGCATAGGCCCTGTCTCGGCATGAGTGATGGGTCGCTTTTGGGAAAAATATCGGATTGCCTAAAAGCGCATGTAAGACAATAATCATGCCAAATTTCACCAACCATATGGCGATGTCAGGCCATCCTTTTTATGCTGCCTGGGCAGTTTCCCATTTAATATCAGGCATATAAAAGTCACCAGCAAGCACTGCGTTAAAAGAGGTAATGTTACTAGAGCATATAAATTCATTCAGTGCTTCAAAAATATCCTACCGCTATTGCGTTGGCGGGAAAATGCTCCGACCACCAAGGCACACTCAGTTCAAAAGGATTTAACCATTGTATATTGAATACCGGGCATGTCGAGAAGTCTAGTTATATGGAACGACTCTCAGCAAATAAATGCTATGCATCCACCTTGCGAACTGCATTCCTTGAGGAGCATTCTGCAACCTACGGGAGCTGCTTAAGCGCTGTCGACGCCAGTGTGCAACCAGGTTTCTCATGGCATTCCTCGTGGCTTGGTACACTGCTTCCCAAATTATGATATTCACATCATCTCCTAGAGGAGCCACGACAGTCCTGTGCTTTGGGATCTCTTCCTGCATTGTTTTGCCTTATTTATGATGTGTGAGGCTGTG
Organism: Amblyomma mixtum; assembly: GCF_055824585.1. Lineage (NCBI taxonomy): Eukaryota > Metazoa > Arthropoda > Arachnida > Ixodida > Ixodidae > Amblyomma > Amblyomma mixtum. The sequence continues at coordinate 116,103,629 of NC_143021.1, forward strand.
CCTTCAAAGATCAAAATAATACTTGGTTCAGGCAATTCGGAGTACACGAGCACAAGAGAACGTACAATTTCGTATGATGACAGAAGCCATATTGTTGAGCTGGACGCCTTAGAGCTTCAAGCTTGTGACAGTTCGCGGGATAAAAGGGACACCATCTCCACGCTACCCTGCCAGCTGGTGCTCGCCTTCAGCCCACCAGCCAACCTATCAAACGGTGCTGGAAGCTGGCGCTTTTTTACCACCCTCAGCGCCTGTCAGCACAAATAACCAGCGCATCTGACTTTGATGGGCCGGTCGGGTTTCATGAAGGATGCCCAAACTCCGGGTCCAATGCTACGAAATAAGACCCCCCCCCCATACGCCCTTCATTCGACACCGTAGATACACGCCCCCTGTCATCACCGCCCTATGCCACGCCACCTACTGCATCCATCCGCATTGCTCCCACGCTGCACCCCCCCCCCCCCTCGAGCAGCCCGAAATAGGCATGCTCAAGCCACATTTGTCACAATGGCCACCGCCAGGCGCAACAAACGATATTACACATCCATGGGTTCAGAGCGTGATTCTAATGCCAAGTGTAGCTCGTGCAGTGTCGTTTTCTATTAAACTAAACGTATTAACTCCCTATTACCTCGTCAAGTGAACTATTTTTCACTTTTGTTCGAGCCCCTACCGCTTTGACAGAAATAAATCATATCATATCATATCATATCATATCATATCATATATCATATTGGGCGCTTCCCATGGTCAGAATAGCTAACGCAGTGGGCTGAAAAAGGCGCTCCATGGATGCGTATAGCACGGACGATTGTCTCGGCGCATGGCTCCCGTAAGGTAGTACATGAGATGTTTCCCATGAAGTTCTTGAAATAAAAGGATTATGCGTACATAAGTTCTTTTATTTCTGCGCTAGCCAGTGCTGTACACAGCTTATTCGCGAGTCACTAGCGATACTAGCGGCAGTAGTGTCGCAAATACTATATTTAATTTATTTATTTGTGGTCGTATTCCTGGCTATCGTCAGGGTCAAGCGATAGGTTTATTACTGCGAAAGCATTACTAGGCTATACTAGGCTATGTCGGTGGCTTTGTAGTAGTATTAGTAGAAGACCTTTATTCGGCCATAATTTACAGGCCGAGCATGACGACCGCCCGGGCGACAAGAAGTCGCTTTTCTTCCTCCCCTTCAGCGCCAAGCCAGTCGAGCCAGCTGTGATGGAGAGAACGTGGGGGGTCAGAACCCGACTGCTGAGCAGCCGGGCAAGAGAAGAGGCAATGAGTCAGGTCCGCATAGATACAGGGGCAGTTGGGACAGGAAGGGTCCGATCGATAGCGATAGAGAAAGAGGAGGGACGGGGTGATAACTGCATTCATTTGGATCTGCCGAATAAGCCGAGCCTCCTGCACAGTGAGTGATTGATGAGAGGGAGGGTAAAGGCGTTTGTCGAGGCGGAGCTCGAGGTAGACCTCTTTTATGGTGCGGCGAAGGGTGTCTCCCACCGTCCTCCGATGGCTTGGGCCAGGGCTCAACGTTGCCCGGAAATGCGCGTCGCGGGTGAGCTGATGGGCCAACTCATTGCCGTTAATCCGTGTATGCCCAGGGACCCAAAGGAGGAAAACGATGGAAGGCTGCAATGCGGAGACCACTCGTTCGACCTCCTGTTGGAGAGAAGGGGTTAGGGTGTGTTTCTGTATGTGGCGTATAGCGGCTTGTGAGTCTGAATAGACTGTGTATTCTTGAAGAGAGGGAAGGAGGGCAAATGACTGGAGTGCATGTGCAATGGCGAGGACCTCGAAGGACAATGCATTCGGAGGGCCTAGAATCGGCCCACTGCCACTGGTATGGGTTTCAGGAGCAGGGAGGTGGATGTGGTACACGGCAGAGCCGCAGAAACCTCGAGGAGCCATGAATGAGGCATACGTGTAGGCTAAGCCCTGGGTATCAAAGAGAGGGGAACGGTGCGCATGACGACGGCCGGCCTGCAGGACGGGCGACATGTTGGTCGGGAGGGGGAGGGTACAAAAATTGGAAGCCGGGGCAGGATGGGAGAGATACCCGCTTCATTCAGTAACCACTGACCGTGACGGGTAAGGGAAAGCCGGGCAAGTTACGAGTCACGATGGAGAGAGAGAAGAGATCGGAGAGGATGAAAAAGGTCTTTGGCAAAGATCTTAGCGGTAGAGGTAGTGATAGGGAGGTTGAGAGCTGCGTTGTAAAGGGACACACGGGCAGTCTCGAGCGCATTAAGTTGAGTCTGATTGAAGAAAACGTAGGGTGCAAAGTAAAAGACCTTGTTCAGGGCCAGTGCGTGGGCAACTCGGCACGCATGAGCCTCGTGGAGACCTGAGCGCCTAGTGACCACATGCCGCAGGAGGTGAGTTACAGAGTGGCAGGTGGTGACAGCGCGGTGGAGGGCTTGCACGTTCTTGGCCGGAAGCAAAGGAAAGCCCATAACTTTGCATTGCGTGACGACAGGAATGGGAGAGCCAGAAAGGTGGAGAGAGACAAAGTGCTTGTGTGAGCGCTGGTATGAGGAATGGTTGAGAAGGAGAAGCTGGGATTTTTCAGGAGCAGGAGAGGCCAGGGGTGGTGGGAAAGGATTCGATGAGATCTAGGCCACGTTGCAGGGTGTGCTGTACGTGACCGGGAGAGCCAGACGAACACCACAGAGTGATGTCATCGGCGTAAAATACATGATGCAGGTCGGGAATTTGAGCTAGCTGGTGGGCGAGAGGGGCCATAGCAAGATTAAAAAGGGTAGGAGAGAGAACAGCACCTTGAGGAGTGCCTCGGGTAAGGTGGTGGGGGTCGGACAGATGGGTGTCTACTCGAAAGCGAGCGACACGTTTAGAGAGGAATAGAGCGGATATAAGAGTACATGCGAGAGCCACAGCCTACGGAGGCGAGTTGGGGAAGGATGTGGTCGTGGCAAACACCGTCGAAGGCCTTGCGAACATCGACGGTCACAAGTGCGTGAATATGAGGGTATGTGACAGAAACGTGTGCTGCAGAATCCGAAAAATGTCCTGTGCAAAACGGGGCGTCGGAAGTCGATGAGAGAATGGGGGAAGTACTCCCTCGGCTCAAGAATATTAGAGAAGCGAGTCAGGGCCATTCCCTCAAGGGACTTACCAACACACGATGTCAGGGAGATTGGGCAGAGGTTAGAGAGAGACATAGGTTTGCCTGGCTTTGGTATCGTAGAAATGATGGAGGAGGTCCAGGAGTTCGCCAGGCAGCCGTTGTGCCAGGCCTCATAGGCTTGAAGGAGGAATTCTTTGCCGCTGTCAGCAAGTTGCGTAGTGTGGTCTATGTAGTGACATCCTCACCGGGAGCCGAGCGTGTAGCATTAGCAGCCATAGCCGATTCCAGCTCTCGGAGAGTGAAGGAGTGGTCCAGATCGGGGTTAGGTCCGCCAGAGTACACCGGGTAGGAGGGTCCCAGAGGTGGCGAGAGGTAGAGAGACGCGAGCTGATCAAGAACATCGGAGGGAGTCCCATGGGTGAGGGCTTTAGCTAGAGTGGGAGCAAGGGCAGGCTTAGCGCCAAGGAGGGATTTGAAGAGAGAACATGTGGATCGCGAGTGCAATTCCGAGTCAAGACGGTCATAAAGAGCACTCCAACACTCCAACTCCAGCGCGCGAGCGATGCGCAGTGGGCGACGATATCGGGCCCCAGAGCACTGACCCGGGAAGAAAGTTGACTATTTTGGGGTTGGGCGCGAAAGGAGCGTTGAAGACGTGTACGGCGATTACATTAACGGTGAAGTTGAGGATCTAGGTCTGGGATAGGGTGACGAGAGCGAACGCGACGGGTACTGGATGTGAGCACTGGAGTGATGCGCGACGTCCAGTCGTCGCAGAATTGAAAGGAGTCGGAGGCTAGATTAGCGCGGAAGGCGTGCCAGTTAGTATGAGTGACCGGATGAAATTGAGGGACGTGGGAAAGAGAGGTGGTCACTGAGAAGAGTTTCGGCTGTCACCGGCCAGTGAAAGGAAAGTGAACCCCGAGAGAAAGTGAGGTCGGGTGTCGTGGGGAGTGCCCGCTCGAGTAGGGGAGCCAGGAGTGTTAAGAACGGTGAGGTGGCTTTACTGGGCCAGACAGTGGGGGAGGCGGCCGGGTTTGAGGGTAGCCCCAGACTGTATGAGGGGCATTAAATTCACCACCAAAGAGAAGATGGGAGTTAGAAGGAAGAGAGTGAAGGAACTTGCCCAGGGCGAAGATTAAAGAGGAGGTGACAGAGGGGTCGTAGAAAGACAAAAGGGCCAGTGAGACGCGGGAAGAAGGATGGTAATACACCACACCAACTAAATATTTAAGGAGGGGGGAGCAATTGTGAAGTGGCTCCATGAACACGTCACTGCGTACATAAATAGACGCAAGTGGTATGGACGTAGTGGCGTGGTAGGCGCGGTAGCCTGGGACAGTGCGGGCCGTCCGAGTCTCCTGGAGAACGAGAAAATGGGGCAGGGAGGGGCGAGAGAGTAGATACTAGTGGAGGGGTGCCTTATTATGGCACAGATTTCAACAGTTCCACAGCGCAATCTCGAGGTCCTCGCCAAACGCCATTAGGACAGTACAGAGGTAGAGGCTCGTGAGGGGACGCGTCCCTTCTTTTTGGCCGGGGGCAGTGACTCATGTAGGGAGTGGAGCGCAGATGTGAAGGATTCTAATTGTTTGGATTGTGCTTGGAGGGTGTTAAGAACCTGGAGAACCGATCTCTTTAGCTGAACCAAGCGAGTGTGGTGGGCCTGTGTGGTGGTTTCGACAAGATTAGCCAAAGGGGCGACCTGGGCGGTGGAGGAGGGAGTGGTGAACGTGGAGAGCTGCTCATTTAGCTTTGTAAGTTGGGAGGCAAGAAAGGACGTGGTTGTCTGGATGGTTTGGGTCAAGGCCTGAATCTGCTGTTGTCGGTCGTGGGAAATGCGCTGCTCCTCTCGCTGCTGGCGTTCCAGCATAGCGAGCCGGAGGTCGAAGGAGCGGCTCTCCGCAGTCAGGGATGGAGAGGGTGGTTTAGTGGGAGAGAGGGACGCTGGAACCGATAATCCTTTAACTTTGGCGGCGTAGGAGCCTGGTGATGATGTGATGGGATCTGATGGAGGTTCGTACTTAGAGGAGGAGGGGGTGGTAGGTTGAGTGGCCCGGCGCAAAGCTAGGCTTCGGAGGTATGCAGCTTTGGCACACTCGCGTTGTTTAACGATGTGGAAAGGGCAAGAGGGGTCGATGGAGCGGTGGGTGTTTACCTGGCAATGAACGCACCAGGGCTGGGCCCACACATGAGCGGTAGGGTCGGTGGGTAGAGGAGCAGCACAGCGACGGCACTTAGCCGGTACGCTGTCCTAGGGGCATTGGTGGGCGCGGTGTCCAAGAGCAAGACAACGGGTGCAGGTGGGAGGCTTAGGCTTATGGGGACGGCACCGGAAGGCAACGCGTTTAAAATACACAAAGTGGGGGATGGCGGTTCCAGCGAAAGTCATGAGCACCGACTGAGTTGTGCCCATCACGCGAGCGGCAAGAATATTGGTTTCGAATCATTCGATATCATGCATGAGCTATTCAGGGGTGAAGTGGCCACAGATGTTATGGGTGGCTCCGAGGCCTGAGATGGGAGGATTAGGGGCAGATGTTTTGATGGTGATAGACTGACCATGAACCTGAAGATGTGTGATAGAAAGTAGGAGGTGGGCGGTGAGAGGAGAATGAGTTTTTAAAAACACAAGGCTTTGGGCTGGCTTGGCCTGAAGGGTGATTTCTGCACTGCTCTTGGAGGAGAGTTGTGCAGCGGAAATGACTGCAGCGAGTACGTCGAAGAGGTAGCTTGGGGGTGTGGGTACCAGGGGGAAGCTGGATGGCAACTGTGATGAGCTCGGCGCGGGGTCGGGTCGCGGAGGCAGGCTTTCGGCTGGTACCGATGGTGCTCCAGCCGATTTCAGGGTATGGAATGAGATGGTCGTCGACCGGGGACGCCGTAACATCCATGTCTGCAGACGAGTCGCGAGCCTGAGCCGCAATCTGCGACGCAGGTACCGAGCTACAGGACTTGCTGTCAGCGGGAAGTGTGGTCAGAGTAGGTGCGGCGGCACTGGCGGTGGCGACGAACGCAGCCGGCTGTGGTGCGTCTGTGGGCCCGAAGCTCTTAGCGTCCCTTAGAGCGTGGAGTTGGCTAGCAGTGGACGCTGCGGCGGAGCCGAAAGCTGCCGGCTGTGCCGCGGCTCTCGATCGGGAGCTCCCATCGTCGCTCCCAGCGTTGACTGCGGCGGAATGTGCGCGGTATTGTGGGCGCTTTTGAACGCAGCCGGTTGAGACACGGCTGTCAGCGTTGTTGGAGTAGGCCCCGCGGCGGCTGCGTCGGAAGAAGCTGAGGCTGGTGAGGCATAGGTGGGTCTCGGCTTCGGGGGCTTGGCGAGACGCTGCATGCCAGACGTGCAGGCGCGGCGTGCTAGGGTTAGCGAGGCGCCGCGCCGCTTGAGAGTTTTGAAGGCGCTTTTATGGCCAGCTCGACAGCAGGCTGTGATGCCAATAGTGTCCACGTGTGGCCGAAGTTTTCCTGACGCGATGGAGAGCAAATTCAGGGTCGGGAAAAGCCCTGGACCAGGCCAGGGGCAGGTGAAAACAGAGGCACGATAGGCAGCCACCTAACTAGGGCGGCGCCACCTAGCGGACCTCCAGGCGGCTTTCTCTCATCAAAACCGGGTCTGCAGCGACTTTGGGAAACTATAAACGGATATCGTCTCAAAAGTGGTTATAATGGAAGGAGGATGATGTCAGGATTCGGCGCGAAAAGTTTGGCGCCGATCGGATCATTAGTTAATTAATTAGAGCCAAAAAAGGGACCACAACTGGGCATGGTCGGGCCGAGAGTGGCACGAAATTGCCAGAAGTGCGCTGCCACATGATGTACCACGTTATTGGCCCACGTGAACGAAAAGGTAGGTGGCAGGAACGCGCGGCGCGAAGTTTGAATGGAGCGCGGTGGAATTGGACGAATTGCACACTCCTCAATAGCAGGCAGGCAGATCCTCAATGACCTAGGGGAGAGCGAGAGGAAGCCCCCGTATCCAGCAGAGCTAATCCCCTTAGACATACGCAAGCATCTCAGAATGGCAAGTATGCCTAAGAACGTGCACCCAGAGCATGACAAAGAAAGGAGAAGATATAGAGCTCGAAGAATAACGAACAATCTTGCATGGGACCCGCCGGGTAGCATAGCCTTCTGCAACGCAGCCTGTGGGTCCGATGGCGCCTCCGTCATTGCTGCTGTTGATGGGAATGGGGAGAAAGTGACTGTAGCATCGATTAATACTAGGAATGCGTTAGTGGCAGAGGTGGCTGCTATTGCCTTGCGTGCGTCAGTACCAAAGCCAAGATCCTCTTGGCTGACAGTAAGGCAGCTGTTCACAACTTTTGTAAGCGGGTGGTCTCCAGTCAAGCAGTCAAATTACTACGAAGATTATTCCTCAAGCAGAGAGGTCTCCCTATTATGGGTTCCTGCTCGTGAGGGCATTCCAGGGAATGAGGCTGCTCACAGCCTCGCTCATGAATTATACACCCGAGCTGCTCTGGAAGTGCTCCTTACTGGGAATAAAGACCCTCTCATAACGTATAAAGAAATAACTGAAACACCTACACTCAATAGGAGAACACACTCACTTTCAGATAGGTCACTCACTCCAAAGGAGTGCAGGGCCTGGAGGAGGCTTCAGGTCAACAGAGTTTTTCGCTACTTTATATTACACGATGAAGACACTGGGGAGCCTGAGGTCTGCAGTAGCTGCCACAGAATGACTTCGCAAAATCACTTAAGTTGGGAATGTCAGGATTCTCCTGTGGATGAATCACAAATAATCCCAGACCTTGCCACCTGGGAAGAGCTGATCCGAAGCCAAGACCGGGATCAGCAAAAACTCATCATCCGTCAGGCAGAGAGAGCTTACCACAAGATCTCTCCGCGGTCTCCGGTGCTGACAGCCGGCTGGGAGGCACCCCCTCCTAATTGCTGCGCCCCGACCGTGAGGCCCCATGATGGCGGAAACAAAGTTCATTCATTCATTAATTCACGAATTGCACAGATGTTCTCAGTCAGATCATTACGCAATCAATGAGAGATCGATACAGTACCGATACGTAATCGATACATGATCGATAAGTGATCGATGAATGACCCATAAGCCGATCAGTGATTGATAAGTGACAATAAGTAATTAGTAAGTGATCGATGAGTAGCTGAGAAGTGCTCGACAAGTAACTGATAAGTGATCGATAAGTAACTGAAAAGTGATGTATAATTAACTGATACGCGATCGATAAGTAACGGATATGTGGTCGATAAGCAACTGATACATGGTCCATACATGATCGATATGTGATCGATAAGCCAATTAAATAGACAGATCTGTATGCGCTATAATAACAGGTTTTTATTACCAAATCGAGGCAATTAGGACCAAAGGGAAGCGAAGAGTGCCGAGGAGGCGTTAATGCTTTCGCATTGCTCCTAATGCGGTTTCCGCAGTGCCTTCTAACGTGTTTTATCGCTTGTGGCGCTCAAATAAACCGAATGGAGTACTGCCTAGTCAAGGATAACAGGCATGAATGCACGCATATTGCGCCTATTTTAAGAACTCTTCACGAATATCATTGCATGCCCTTGAGATCGGCCCATGCACCAGCGGATTTCACATGTTGTACCCATACCTTCAGTGTACCACTTTAAGCTGAGCTGAGCTGTGCTGAGCTGTGCTTCAATACTTCATCACGGAAGATGCCTAATTGGGAAGGTATCGCATTCATTTAAACGAATGCGCACGAGCGACCGCGGCAATAGAGTGCGCATGCGAATATTATAGCTCAGCTGTGCACATGCACTGGATATTTCACATGTGGTAGCAGGCCACCGCTGAGGCAACCAGCATTGCTCTGAAGACTTGGATGGTTTTGGTAAGAGTATGGGCAGCGAGAGTTCTTGGGCGGGATGAAGTGAGGTGCACAAGGCAGGGGAAGGGCATCAAGATAAGCAGCGGCGTTCAGAGAGAAAAAAGGAGTTACTGACTTTCAGACACTGACTTGCATCAGGATTTTTCTGGCCTCAGAAGCCCCCCGGGGGGGGGGGGGGGGGTGTAGAGAGGACGGTGTGAGAAGGCAGAGGTACTAGAACAAGCAGCATTGTTGAATGCCAGGCGGGAGAGGAAATATTATGATGATGTTTTAAGCTTGTACCCAAAGAGTCACTGGCGGGTACCCAACGGCAACGTGAATTTAGTGAAGCTGCAGCGGGTGTTTTTGAGGAGTCCAGCAACAGTGATATTCAAGGCTGAATTTAGCGCATAGTCCGGCAACAATGAGCTAGTCGGAGCATGCTACCTTACCCCACCTACTCTGCCCCCGCACCAGCCGCTGTGCCCATTGTAGGACATCCTCCTTCCTGCTCTACGCCTTTTTGTTCCTTGCGACCTTCATATCGTTTCCGCCCTGCTAATATACTTGTATTGTGTATGTGAATGTGCACAGTGCTGGCATGGTGTTACACGATAAACGTATATGGGTATCTACCAGCCAGCTTGAGTTTGCACAACATTCTAGAAAGATGTCTACATCTGAAATACTTGTACAAGCACACTGACGAAACTGGTCCTGACCTAGACGGGTCTCATGTGAAAGAGATCGTTCTCCGCTGATACAGGTGCCCCGATTAATTCGGGACCTCGATGAATCCCGGGGCACTGATCAGTTATGGGGGTAAATAATTTGCGATTTAGGCCCTGTGCTTTAATCCTGGTTTTTCAACCCGTTGGAACATGTGCAGATTTAGCACCAAGGCAGGAGAGGTATGTGGATTCTCAGGGTCTTTGAATTTTGTTAAGTAGAAAATGACCAGTTCCACATTTACGGCCATTAACTGAGTACGCTATCGCATCATGCGCATCGCATGAGATAATTTCGCGTTCTACAGATTTCCACCACTATTGTCACAGCATCACCTATGCCAACATGCAAAGAAAAGTCCTCGCCTGCTGCACTCACAGTCACGCTGTAGCATTCTGAAACATGTAGCGTCACAGATGCATCAGGTATGCTCTTCTTCTGACGGCTCGAGCATCCGTGGACTTTAGTTTCCCACAGCTTCCACGGCGCCTTCTTGGAAGTTATTTTATGAAGAGTGTCCCCTTCACGTGTAAGCCTTCTACCAACCCTTGTACAGGTATATGCGCTTTTTGTGTCGCTTCACTAAGCGTGCCAGCTAGAAGTATATTGTCACCTATTGGTGACGGCACTCCAGGCAGTGAAGAAGATGGCATGTTCTTTTTAAAGAAAACTGTTCATTGGGCTGACCTGCGCACACAATGGACTTAATGACTAGGAGGCGGCGAAAGCAACAAGCGTGCTCAATGGCCTTCGCGCAGAATTCCCGCCCCTCTTGGTTGTCCTCAATTTAAAGCTGATAGCGAACTTACGTGATGCGGCGTGTAAAGTCACTGCAACAGTCTGGAACTCCCTATAGTCGGCTCCACCTCGATGCGATCAATCAAAATACACCTGGTCGAGCCTTTGCATAACAAGCAAAGAGATAAAGTCGCGTGTCGGCACGTTTGAAGAATGAACAAACAGTACAAAGATTCGCGGTATTACTTTCCTTTCAAAGAACCATCGCCCTGATGCTTTAAAATAAATAAGAGTGGAAACACAGCGTCATTTAGAGCGCATAATCGGGCTTTAGACGGACGACATGGAGCACTTCTGGCCGTACGCGGCATCGCTGGGATGCAGTCATATCCCAAGGAAAGATTTCATAGTCCAGTGCATCTAGCCGGCGAAGAACCTTGTACGAGCCCAATAAGTGGCGTAGAAATTTTTCTCTCAGTCCGAGGTGGCGAATGGGCGCGTACAACCAGACTCAGTCTCCTGGCTTATATTCCGTGTTGTGTTTTTGTAGGTTGTAGCTTATGTTGTCGGTCCGTTGCTGGTCTTTGATTCTTAATCGGGCAATTCTCCGGGCTTTTTCTGCGCGCGGTGACGTGACGGTAGGCGGTGACGTCGTCGTTATCGTCATCGGTAACGTTGGACAACATGACGTCTAATGTGGTCGTGGCCTCCCTGCCATGGACAAGCCTAAATAGCGTCATCTGGTTGGTATCCTGTACTGCGGTGTTGTAGGCTAAGGCGATGTAAGGCGGGATGACGTCCCAGGTCTAGTGTCGGGTATCTACAATCATGGAGAGCATGTCAGTGATGGTTTCGTTGAGGCGTTTCATGAGTCCGTTTCTCTGCTGGTGATATGCAGGTGTCCTGCGGTGGCTTGTTTGGCTGTAGCGCTGGATGGCTTGCGTCAGTTGCACCAGGAACGATCTTCTGTCCATGGTGAGCACATCAGGGGCGCCTTGTCTCAGAAGAATGCACTTCACGAAAAATTTGGTGAACTCTGCTGCAGTTCCGTTCAGTAAGGCTGTTTCCTCGGCGTAGCGGTTCAGGTAGTCGGTCGCTATGATTATCCACTTTTTTACAGACCTTGATTTCGGGAAAGGGCCAAGGAGTTTCATGCCGATCTGCTGCAAAGGCCTTGAGTGTGGTTTAATGGGGTTCAGAAATCCTGCTGGTCGGATGGGAAGCGTCTTTCGTTGCTGACAATCTTTGCATATTTCCCATAATGTGCGACATCCGCAGGCAGTCGGTGCCAGTAGTATGTCTGTTATTCTTCGGAGGGTGCAAGAACACCCGAGATGTCCAACTGTCGGCTCATCGTGTGAGGCCTGTCGACCGTCTTTACAGAAACTCGCAGGTAGAACCGTCTTTACAGAAACTAGGTTTGCTTTGTCTAGCTTTCTTTCTAGTTTTTATTCTTTTTTCTCTCTCTTCTTGTTCTTTTTTTGCCTTTTCTAATGTGTGACCGTCGGACACTTGTATCCCCCCCCCCTTATGTAATGTCCCCACGGGACCCTTAAGGGTTAATAAATCATGATGATGATGATGAAAAGACAATCCTTGCTTCATAGAGGCAGGGGCTCAAGAAATATTGTCTTCCAAGAACTCGATGAGGCAGCTTAGGTCGAGGTCCGTGCGTTGCCACTGCGCAAATGAGCTGGAGCTGATGGGTCCTAGGAAGGCACCCTACAAGGGCTCGTAACAGGCAGTAGGCGGCAGAGTGCTTGCGTCCACACTTGTAAACGACAGTGACGTCAAACTCCTCGAGGTTCATTGAGCGACGCGGCCGGAGGGGTCCTTCAGGCTGGCAGATAGCACAGTGCGTGGCTATCGCTGACTATGTTGAAAAGTCGTGCGTAGAGGTACGGGCGGAATGTCAACGTAGCCCAGATGATGGCAAGGCACTCCTTCTCAGTTGCCGAATAGCTAGCTTCGGCCTTCGAAAGGGAACAGCTAGCGTATGCGATTATTTTCTCCACTCTGTGGGTGTTCTGAACTAGGACGGCACCTAGGAACACGCTGCTTGAGTCTATCTGAACCTCAGTCTCGGAGTTTCAATGCGCGAGAATCGATTGGATCACTGGAAGTGCACGAGGAGAGGTGGGGACCGACACTCTCAAGTCTAGGTTATATTTAAACATAAATATTCCCGAAAGCAGATGACTTGACAGTCGGCGCCGTAGCTCAGCGGTAGAGCACCGGACGCGTAATTCGGAGGTCGTGGGTTCGGATCCCACCGGCGGCATGTGGTTGTTTTTTCTTCTGCTTTTCTAATCAATTACCATTAAGCGATAACATATTCCGTAATATTCTAAATTGATCAGCACCAGAAATTAAAGAAATACATTAAAAAAAAAGAAAAAGTCCCCTGTGCTCCTTGGTTTCTGTGGCTGTTGGCTTCTGTCATATTTATAACGAGCCCCTCATTCCCCTTCCCTTGTTTGCTTAATTGCTTAGCGAGGGCCTCGGTTCTGGCAGCCTTGACGCCGTAGGAAGCATAAGAGGGTTCTCACGCAGCTTCCACCCTCTTCGTTCGATGACGTTCTACGTCACACCTGCGGTAACTCAGGACGTTCCACGTCCGCCGCTTATGAACGTGGGTGGCGCTGATGAACACTCTCAAGGTTAGGTTACTTGTAAACATAAATACCCCCGAAAGCAGAAGATTTGACAGCCGTCGCCGTAGCTCAGAGGCAGAGCACCGGACGCGTAATTCGGAGGTCGTGGGTTCGGATCCCACCGGCGGCATGGGGTTGTTTTTTCTTCTGCTTTTCTAATCAATTAGCATTAAGCGATAACATATTCAGTAATATTCTAAATTGATCAACACCAAAAATTAAATAAATAAGTTTAAAAAAAAAATCTCTGCCTCTCCCGTAACCGAGAGTAGAGTAAGCATGAAATGTTTACGGGCATAACACGAAGCGTACGCGGACACGACGAGACGCAGGCCTGACAAGAATGTATATGCAGCGTGTTCGAAACTGTCTAAAGTGCGTAGAGGCGAAAGCGTTTTCCGCAACACTTTGCCTATGTGATACTGGTGACGTCAGCACTGGATTACGTCACACATAATTGATGACGAAGTAATGACAAATTAATAATTAGTGACTAATTACTTATTAATAACTAAACACTAATTAACTGCTAAATAATGAAGCTTAAGCTTCGCCTTTAGGAGTGGAACGCGACAGCGTGTTGTAGCGCTGCCAGACAGTGCACGGAACGCCACCACCCGTTCGGCGCGATGCCTTGCCCTTTGAACGCAACGCTTTTTGAGGAAAGGGAATGGCGCAGTAATTCTTTGTCATCTCGGTGGACACCCGAACCACACCGTACAGGAAGGGAGGAACGCCACCACCCGTTCGGGGCGAAGCTACCGACGCTTGTACGGCGGTCCTGTAGGAGTGCTTAGAGAGTCTAGTTAAATCTCGTACGGTGCCGGGATGCTCTCGTTTCAGTGCCCCGATGAGTGGAACAGATCACGTATGACAACGAAGTGTATTGTGGCATGTATGTGCTTTTTGCATGCGTTATTAGAAATCGGAAATTATAATTCCGTGCATTATCAATGCACAGCTCGACTGATATCTTGATAAACATTGAGAACAAAATTGGCAGCAGTTATTTTTTGCGACTCATTTGGAGAGCAACCGGCGCTTGTATACCGGTCCCGTAGGAGGGCTTAGAGAGTCTCGTTGAATCTCAAGTCTCGTACGGTGCCCGGATGTTCTCGTTTCAGAGGCCTCTCCATGGAGGCCAGGGTGAGCATCATCAAGGGCCGCGCGTGCGCCTTTGCCCACTATGTGGCCCGCGTAGCAGTGATGCCGCGTCGTACTGCGGGTCGGCTCGCGTCCCTTGTGGGCGCCTTTGTCTGGGACGGTGGCACGGCGCAGGTCGCTCGACGCCTTTGCCAGCTGCCGCCTTCTAGAGGAGGACTCGGGCTGCCCTGTGAAGCCACCATGGCGCGTGCGCTCAGCGCCAAGCTCGTAACCACGCTGGTGGAGAGCGACGCATACCTTGGGCGTTCGCTCATGTTTTATTGGATGAGCACAGTGCGGCGCTTCTTCAACGCTGAGTGCCATATAGGTCCACAGGCCGAGAGGCCTCTGCGCTTCTATAGAGCGGCTGCTGGTTTTAAGCAGTCTGTTTGTACTGACTTGCCAGGAGTCGACCTGACTGAGACGCCCGCGTCTCGGCTGAGCGAGATGATCGCGTGCGTGCGCCTTTGCGCCGACGACCAGCGGCGCACCGCGGTACGCAAGTGGCGCACGTGGTGCACAAGTCGTCTCCCTCCGCAGGTCCGCGACTTTGAGTGGAGGAGGAGATGGAGGGTCCTCCCCACGCGCGAACGCCTCTTATGGGGCCTTGTGCCCAACGCCCAGTGCGCGCAATGTGGAGCGCGAGAGAGAGCGCGACACACTTTCTTTGAGTGCCGTGTTGCCCGGATAATGTGGTGGCAGGTGTATCGGATGTTTTCAGTTTGCGCCGGGCCAGGCATCCGGCAACCACGGGATTATTTTGGCAAACTAGTGTTTATGTCCGCTATGTTTGTTTTGTGGCGTGGCCGCTGTCTGGCCGAAGCCCGGCGTCAAAAGCGACGGCTATGTACCCCGCGTTGCAGAACCTACGTCTCCTCATCTGGCAATACCTGTCTGAAAGGCTTGCAGCGGATGGGGAGGCGCGGTTTCTGCGACGGTGGCACACACGCTTCTTTGTCTTGCACGAAGGTCGGCTGGTTATGCCGGCGTTGCGGTATTAGCCGGGCCGACCCCCCCCCCCCCCCCCCCTCTTTACCGACTATGCCGGTTTGTTCGAGGATGGTGGTGTATAATTTTGAAAGGGCCAATCACCCTGAGAAAGATCCTTGCCCCCCCCGTGCGTCGTTGGCCACGGGAGGCTGATTCTTCTTTGTCCAGTGTTCGTTCTATGCACTATAGGCTGTAATTTGTGATATGTACGGTGTGTTAAAATAAGGGCATGGTGTTTTTGGGCGGCCACCCACTTTGTATACATTTGTTTTGCCCTCAGTCATGAGTGTATTTCCAATGTTTTGTTTGTTTGCACTGTTGAATAAACTTCCCTTTTATTCAGAGCCCAGATGAGTGGAATTCAGTGGATTTCAGTGCCCGGATGAGTGCTCTCGGTCTCGGCGTGACGTCACCACACTGCCGACAACGGGAGCTAAAAGCATTTCATGCCTAAAAAGAAAAAGTCCCCTGAGCTCCTCGGTTTCTGTAGCTGTTGGCTTCTGTCATATTTATAACGAGCCCCTCATTCCACTTCCCTTGTTTGCTTTATATATTGTTGTGTCGGCGCAGCGCTTATCAAGTTTGCTGCACTTTGCTACTGTGCGCCGCGTATCTGATGTCGCGATTACTGTTCACGTGTGCAGTTGTATCACTGGCCAATGGCATGCCTCGGTTGCACCCAGGCTGTCTTTATAAGGCGAAGCCACTGAATTGTTTCTGTCTGTTGTGTCGTGTTGCTGCCCGAATAAATACTTGACTTCACGGCGTCTGAGTCCAACATAGCGACGAGGATGGGATAGTTCGTGCAGAAGCATGAATCCAGCCTGCACAACCGACGAAGACGCCACGGCAATCAAGGAGATCAGAGATGACCACCACCCTGGGATCTTTGGCAGAGTTCTGCCCAGACTCTGGCAATATCGACGTCTACCTGGAAAGGTTCGACCTGTACGCAACCGCCAACGGAATAGACGCAAGTAAGAAGTTGCAAGTCTTCCTAACAATCCTGGGTGAAAAGGCTTACGTGACTCTGCGTAGCCTATTGCTGCCGAAAAAGCCAACAGAGGTCAAGTACAAAGAAGCTGCAGAAGTTCTATAAAAGCACTATGCTCCAAAGCGGTCTGTGGTTACCGAACGGTATCACTTCTACCAGCGAAAGCAAGAGCCGAACGAAAGCCTGAAACAGTTTATCGTCGAGCTCAAAAGGCTGGCTGCTACGTGCTCGTTTGGAACATTCTTGGAAGAAGCGCTCCGAGATCGACTGATTGCTGGAATCCGTACGGATTCGATTCGATGCCGCCTTCTTGCCCTGTCGGATGACGAAGTTACATGGGAGCGAGTCTGCAAAATCGCCACTGCCTTGGAAACAGCCCAGAAGGACACCCGGGAAATGCTACCGGAGGGGTCAACCGCCAGTCCTGCCGACGTCTACTGGCATCGGGAACCTGCCACGCAAGGCGGAAGACACTCGACTAAGGAAAAGCCCGCGAGCAACGTGCAACGTGCCCCCCAAAACGGTCCAAGAAAGCAATGTGGGAAATGCACTGTTCGCGCCTGTCATAGGTGTGGCGGACTGCACGAGTCAGTGAGTTGTCCTTTTCTCAAAAGTACATGCTTCAAATGTTCGAAGCCAGGTCATGTAGCGAAAATGTGCAAAACAAAGGTCGTTCACAAAGTTGAGGAAACCTTGTCGGAAACACCTGAGTTGCTTACGGTTTGTACTACAAAGTTCGTAGCTCTCCGCCCATTGTGCTTAATGTAAAGGTTAACGGCAAGGATTTTTCCAATGGAATTAGACACGGGAGCCGCTGTGACCATAATGTCTGAAAGAGACTTCGATGCAAATTTCCCAAACTACCCATGTTCCAATGACGACGTACGTCTAGGAGTGTATAATGGCACTGCACTCAAAGTAAAGGGTGTAGCGAACGTGAGTGTGTCTTATCGGAACCGAAGCTACGATCTGCCTCTGATAATTGCAAAACAAGAAACTCAAGCTCGAATGCCGACGCTTTTAGGCCGCGTTTGGGTTACGACACTAAAAGTTGACTTGCAGAATGCTGTGCAGCAGTTGCAGTATGACATAGATAACGTACAGTACGGCAGGCAGATGGTAGCAGCGGAATCCGAGAAGAGGTTAAAACAGCTGTACGGTGATGTGTTTGAGACAGGCTATGGTTCTATCAAGGGATTCAGTGGCAGCATCCAAATGAAAAGCGATGCGCATCCAACCTTTTGTAAGGCGAGACCAGTACCTTATGCTTTGCGCGAACAAGTGGAAAATGAATTGCGCGACCTTGAGAAAGCTGGTGTGGTGTACAGAGTCAGACACAGTATTTGGGCTACACCGCTCGTGATTGTACCGAAGAAAGCTGGAAAAGAGATTAGGATATGTGGAGACTACCGAGTCACAGTCAATAGGGATATTGAACTCGACCACTATCCGCTGCCTCTGCCAGAGGACATATTCGCGTCTCTGGTTGGGGGAATCGTGTTCACTTTGCTGGATTTGTCAAAGGCGTACCTGCAACTTGAGCTGGATGAGCAGGCACAGGAATTGCTGACGGTGAATACGCACCTGGGGCTTTTCATGTTTAGACGATTGCACTACGGAGTGGCAAGCGCGCCCGCAATGTTTCAGGCCGTGATGGATCAGGTTTTGCGAAGCATCCCTGGTACTGCCTGTTACCTGGATGATGTGTTAATAGCAGGTAAAGACCTGGCAGAGTGCTACCGCCGTTCCGAGCAGGTGCTACAAGCACTCAGTGAGCACGGCATTCGTGTCAACGTTGAGAAATGCTAATTTTTCCAAGAAAGTGTGCGTTACTTAGGACACGAGATAGACAAGCACGGCGTACACCCAGCAGCTGAAAAAGTGAAGGCAATTCGAGACGCGCCAAAACCAAGTAACGTGACTCAGCTAAAGGCATTTTTGGGCCTTATAAACTACTATGCCAAATTTTTGCCTGATCTAGCAAATGTGTAGAGCCTCTGCACCAACTGTTGCGCAAGGGCAGCACATGGAAATGGTCGAGCCAGTGCGATGCATGTTTCAGTCGCTGTAAGAATTTGATCAGTGAAGAGATGGTCTTGGAACTGTACGATGTAAGGAAGGAAATACAGTTGACATGCGACGCTTCTGCTTAGGCGCAGTGCTGTCGCACGTGGTTGAAGGTATAGAACCACCGATTGCGTTCGCATCATGGACAATGACTCCTGCCGAGCGTAACTACGCTCAAGTGGAAAAAGCTCTTGCAGTTGTTTATGGAGTGCGGAAGTTTCATAAATATCTCTACGGGCGTAGCTTCAATGTAGTCACTGATCACCAGTCCCTTACCGTCCTTTTTGAGGCAAAGCTTCACACAATTGCCGTAGCTGCAGCTCGTGTACACCGCTGGGGAATTTTTTTGCAAACTACAACTTTCGTATTTCGCACCGACCAGGAACAAAGGTAGCCAATGCAGACGGACTATCACGCCTTCCACAGCCGGAAACCGGTGACGAGGCAGAAGAATTTTTTTGTTTTTTGCCTGTCAACAAACTTCCCGTTACAGAGTGGTTTGTTGGGCGAGTTGGTTTACCATATTGAAATATACCTGCGCTTAAAAGACACGGACTGAAAGATAGAGACACACACACACAGCGCTGGACTTACAACTGAATTTTTTATTCGGGAAACACTGCTCTTTATACACACCAGCAGCTGATAAAAATGGAAGATGGTAACACCCGGATGATAAAAATCGACAAACTTTGCCGCTGACATGTGGCAAAGCATACGTAGGCCAAACGGGGCGATGTTTGAACGAGCGGCTCCGTGAACATCGGAAGGGCATGGAACGGAAAGGCGATGGGAATTTGGTGGTTCATTGTCAAGAGTGTAAATGTGTACCTTCCTATAACGAGACGAAGATAGAAAGCAGGAACCGTGACCAAACGGCGCGTGAAATAATTGAAGCCATGAGCATAGCGGACAGTCGGGTTGCATGCGTGAGTAGCACGTTCCTTTCACTACTATCAAAGGAAAGGGCATTTTTGCAAAAGGGAAGGTAGGACTAGACATGTGACGAGACAGTTTGTCGATTTTTATCATCTGGGTGTTACCATCTTCCATTTTTATCAGCTGCTGGTGTGTATAAAGAGCAGTGTTTCCCGAATAAAAAATTACCGACGATTACGTTACTTCCTAATGCGAAATTTGAGCGCAGCAAATAAGCTGTTTCACCTTTTCGATAGTGAGTCAACCCCAGCTGCGGAGTTGGTTTCAGGGACAACGCCGCCGATGCCGACACAAACAATATGATACCCTCGCTTCCGCAGCGCTAAGAACCAGGTCTAGCCGTGGGAAGGTGGTCACGTATTCGTCGACGTGCCGGGGCCTACGTGAAATCGTGAAATATCCGGCGCTTCGGCAACTGAAGAGCACCCTATCCGCCACACAAGAACAGGGGGGGGGGGGGGGGACCCTTTCCTCCTCTTTCTGCATGGCGGCGACGGTGTTCTATGCAGTCACGTTATCTTGACTCTATAGCGGCGTCAGCGGCATCCAGCGGTATCAGTCGGTCGCTGCTAGCGCTGGGGGGATGAAAGGGGGCCGGAGCTGGTTACGAGGCCGACGACAACGCCGACGACGACGCGAAACCCAGGAACGGACGCCAAAGAGCTGCGCTCTAAAATTCAGTTGTAAGTCCAGCGCTGTGTGTGTGTGTCTCTATCTTTCAGTCCGTGTCTTTTAAGCGCAGGTATATTTCCCGCTACAGCTAAAGATATCGAGCGAGAAACTGTGAAAGATCCAGTGCTCAGCGCTGTGCGTGAAATGGTATGGCATGGATGGCCGCGCGCTGTTGACGCTTCTTATCAACCTTTCTTCGTGAGGCGATTTGAGCTTACTGTGGATTGTGGTTGTTTGGTGTGGAACAACAGGGTCGTGATACCCCAGTCGCTTCAAAGTGAAGTTACGTGTTTGTTGCATGAACAACACATTGGAAATACTAAGATGAAAGCACTTGCAAGGTCAATGGTTTGGTGGCCACAGATAGACAACTGCCTGGAACAAACTGCGAAGCAGTGCGAAATTTGTCAAAGCACAAAATCTGTGGGGCCACTAGCACCGCTTTCATCTTGGAAATGGTGCACAAACAGTTGGGAGAGGGTACACCTTGATTTTGCGGAAAAAGAAAACAAGATGTTTCTTTTAGCTGTCGATTCCTATTCTAAATGGTTGGAAATCAAGATCATGACGTCAACGACAGCGCAAAGCACCATCGAGACAGTGCGCTCGTTGTTCGCAAACCATGGCTTACCGACTGAGATAGTCACAGATAACGGACCGCAGTTTCGTGCAGTTTTTCGCAGTTTTGAGGAATTTCTTTTGGCAAACGGGGTTAAGCACACCCTTACTCCGCCATATCATCCTCAGTCGAACGGTTCGGCAGAACGCGCGGTTCAAACAGTAAAGCAGTCACTGTTGAAGCAATTACTCGAAGATCAGAGGAATAAAAGTTCTAGGTCAATGCAGCACAGAATCGATAATTTTCTGTTCGCTTATAGAACAACGCCGCACGCATTCACCGGCCAAACACCAGCTGAACTCTTCATGAAAACGAAGTTGCGCACTAGATTGTCGTTATTGAAACCAAGACTACAAGATGCAATCAATGCCAAATCGGAGAGGAATGTTCGCAGTGCAAACAAGCGGAGGAGTTCACCTAAAGCATTTTCTGTTGGAGATAGGGTGTTTGTGAGTTCGGTACGTGGGGAACAGGTGAAATGGCGTCCAGGCAAGGTGGTGGATGTGAAATCTGCTATGACATATCTTGTCGTGGTGGATGGACAGACTCGGTTTGTGCATGCGGACCATTTGCGACATTCTTGTGTGAAGCTCGCTGTTAACGAAAGTTAGATACCTTTACCACTTGCTAGTGATATGTTAGAAAGTGAGTGTTCCCTTGGACCCGCCTCAACTCCACAAGTCTTGGATGGGAGTGATGGTTGCCCACTCGCAACTGAAGCCAAAAGTGCGTCAACATCGGAACAGAGCGAGGCCTGTTCGCCGGTACTACCCAGATGCAGCATGCGTGAAAGGCGGAAGCCTCGGAAGTCTGATGTATGACAGTTTCTGATCTTGTCGGAGGGGAAGTGTTTGCAGCACTTTGCTACTGTGCGCCGCGTATCTGATGTTCGCAATTACTGTCCACGCGTGCAGTTGTATCGCTGGCCAATGGCATGACTCGGTTGCACCCAGGCTGTCTTTATAAGGCGAAGCCACTGAATTGTTTCTGTCTGTTGTGTCGTGTTGCTGCCCGAATAAATACTTGACTTCACGGCGTCTGAATCCAACATATATATATATATATATATATATATATATATATATATATATGCCTGTGCTTTTATCTTAATTATGTTGTGTATTGCACTCCTCTCTGTAACGCCCGACCCGGGCCCTGAGGGTATTCAAAATAAATAAATAAATAAATAAATAAATAAATATGAGCAGCTGAGTGATTTCCTGGAGGTTTACTGCAGAAGTGAGCCAAACATTCAGATGTTTTATTGCGTTAGCAATGCTACTGTAGGTTTTGCCTCGTGGCGTAGCCCCAATCGGTAGGGACGGATGACCTCGAACAGCCCCTGCTTCAGCCGCACGCCGCCAGATGGCAGCGCCGTCGGCGCGCTACTTCAGCCTCAACTCAAGAGGCAGTGCCCTACTTTTTGAAGCTAGGTCAGGGTGTCTTAGAACGCGCAGCTACAAAAAGATATTTAACGAAGATGACACATGTGCAGTGTGTGGTAGATCTGTGGAAACCATTGAACACCTCATAATCAAATGTGATGGTATCCATCGGGATGTCGATGCAGGCACAGTCACTCTTTCTGAGGCCCTAGGGTTTAAAGATAACAATGGTCATGTAAATAAATCGGCAGTGGAAGTTAGCAAAAAGAGATTGGAGGATTGGTGGCTGAAAAGCAGAGATGTGGCATAAGGTTAGAAATCTAGGAAACCGTAGGTAAGGATGATGGCGAATCTTAATGAGAATTGAAAACACATTAAACAAAAAATAATAAAGAAAAGCTGAGCATGATGGCAATTGCCACCACCCCGTTGCAAAGGGGGCGCTCCTATCCATCCATCCATCCATGCGCGGCAGCGGCGAGACACGTTGGATGTGTCTACGACAGATGGCGCCACTGGGAGATCTGGCACTTCTGGCCTTCGAAGGCGGCGTTAGGAGCACTGGCGTGCAGTTCGAAACGCTGCTGCGCAGCTTGTGTACGAAACGTCAAGTGACCCTCAAAAAAATGCAGTTAGCCTAATTTCCAGTCACACTACATAAATAAATAACGCGGATTAGGAAACTGGTTGACTTGGGGAATCGAACCAGGGTCTCTGGAGTGCACGCTAACCGCTCCGCCATGCCAGATCCATGGTTTGGAATGAACAAAGGCACGTCTAGTGAATGTGGTGTCTTCCTTCACTCCCATCTTCCCCCATTCCTATTACGGCGAGGTTCAGCTGTCCACCGAGATGTGCGAGAGAGATACATTTCCTTTCCTCAAAAACCAATTTACCGACGGGCAAGGCATACAGCTATTCTACGCACTATATTACAGCCGAACGAGCGATGGTATTCTGTGGACTCCCTGGCAGCGTGGGGGAACGGTCACTTGACCAAATATGGCAGCGTTCATGCTACCGCGCTGTTAAGCGCCCATAAATGCGCGCATGCCTTGGCGTCAACGCTTTGCTGTGCAGTCCTCTATGAACAAGTGGAAGCGACAGGAAGAACGCGCCAGAAGAACGCGCGCAAAGACTCCAAAAACAGCGGAATACCGAGGTTGCCATCGCTGACGCAATTTACCCTGTTTAATCAGAGTTAAACCATTGCCAATTTCTTTTGTCAGCCACCATAACAATTATTAGTAATGAATCAATACAGTGCACTTTGGTTCGAATAGTATTCCGTATTGAAGATTTAGAAACGCTGCATTTCTCTCGTTATGGTAGGCACAGCAATTAAGTACTATCGCGCTCAATATGAGTTGCAACGCGCGGTCATCGACCCGGGATCGTTCCGTGGTGTGCCTCCTCCAAACAGTCGCTCGGAATTCCGGGAGAAACTTTTTCCTGAGTGGGGGTGCTGTTGTTTCCTAGAACAGCAGTTTCTCCCAGCATTCCGAGCGACTGTTTGGAGGAGGCACACCACGGAGCGAGCCCCGGTCGATGACCGCGCGTTGCAACTCATATTGAGCGCGATAGTACATTGCAATGCAGATATCAAGCGACTCACTTCTTGAGCTCTCGTCGTCGCCCTGGACTCAACGCACTTCTTACCCTCCCCCTCCTGTACAGAAACGACACCCAGAATCCTCAAGAAATATTCCCCTCATATTAGTGATTAAAGTTTTATCTCCTCCTTCCTGAAATAGTGCCCTTTCAGGCGCGTGATCAAGTAGTTTTATCATGTAGCTGATAAAGTTTTTGCATATAACTTTGCATGTCATTTTGCAAGCTGAAGCAAAATGAATCCTACTTACAGTTGCTGCCCTCCTATACCAACCCGCGTTGATGTAAAAGCTGGAATATGAGCTTCGAGTTGTTTCTTATTTCTAAGGAGATCTTCGAAATAGAACTCTTGCAAAAAAAGGTGGTCACATAAGTTGTCCGGCAGATCTCTGGGCTCCAGCATTATGACTCGTGCTTCGCAGATCAGCGGTGTGCGATGATCTGCAAGAGTTGCCAATGTATACATAGTTCACTTTGAATACTTTGGTTCTTAATATAGCTTAGGCAAATCCGTAGATTAACTCTGCCCAAGGTACACAGAGTTTAAATTTCTTCGAACACAAAACATCATTCGCCCGCTTCCATGTAAGGTGCTATGCTAATACCATGCTACAAATAAACTGTCGGGGTATTTACGCTGAGTGTAACCCAATGTCAGGCGTGTTCGCCAAGGTATAAAACTAGACATTCGTCCCGTAGTTCAGTGCAAAAAGCACCGTACGCGACATTTGGAGGTGTTCGGCTCGGATCGCGCTGGCGTCATGTGGTTTTTTTCTTCTGGTTATTTATCAATATTCGTTTAGTCGTAAAACGATTACACTATTGCCCTACTAAGTTGGTTGAGAGCGCTGCATTATGGTAGCGTATGAGCTCACTCATGTCTACTATTTTATTCCGCGGATTTTCTTCCAGTACCGGAATAGAGAATTGCGAAAGAAGCATGCTACCAATGTAACTGAGTCGTTTGCTCCTGAACCACCTCTACAACTTGATGCGCGCTTGGCTAAAGGAGGATGTAAAGAAACGACACATGGCGTCCCATGGCGGCAAAGAATAGGCCGTTGATACCAGCAACGGCTTGCTTTCAAGATTTTTTTAAACTTCTCGTGAAACACCCCTTTAGATATTGGGTTTGTGCACATATGTACAGCAGTCGAGCTGCCATAAGGTTTTGGTTTTAAAACTAATTTTCGCAAGCCATGGGCACATGCGTACAGACAAGAATATATCTTTTTTGAGTAGGAAACCCTGCATTCTTCTGGAAGAAAAATTATATGTGATAAGAAGGGGAAAAAAAACTTCCAGATCTTCAATACAAATAACTTTAGATCGCAGTCCATAATTTTGTGAAACGTGAAGAGTTTCTTAGTAATTCTATTGAAACTTTTCTCTTGGAAGCAAACCAAAATTATTCAAAACGTAACACCGAAAAATTCAGGTTGTAGGGCTGTAATGCATTGTAACTAGCGCCGTGTTTTTACTGCAATGGGGAAGGAGGGACGCAGATCATCAGGCTTCATTTTTTGTGATTTATAAATCTGCCATTATGTACTGTTATGCAGTACAACACACTTGGGCAGCATATAGTTGTGCGTATTTGTTCTTTTTTAACCTTTTTGTTTACTTTTTGCGTTGTATTCGTACTTCTTTACAGTGTACATGCGACATTTTTCGTCCTCCGTACTGAATGCATTACAAGGCCCTGTATGGTATTACGAATAAATTAAGAAATGTGTGCTTGTTGGAGCCATATTGAGAACGTAATATTCGAAATGCGGACAACTGAATTACATTTAGAAAACCTATCGTCCTGGGTTTTGGTAAATATTTTTTCAGTGTCGTTTTCTGGTTGATAATTCTAGATCAAGAGGGAGTCTCGCATTATATTCTTCTAAAATACAAAATAAATTCTGCACGCAGACTTTGTTGCATCCAAGTACGATTACTGTATACAGCAAGTTGTTAAAAGTAATGTTCATGCATTCAGCTTCAAACTCAATGCGCGTGCTTGGATTTTAGCGTATGGCAGTCTTGAAAATACATTGAAAGCATGTTCTTTTCTTGTGAACATTTTTAATACGTCAAGAATTAAAATTTAATTCCTTTTAGCGTGTCTTTAACCTGTTTGAGGAACGCGAGTAACCTGTCACCCAGACATCGAAAGTTTCAAGACAATTGGCTTTCCTTTAAGGTTTATAAAACGTTTAGCTCAAACATTTGCAGCTTTGCAATGACCCGCCGTGACTGAAGCCAGCGCTTAAACGAAGATTGCTACATGGCCTGGCGCGCTGTAGTAGGCAGTAAGAATCGGAGTCACTGACAATGCCAACGCTGGCAAAGTCAAAGCGTGCGTCCTGTGAGTCGTGCGTGCGTAGGCACATGCTCCTGCGTCTTCCTGTGCTCACTCCCCAAGGGTGCAGATGATGCGGTTGACCATAGGCCTAATTGAAGAATGTGCCTTTGCTTGGCGAGAGGAGAAAACTGACGTTCTTGTGCAATCTGTCAGCGAAGACAGCTTATGCTCTGTCATGCCGCGGCATCTTGTGGCGTTTCAATAATCACGCGCAGCAGGCCTAAAATTATTACTGAAAGAACCATCATTTATTTTAATCCATGTTGAATATAAAGTAACGGCACGCGTTAAGTCTTCCTTCAGCCAGCAGCTTTTTTTACAATAGCCGTCTTTCTACTGGCGTGTACAACGTGTAGTATTAGAACGGCAAGCTTGCCGAGGTAACACCCCTCACCGATCTTCTGAAGAACGACACCCCCTTTAGTTTCGCCTGTCCAGCAAAAGTGAACAGGTTCTTTTCTCTTCCTTCCTTTCTTCCTTTGCACCAGGGCTGCCCCGTCGGAGACGGCTTTTGATATCTTGAAGGGTGGAGGTCTGGCTAGACAATACTTGACAACAACAGAGAACTTGCTGGGGATATAAACTGAAGCTTTATGTACAAGTATTTACATATATATACAAGTTCAGCAGTGAGCACAACAGCAACATGGAACTGGCTAACATTTAGGTGAGGCCCCTACTCGGCATAGCCGAAGATGCGTTACATCTATCTCCATAGCCCAGAACCTCCTTTCCGGGCTCCGGGACCCAGTTTTAAAGACACATGGGCCCGACCCACATTCATCAGCATCCAGTCGTGTCAAACTCTTAACACGATTGGTTATTAGCCGTGTGGCCCGCCCTCCAACTTCCTTAAGCACATAACTCTCTCTCAAATGTACATATTGTAAAAAGGGCATCATTTTCACTTAAAACATAGTACATTCCGAGAATTCACACGCATACGGATTGGCCCCCTGAGTTACGGGCCCCGCCCCACACTTCCACTGTATTACACAAACTCTCTCCCCTATGAAATACACAGCAAAACACATAAAACAATATGTCAAAACACTGACACGGGTATGTCTGTCTCCCCAGTACCCGTGACCTTGGCGATTCCCGGAACTAGGGCAATTATCGGCCCCAACCCAGCTGTGACCGTCGCAAACTACACCCGGGAGCGCAGATCCACTTTCCTATACGAGTCGGTTCACAATGGACTGCCGACCCCACCAGCCGTCCTACGGGGTCCGGGAGGCGACATAAGTCAAGTGGCCGCCACTGTCCCCAATTAAGCAGGTGGCTGTGCTCGTTCTGTCCGGTGGTGTCTTCTGAGCGCTCTCGTTTCTTGAGACCGAGTTTTCGAGCCTCGGGGCTATACCGGACGCCAGCCAGCTGCACCGTCGCCCACGGCTCCCATTCATCCGGACGCGCTGGGCCCGCTTCGTCCAGAAGTGTTCTCTTTTCAAAAGAAAAGCGGTCCAACCTCCGAACGAAGCGTTCGAATCTTAATTGGGCCGCAAGTGGTGTTTGTCAAGTCGCGGTGAGCTGTCGGCGTACGATGCAACAGTGGCATTGACATCTTTATGGCTCTTGGCTCTTTGTGCACCGGCGCGAAGCGGCCCCGGCGAGAAACACGCGTCCTTCCCCAAAGGGGGACAATGGGAGGCTTGGGTGAGCCGGCCGCTCCCTCTCTGGCTGCTGCCCGCTTTGCGCCCTCCACGCCGCCCCCCCCCCCCCCCCCCGCCGGGGGCTCTCCGGGGTCTACAGCGGCGACACAGGGGACAGAAAGGTGGGCGCTCCTAATGAGACCGCGCGCATCCACAGATCTCCTTGGGGCCCGCTCAACGGCGAAGCTCCCCTCCCTTAGCCGCGAAGAGGGGAGGGCGGGGGGGGGGGGAGGGGGAGAATAAACACACATGGCGCATGCTAGCCCCCTACAGGGGCCTTGCTCAAGAGAACTCATTTTCATCCCTCGTCCATTTGCTGACCACTCCGCCCATCTTAGCACATTTTGACCCGTCCTCTCCCACAGAGGTTCACACCGACGCCTCCGGATATGGAACCGGCGCCGTGCTAGCCCAACGTCAACAGGGTCAAGATCGAGTCATCGCTTGTGCCAGCCGCCTACTTTCAGCCGCAGAGCGAAATTACACCATTACTGAGCGCGAGTGTCTCGCCCTTGTCTGGGCAGTAGCTAAATTCAGACCCTACCTGTTCGACCGTTCTTTCGCTGTTGTCACCGATCACCACGCTCTCTGTTGGCTGTTGTGAGGATGTGGAAGATTGCAGGTTTAATTTACACAATATTAAAGGTATACGCAATAAATGAGGCGGCTTTTATAGGAAAGGAAACCAATTTCGGTATGGGCGTGAAAAGAGGAAAGAGACAAGAGAGCAACGCAACAACACACGGAAAAAACACACGGGGGAACAGAAGAAAATCCTTCCGAAAAATACAGGAGAAAGAAAGTCAAAAAGGAAAGGCACACTACTTGTCTCTCATACGAGCATCGAGCGGAGAGGACTGGCTGGGTGTCGGGCAGTCAGGAAGTCTCTGGGCGTTCCAGTGGTGGTGGTGGTGGTGGTGAAAACTTTTAATTTCTGAAATAGAGTTTGGGAGCCTCAGAGTGGCCACGCTACACGGTCGGCGTCCCTAGTCCGGGACACCGCATGACAATGCCCGAAGCACTGTTGCCGGCGATTCCCCCGTTGGCCTTCAACGTTACCGCAGCGTCAGCGTCTGTGGGCTCCCAGCACGGTTCCCAGGTCTGGTAGCCCGGGTGCGCCACGTAGGCACCAGAGGCGGCCTGTGTGGAGCAGCTGACGGATGGACGGAGAAGAGTGGCGCCTGTGCCTGGTGGTTGAGGCTCTCGACGACGGATGTCCGGGTCTGGTGGCCCGGACGTCTGCGGCTGAGGCCCAAGCCCGGAACTCAGGGAGCCAGCAGAACTCGTCCACGTCCGTCGCCCACCGCGCTCTTCTCTTCTCTGCTACGTAATCCTCATCCACCTGTCCCGGCGTACCCCTCCGCACGCGCTCCTCGTGCTTTTTCGTCTTCTCACAAACGACGCTGGGTGGTGCTATCTCCTTACAGCTCTATTCACTAAAAGATCCCACCGGTCGCTTTGGGCGCTGGGCTTTGCGCCTCCACGAATACTTATACTGCGTCGTGTACAACTCAGGGCGTCATCACCAGGACGCTGACTGTTTATCCCGATACCCTGTGGAACCACCTGACCTAGAGGACGCTGAGACCCTGCCCTGCCTCTTAGCTATCTCTGATCTTGCCGATATTGCCAACGAACAGCGCCACGACTCATCTTTACGACCTATCTTTGATGGCATCCGTTCTGCAAACCGATCTTCGTCTCTGAACCTTTATGTGCTCCAGAACGGCATTTTGTGCCGCCGCAAACTACGCTCCGATGGCCCTCCGCTCCTGCTCGTGATACCCCAACGTCTACGCTCTTCTGTCCTTGAAAAACTGCACGATCTGCCGACAGCCGGTCACCATGGCGTGTCCCGCACGTACGCTCGGGTGCGGCATCGCTTCTTTTGGCCTGGGCTGTATCGTTCCGTCAAGCGTTACGTGGCCGCTTGCGACCTGTGTCAACGTCGGAAAAGGCCCTCCACTTTGCCTGCCGGTCTTCTGCAACCCATCGACATACCTCCGGAACCTTTTCACCGTGATGGCCTCGACCTTCTTGGCCCTGTTCCGACGTTCCTCTACGGCAAGTGGATCGCTGTCGCAACTGATTATACGACTCGGTACGCCATCACGCGTGCTTTGCCGTCCACCGGCGCTACCGATGTCGCCGATTTTCTTCTGCAAGACGTCATCCTTCACCATGGCGCCCCTCATCAACTGCTCACCGACCGCGGTCGTTATTTTCTATCCAGAGTAGTTCACGACATTCTTCGTTCGTGTGACACGCAGCACCAGCTCGCGACACATTACCACCCACAATCCAATGGGCTTACGGAAAGGTTCAATCGTACGCTCACCGACATGTTAGCTATGTACGTATCGCCAGACCACCGAGATTGGGACGCAGCCTTGCCTTATGTGACGTTTGCATATAGCTCTTCCCTTCATGACAGAACAGGCTATTCTCCTTTCTACCTTTTGTTTGGTAGGCATCCCACCTTGCCTTTGGACACACTCATTGCCGCCTTCTTCAGTCCCCACCACTGCTTACGCTCGGGACACCATCTCCCAAGCCACGCTGGCGCGCCAAATAGAACGTAGTAAGCTCCAAGCCCCTCAAGTTTCTCAGAAGTCCGCCTACGACCGCCGTCACCAGGCAGTCGAATATACCCCAGGATCACTCGTCCTTCTCTGGACGCCCTCTCGCAGCGTCGGGCTCTCCGAGAAGCTCCTTTCGCACTACCGTGGTCCTTACCGTGTCGTGCGCCGTGTTACCGACGTGAACTATGAAATTTCTCCCCTTGAGACCTCGCCATCGTCCTCTGCCGCCGCCACCGACATCGTCCACGTCTGTCGCCTTAAACCTTATCACGACGCTCATAGGTCGCCGCCCTAACGCCGAGACGGCGTTTCAGCAGCCGGGGGTCCTAAAGCGGGCAGACGACGACGACAATGAGGGATGGCACGAGTGAGGGGAGTAGAAGACGACAACGAAGTTCGGATTGTGTTCTCGGTGCCGCTCGCAGCTGTTCTTTTCTATTTGTAAATATTTGTAAATATATTCTTTCCCGCAACAATATATATATATATATATATATATATATATATATATATATATATATATATATAAAGGGGGTGAAAGATCGGATGGATCCGGTAGAACATAAACGTAATTCGGTTGACACACGGTAGAAAAAATAACTTGATTCTAACGTTTTGACCAGGGTCTGACCTTCATCAGAGTGATTTGGTACAGGAAAAAGACAGTTTATAAGCACATGTACGCCCGGAGGGAACATTCTGATTGGCGCATCGCAGCGACAAACAACTCAGTATGAATCGCCAGAGAATGATAAATGTAGTCAACTAAGCACAGTCAAAGCATACTGCAACATCGAGGAGGATCACTGCAACCACATTGTGAAATAAAATATAGCTAAAACAAAAATGTTTTGGTGGTATGCTCAAATGCACAAGAAAGAGCAAAAAAAAATAAAGCGAACAAAAAATATATCAGGCAGATCAGAACACAGATGAATACCACTTTTGATTAAACAACGCCTCGTGTGAAAGGGTATCGTACTAAGATGTGGTGCTGTTTCAAAGATAAGCCATATAATCAGAAAGAAAAAGCAACGCTAAAAGTAAAAAGAGGACAGAAAGTATCAGTGTAGATGAAACATGGAATGGTACTATAAAATCTTGCGGTTATGACGATAGACAAGTCAGCTTCCTAACATTTTTATTCAGACCACAAGAAACCGTATTAAACTTGTGTATCAAAAATGATTCACGAACTTCGCGTTCACGATGGGTCTTGAAGCCTGATTCCAGTAAAGTTACTTGAATTTTTTTGAAAGGGTGCTTAGTGTTATTCACATGTTTAGAGATAGGAAGGTTAGACACTCTTGCAATGAGCTTTGTGATTATTAAAACGATATCGTAACGGCGTTCCTGTTTGGCCAATATACTGAATTTTGCAGACTGAGCATTCAAGCATGTAGATTACGGTGCTGGTATCACATGAATAGTTACCCCGAATTTTCACTTTAAAGTTCGATGCAGTGGTGGAAGCCGTTACTGATGTCATCAGCTGCGCGCACACTTTGCAGCGTGATTTATTACATGGACGACAGCCGATTGACACACTTGTGCTAGTTTTAGAAGAAGTAAGAATGTCACTGAGGTTTTTGCCACGGCGATAGACGACCCGGGGAGCTTGATGAAAAATGTGTTTGAGTCGATCATGTTGCTTCAGAATGACATGGTGTTTTTTTTCAAAATGCCCGCGACTTTTTTAACTGATGCCAAGTTGGTTAGTACAAGGTTGGCATGCGATTGATGGGATGGTTCGTGTTTTGCTTTGAGGAGTGCCTCACGGTAAGTAAAGCCTGCGCGTTTTACAGCATCGTTTATTAATTGCGCAGGATTTTAGTCAGGGCATTTCGGAGCTTAGTACAGTTTCTTTCGAAGTCGCTCTCGTCAGAATATATCCGTTTAAACCGGGCGGCTTCTGCATATGGGATGCTAGTCTTCCAGTGTTTAAGGAGACTGGTTTTGAAATGTGAGTATTGAGGTCTGTCACTGTATTTCCGGTATAAATCCTTGCTTCAGTGGAGTTATAGAATTGACTGTACTCTTTTCAAGTTTACTACCCAGAATGAGATTGGACAGGGTTTTTCGAAAACAGTTTTAAACTGAGCAGTTGGATCGCTGTCTAGGAGACGGTAAAATGAGTTATCTGCAACTGCCTTTCGGCTTCAGCGACATAATCGGTTTTGTTCATCACCACGATGGCACCACCCTTGTCAGCCGGCTTGATAACGATGTCAGTTTGAGAAGCCAGTCTTTTTATTGCCGCGGTTTCTTTTCCGGAAAGGTTGCGACGGAAATTCTTTTTAGTATTGTATGCTTCTAGCACATCCTTTTGAACTGTCTTAATGTAATTGTCAAGGCAGTTTTCTCTCTGAGCAGGAGGGGTCCAGAGATTTTGCGACGGCAAATTTTCATCTCGTTCCGGATCTTGTGGTCGGTCATGGAAGTATCCCTTAAGTCTCATATTGCGGGCAAAATTTTGTAAGTCTTTAAACAGGTGAAACTCATTAAACCCACCGGACGCGGGGGAGAAAATAAGACCATGTGACAGGGCTCTCTCGTCGTCATGAGTCAAGGTGAAGTTTGACAGATTGGTAACTGGGTCTTGGAATTGAGATGGCAGTGGCAGCAGAGGCTGGCATTGCGTGGAGGGAAAGATTTTGTCAAGCGAAAGCTTTTTTGACTTGATGGCGTATATCTCGCCCACTTCTTGTCTTTGTAAATATCAAGGGCGGTGAGTTCTTCGGAAGGCAGTTTAGAGTGGCTGAGCAATTGCTTCTCTATATTTGTTGGTAAATTTAGGGTTGATTGATGGTGACCCAGAACAACACGCATAAATCCCAAAGCAGCCGTTGCAGAAAGTTTTCCCACTTTGCAGCGTTGCTGCTGGACAGTTTGGACGTTGCTGGTTTGACATTAACGCGAAGACCACGCGGAGCAGTTGAGGATGCTACATAACTTTTTAAAGTGTTAACGTGAAGTTACGAACGAACACACTTCCTAGCCGATATAGCCGCCATCAATATCCCCCATGGCGCTTTGCTTGTAACCCTTGATGTTGCGTCGCTTTATGCTAACATTCCGCATTTCGACGGCATCCGGTCAGCTGTGCAGGCTTTTGAGAAGCAAGACTTCGGTTCTAACGTTGATGGTCCCACGCTAGCCATACTTTTGAAATTAATACTCCAACAAAACAACTTCGAATTTGAGAGTAGACATTATGTCCAGATAAACGGGACATCGATGGGCACAAGGATTGGTCCCAACTACGCCAACATATTTATGGGTGTATTAGAAGACCAGTTTCTTGCTACATACCCATTAAAACTCTTCTACTACAAAAGATTCATTGACGACATTTTTCTTATCTGGGAGCATGGTGAAGCTGAACTTCTATCATTCTTCTCTAGATTTAATAACACGCTTGAGGCCATTATTTTCTCTAATTCCTACTCGGCACCCACAATTCGTTTCCTAGATGTAACAGTTTCGATAAAGAATGGCAAACATAGCACAGATTTATACCGGAAACGCAGTGACAGACCTCAATACTTGCATTTCGAAAGCAGCCACCATAAACACTGGAAGACTAGCATCTCATATGGACAAGGTTCTGGTTTAAACGGAAATGTTCTCACGAAAGCGACTTCGAAAGAAACGGTACTAGCCTCAGAAACGCCCTGACTAACCGGAAATATCCTGCGCAGTTAATAAACGATGCTGTAGAACGCGCAGGCCTTCTTGACCGTGAGACACTCCTCAAAGCAAAACACCAACCATCCCATAAATCGCATGTCAACCTGATACTAACCCACTCATCATCAGTTCCAAACGTAGCGGGCATTTTGAAAAAGAAAACACCATGTCATTCTCATGCAAAGTGATCGACTCAAACACATTTTTCATCAAGCTCCCCGGGTCGTCTATCGCCGTGGCAAAAACCTCAGTGACATTCTTACTTCTTCTAAAACAAGCACAAGGAAAATATCAATATTCTTACTATCAATAATCTTACCATCGACAGTTTCACGACCGATAGTCTTGCTATCGATAGCGGTTCTATCGCTAGTAGTACTATAGATAGCAACACTATCGATAGTTTTTTACGCTATCGATAGTTTGTGAAAGTGTGTGAAAGGGTTTGTGAAAGTTTCTACGACGCCACAAACATCAAACAATCCGTTAGCCCATTAATTTGTAGGGGAATTAGTCATGCCTCTGAACAACCATGTACAGTTATAGCAATTACAGCGTAGCAGTGCTCAAACGGTTGTCATCGATGTAATAAATCGCGCTGCAAAGTCTTCGCGCAGACGATGACATAAGTAACGGCTTCCAGCACTGCATCGAACTTTAGAGGGAAAATTCGGCGAAACTATTCATGTGATTCCAGCAACGTAATCTACATGCTTGAATGCTCAGTCTGCAAAATTCAGTATAGTGGCCAAACAGAAACACCGTTCAGATATCGCTTTAATAATCACAAAGCTCATTGAAAGACAGTGCCTAACCTTCCTATCTCTAAACATTTGAATAACATTGTAGTAGAATTGAAAGTTGGGCGAATTGGTATACGTTCATTTTGGGTGGAAAAAACAGCGCGAAAGGGACGGAAGACAAATATGAAGGAAACCACACGGACGAGCGCTGACTCAAAACTATTTTTTATTCAGAAAAAACAGATATTTATAGTTAAAAAAGTCACATCAGTTGACGTCACCCGCGCACATGACCAGAGTCTAAGAACTATATCATGAGTCAATATTAAAACCTTACAACGCGATTTGAGATCACCGTGATTAACCGAAAAAGCCCGAGACAGCCAGACACAAAAAACAAAAGCACTCTGGGTAGACCAAAACAGAGTAAGAATTATTTCCACACTGCCGATTTAAGACTTGTGTTATCAGATATGGAAGAGCATTATGTTGTGATTCCTGAAGGGATGTTCAATGAAAAGGCTTTGGCGGCTGTCAAAAAGTGTTTTAAACGGGTCAACGTAGATCATGTGGTTGGGAAAGAGCGGGTGATTTCACTGTTGAATGAGTTTAATTTAAAGGCATTAGCCACCTCGGTTGAGAAATCAGAGGGAACAGAATTGGATTTATTTTTTTCGGCAAAAACCCACAAGATCGATGTCCGATTTAGGGCTATAATTTCCGAGGGCGGCACCTGACAGTATTTAATCTCTAGTTACCTAGAGGAACACATTTCAGGATTGACCGTTCACGATCCTTTTGCTGTGAAAAATTCCAATGTAGTTGTCAAATTCCTGAGGCAAGAAAATCCGGGTGGTGGTGGTGGTGAAAACTTTTTAATAAACAAAAGGAGAGTTTGCAGACCAAAAATGCCCTTTACATAGGTGGAGTCCTTAGTCCGGGACCCCGCTGGACGAGGCCGCTACTCGCGCCCGTTGAACTAGAGCCCTTTGAGACTCCAGCCCCGAGCAGTTGAGCAGGGCTACCTCCCATGCCTCTCGGGAAGGGGAAGGATTGGGGGGAAGGGAAGAATTCTTTTGACAGGCCCAAGCCATGTGGAAAGTATCGGATACTTCCCCACAGTGAGGGCAGCGCCCATCAATTTTGGGGTAGAAATGTTTCACTATTGCAGGACACAACAGAGTGTTGGTCTGCAAGCGCCTCAGAGTTCGCTCATCAGCTGTACTCAGGCCCTTAGCAGGCACAGGGAAAAGCCGATGGCGTTCGCATAGTCGTCCAGAATTTCTCTGAACCGCAGAAGCGGTTGCACAATCTCCGAGCTGGAAGAGCCTGGATGAGGTGCCCGGTAGGTAAGCGCTCGGGCAGCCGCGTCCGCAGCCTCATTACCTCTAACGCCCTGATGGGCCGGAGTACAAACTATGCGTTTTGGGCGAAGGGTCCGATTCCCTCACTGTGCGCTTTAATATACTGTAGGCTAAAAGTGAAATCTCGCCAGCCAAGTAGTGTTGACAGGCTCGACGCGAATCTGTCACGATTACCTTCGAATTGAAGTCCGAGGCGGCAAGCGCAATGGCTACTTCCTCGGCGTGTGCTGAATTTCGAGCTCGACAGGAGAGCCCGTTAACGCATTGATCCTGGTGAACTACTGCGGCCGTGTAGAATCCATTGGGCGACGGCCCTGCCACGTCAACGTAGTATACACCCTGTTTGGATCCGTGTTGGTGTTCGAGGGCCCGAGCGCGCACCTCTCGTATGCCTTCGTGTGTATGTGTGCCCATGTTGCGCGGGAGTGGAGGGACCCAGAGCTTGTGACGCCATAGCTCCGGAATCCGACACGTCTCCTCTGGAGTGCACTCGTGTTGGATGTGCAAGCGGTCTAGCAGGCGGCGGCCGGATGCCGTCTGCGGGAGTCGCGTATATTGGTTCACGAGGTGGGCCTCCCGTAACTCCTGGTGGGAGTTGATCACCCCCAACGCCGACAACTTAGCATTGGAGGTGGCCAATGGGAGGCCCAGTGCTCGCTTTGTAGCCTTTCTAACGATGGTGTCGATTGTTATTTCTTGTTTCGTAGTGCAAAGGTAGAGAACGGAGTAGAGGATCCTGCTGGTCACGGAGGCATGGGCAAGCCGAAGCGCGTCCCTGCCTCGCAACCCGCCGCGCTTGTTAGAAACGCGATGGATCATGCGTCCGACCTGTTCGCCTACGTGCTTGAGTTTGGCGATAGTGGATTCTGGGCTAAGCCTGTTATGGATGAACAGACCTCTTTGATAGGACCTCCCGTCAGAGAGATCTGCAAACTCGTGTTGTCGTTAGGATTGGATCTGATGTGCAGAAGTTCCGATTTTGCGGGAGCACATTGGAGATCACAGCGGATAGCGTGGCTATCGGTTATGGTGGCGGCCCGCTGAAGGCGGTCCTCCATTTCCCCAAGGCTCTCTTCGGTAGCCCAAATTGTTATGTCATCCGCGTAGAGTGCGTGATGAATTCCTTCCACCCGGGCCAATTGGTGGGGAAGCTGCGTCATGGCAATGTTGAAAAGAAGCGGCGACAAGACCGCCCCTTGGGTTGTACCCCGTGTGCCCATCATGTATGGTCCGTATTCGTCGTCCTCAATCTTGAGGAAGGCCTGACACTTCGAGAGAAAGTCTCTTACATATGTGAATGCCTTGTGCCCACAATCGGTGGTACTCAAGTTAGCCAAGGTGCTGCCGTGACGAATGTTGTCAACGGCCCCCTTAAGATCGAGGGCAAGGATGGCCTTGTCGTTGTGGCGCATGACAGTGGGTCGTATTATGTAGCGGTGTAACTGGAGGAGGGCGTCCTGCGCAGACATATGCGGTCGGAACCCGAACATAGTGTCTGCAAAGAGGCCCTTGGTCTCTATGTGTCGAGAGAGGCGATCCCTAACCATCGTCTCCATAAGCTTGCCCACACAAGAGGTTAGTGAGATGGGCCTCAGGTTGTCGGAAAACTCAATCTGAGCCGAGATAACACAACAACCGCCAAAGTTGACATGCTCGGAGAAATTCGGGACAATATAGTTGTACCCCTCTAACCCAGAAATATGCATCTCTGCTGCTGACCGAATTGGCGTGTTCTGTGAGACGGGCCGTTGTATCAACATTCGCCTCACAGAACACGCCAGTTCGGTCAGCAGCAGAGATAACAGAAATGTAGCACAACACTGCCTCACTTGTGATTGTGTTCCGTATTTTGTTGACACGAAAGTGCTGTTTGTACATCATGATCAGCGCACGAGGGAGATCACGGACGCATTTCACATCATCAGGAAGGGCGAGGGATGCGTAAGCAAATCCTCGATTAGCTTGTCAGGGAGGGAAATGAGCCTGCTTCATTCTGGGTAGGGAGGGTGAGGTAGTGACACACGTGCCTTGAATGGATGATTGCTGTTTTTTGTTTTCTCTATTTTTACGCTTGTGAGTGGCAACAGTGTATCCGGGTTTGACAAGATGTCTTTGCGCATGTCTGTGCAAATGTATAAATTGACTGCGTACGTATGAATAAAATTCAGTTGCAAGTTCAGCGCCGTCAGTCTGTTTCCCTTGTCCTCTGTCCGTGTTCGTAAGCGCTGGTTTTTCTACAAAGGAAATGACGAAGCTAGGTTTGTGAGTTGGTGCGGCATTTCTGTGTCTGCGTTTCTTGAGCTTTTGGCTTTCTATTTGCAGTGAACATACGTGGGATGGCGAGAAAATGTATATGTTCAAAGAAAAGGCATATGCATAGGCTCAAAGGTTGCTCCAGCCCTAAGCAACATTTATCTTGCTCAGGTAAACAAGGAAATAAAAAACAAAATTGGGGGTTTTGCAATGCATATTTCAAGATTTGTTGATGATTTTTTTGATGATGTTGATGAAGAGGTCGCGCTTCTTGACAACGCGTGGTTTTTGTTTTATTTTTCAGCGCTTTTGTTTTTTGAGTCTGGCTGTCTCGTGCTTTTTCGGTTAATCACGGTGTTCTGAAATCGCGTTGTAGGGTTTTAATATTGACTCATGGTATGGTTCTTAGACTGTTGTACTCTGAGCATGGGCGCGGGTGACGTCAGGTCATGTGACTTTTTTAACCATAACTCTCTGTTTTTTCTGAGTAAAAAATAGTTGTGAGTCAGCGCTCGTCCGTGTGGTTTCCTTCATCTTTGCCTTCCGTCCCTTTCGCGCTGTTCTTTCCACCCAAAATGAATTTGAATAACACTAAGTACCCTTTCGAAAAAATTCAAGTAACTTTACTGGAATCAGGCATCAAGACGCATCATGAACGTGAAGTTCGTGAATCGTTTTTTATGCACAAGTTTAATACGGTTTCTTGCGATCTCAATGAAAATGTTGGGAAGCTGACTTCTCTAGCGTCATAACCGCAAGACTTTATAGTACCATGCCATGTTTCGTCTGCACTGATCATTTTTGTCCTCTTTTTACTGTTAGCGCTTCTTTTTCATGCTTAGTATGTGGCTTATCTGTGAAACAGCACCACATCTTAGTACCATACCCTTTCACACGAGGCGTTGTTTAATCAAAAGTGGTATTCATCTGTGTTCTCATCTGTCTGATAAATTTTTTTTGTTCGCCTTATTTTGTGTTCTCTTTTTTTGTGCATTTGAGCATACGACCAAAACATTTTTGTATTATTTACATTTTTTTCACAATGTGGTTGCAGTGGTCCTCCTCGATGATTTAGTATTTTTTTTACTGTGCTTAGTTGACTACATTTATCATTCACTGGCGATTCATACTGAGGTGTTTGCCGAGGCGAAGCGCGAATCAGAATGTTTCCACCCCGCGTACATGTGCTCATAAGCTGTGTCTTTTTCCTGTACCACATCACTCTGACGAAGGCCAGACCCTGGTCGAAACGTTACAATAAAGTTTTTTTTTCTACCGTGTGTCAACGGAATTATGTGTATATATGTATATATATATATATATATATATATATATATATATATATATATATATATATATGTGGTTTGGGCTTAACGTCCCAAAGCGACTAAGACTACGAGGGACGCCGTAGTGAAGGGCTCCGGAAATTTCGTCCACCCGGGGTTCTTTAACGTATACTGATATCACACAGTACACGGGACTGTAGAATTTCTCCTCCAAAGAAATTCAACCGCCGCGGCTGGGATCGAACCCGCGTCTTTCGGGTCAGCAGCCGAGCACCATAACCACTGAGCCAGCGCGGCGGCGTATATATATATCCAGGCTGTGTCGGCTCCTTCTTCAGGCGTGACTGCCAACACTGAATTCGCCACTGAAGAGCGAGTGAAGCGGGCTCCGAAACAATCGGTGCTAAAGTGCGTTTTTGTTGGAGAAGTGCCACTTGTTTACTTTATCAAACCCACCCATACAGGCATGTATCCGCCTAACCCCACCAGAGAGGACTGGGAGGCGGCCCTGTGCGGCTGTGAGGACCTAAAGACCCAAAGGCCTTGGTTCACCATACGCGGACGGCGTTGCTTGCCAATGGGGCCGCGGATAGGGGCTCCACCAAGTATAGTGAGCGGAAACGGCCAATAGGGCCTACCCAATCACCTCTCTGTAAAACAAAATCTAATACACGATAAATGTTTTTCACCACCAGCGGACAGTGGAGCGCCGCACGTGCCAGCCCCGCGTTGGCCGTGTGCACGTGCGAATGGTGTCTGCGAGGCGGGTACGAGGAGTGGAGAGCTGATGTGACAGTAAACCGAGGTGTGAAGGAAGACACCGCAGCGGAAGTGTCGTCATCCAAGCGTAGAGGTGCTAGACGTCAGACGTTGGGTCCATTCTGCCGGGACTTCCCTTGGATCACCGACGCAAGCCTACAACGTCCCTTTGAAGTTAGAAGGTGGCAGCCGACGGATTGGGGGTCCGTGCTGCCGATGGTCCTTTGGATTGAAGCATAAGCCTACGGCGTTTCGGCACGCCGTCGACGGGACTTGGCTACGTCTTTCGCGCTGCTGCTGCCAAGTTCTTAGGCTGGCTGACGACTACATCGGTGTCTTGCCGTGCTCCACCTTACCACCTGGCTCTCTACCACCGCTTCCTTCGACGCAACGCCAGAGATGCATCGCAAGTGATCAACCCGCGTCCTTGCTGCCTGCAAGACATTCCCGCTTCACTTGGGACGGTCTGTATCTGATGAACTGTTTCCTTTTATCTTTAGTGTTGTATACGCTTGTCGAGTGTATGTTTTCTCTTGGTGTTCGTCGTTTTTTATTGGGTTCTTTTCTTTAAATTATAAATGCAGCTTCGTTTTTTCTTGTATCATCTCTTTGTTTTCTCGGACTAAAGTGCACGCGAAAACGTCCCCTTCGGCAGTCAGGTATGCGTCACCCAATTCGCGGCAATTTGGCATCCGCGACAGGACCAAGCCGTTTTTTTCCTCCTTTCGTGGGTCCGTAAAAAGAAACGGTGGCAACGCTAAAGGATTTGATTGAATGAGGCAAAAAATTAGCAGTGGCTTAGCTGTGGTTAAGCCTGGATATACAACGAAAAGTTTCAGTTACGCTTGGTTTGACGTCATGGCTGTCGCATTTCGCGCGCACGAGCACCACGATAACGATGGAGGTGTTCGGCCGTCCACACACTGCCTGTATGGAGGCGGAGGAGGAGACGCGCGTGTAGTGAATACGGTGCTGTTTTAGAAGGTTGCTTTAGAGACATGTACTGCGGTGTACATTCCTTCCAGGTGTACACCAAGATATGAGAGACAGGCATTTAATTTCCTTAAAACCAATTTTCATTTCATTTCACTTTCCATAAGGCCCTCACGGCGGGGTTCGGGCATTCACCGAGATATGGGAGAGACAGGCGTCGTTTCCTTTTTCTTAAAACCAATTTTCTTTTCATTTTCCTTCTCTGACGGCGCGGTTCGGGTGTCCACCCAGGTATGAGAGTTTCGTGGCGCACTGTTTGTCTTTTATTTTTTAATTATATTTTATTTTTTATTTATTTTGTGTTCTCATTTCTGTGCTTGTTTTTATTATTTTTTTCTTACCGAGTCGGCGGCCACCTGTGCTGCGCGTGACGTCGCTCGGTTTCGCGCATGCGCAGAAGAGGCGAAGCGCGGTTCTGACGAAAGAGAGAGAAAAACTTTTTTCTAAGAGGAATTCGGGGCACGCCCCAGGGTCCCCGCATGACCCAACGGCACTCAAGTTTCGTTTGGTTTGGTTTATTTAGGTTCAACGTCCCGAAGCAACTCAGGCTCTGAGGTACGCCGTAGTGAAGGGCTCCGGAAATTTCGACCACCTGGGGTTCTTTAAAGTGCACTGACATCGCACAGCACACGAGCCTCTAGAATTTCGCCTTCATCGAAATTCGGCCGCCGCAACCGGGATCTACCCCGGCTCTTCCGGGTCAGCAGCCGAGCGCCGTAACCACTGAGCCACTGCGGCTGGTTGCACTGAAGAGATTATGTTCCTAAGGTCCATAACACTGGCAGCACAGCTGGTGGCGGTGGTCTGCCCGGCCGGGTCTCCGAGTGCAGCAGGATCTCCCAGTCCTCCCTGGTCTTGAGGTTCTCTAGGTCCCGCGGAGGAGGGTCCGCCGGGCAGCGGGGAAGGATGTGGAGGGAAGAAGCGAAGGGATCTTGGCATAGGGCGCAAGCAGGAGTGTGGAAGGAGGGATGCTAGTGGGCTAGGGTAAGGGGTACGGGGAGAGTGTGTGTCTGTAGTCTGCGCCAGAGTGTTGCGTGTTTGTTATTTAGGGAGGGGCGGGGCGGGGGATAGAGTTGGAGTGAGGCTCTGAATGTCTGCGTCAGCTCACTGAATGAGTTCATGAGCTTCTTCCTGAATCCCCGATCCGAGGACACCTGAGCCCGGTTTAAAGAACCTCAGGCTAAAGGGATGGCGGCCTCGTTTCCGGGATTCCCGGAGTGAGCAGGCACCCATATCAGCTCCACTTGGCGGGGTGGGGGTGCATCGGGAGAGTCCAGTATGTCAAAACCAGGGACATCGACTCTGCCTCGAGCATAATTTAGAATCGCAGTTTTAGAGTCACTAAAAATATGCCGGGCTTTCATGCGGGTGATAGCTTAGTGCAATGGCGGCTTCCTCTGCAGCCTCTGTAGAGGTGTCTGGAGGCGGAAGTAGTGTGAGGAGGGTGGATGAAGAGGAGTCCACCACAGCTGCTGTCGCTTCATCACCCGTGCAGGCCGCGTCCACCCATTAGGAGTCCGGCTTGGAGCCGTACACTCGATGGAGTGCCTTCGCACGGGCTCTGCGGCGTTGCTCATGATGGGACGGGGGCATATTCCTGGGGAGTGGCTTGATGAGGAGCTCCCGGTGAAGGGGTCGTGGGATGGTGAGGAGGGTTTGGTCGTTGGCCGGTATACTGATTCCGCGGGAATCCAGGACATACCGGCCTGTGGAGGTTTGTGTGAGCCTGATGCATTGGGCCTGTCGGTGGGCTTCCACCAGTTCCCCGATCGTGTTGTGGAGGCCCAGGCCTAGTAATCTGTCCGTGGGTGCGTTGAGGGAAAGATGAGGTGCTACCTTGAATGCCTTACGAATCAAAGGATCCAAAGCGTTTATATCATATTTGGATAGTTGTAGGTAGGAGGTAGTGTACTATCAGCAATGAATGAAACGCGAACAAGAAAACTGAGATGACATCTCAAAGACGCGGTAATATTAACTCCTTAAATGGAAATGCTAGTGCTATTGAATACCACTCCTGAAGAAGAGTCTTCGCGCCTTCCAAGTCAGAAGAACCCGAGCAAGTATTGAGCTTCCCCGGGACAAAATATTCTTACTTTGCCTTTCGTGGCTCAGCTGCCTTGTTCGCGTTTCATTCCTTTCTGATAGTACAAGTGTACAATTGGATTGGATTGGAGCAAACTTTATTTATGCCTGCAGTTGGGCGCTCGCGCGCCCCGACGAGGGCCTACGTCGTCTACGAGGCTGCCGTTACTCGGCGCGGGTCCCCGCTCGCAGTTGCCGGCTCGCTGGGTCCCTGCCTTTCGAGCACCCCGATGACCTGCTGGACGGCCCATAGCTGTTGGTCATGGTCGTTGCTCTTCGCGGCTGCCTCCAGCCGCGGCGGGATTGTTCCTGATCTTGCTTTCTTTGGATTTCTGATGCAGTCCCACAAGATGTGCGTGTGATCTGCCGGCTTCCTCCGGCAGACTCTACACGTATCAGTCGGGTAGGTCTCGGGGTACATGCGATGCATCAGTCCCGGGCTCGGAAGCGATCCGGTCTGGAGCTGTCTCAGTAGTACCGCCTCCGCTCGACTCAGCCTCGGGTGCGGGGGTGGGAGAGTCCTGCGAGCCAGGCGGTAGGCCTTCGTGATTTCGCTGTAGTCGGTCATGCGGTCCTTGGCTCCGAACCACGTCGGACGGTGTGTTGCCGGGGCGCGCTTGGTTAGCGCTCGAGCCGCTGCGTGTGCCCTCTCATTGTAGTTCGCACTGCGTTCCGACGCGTCGCCCGCGTGCGCCGGAAACTACTTGATTCTTACTCTTCTGTCTTGCAGTTTAGTCGCTCGTAGTACGCGCTCGGCCTCCCTGCAGACTTGGCCTTTGGCGAAGTTTCGCACCGCCTTTCTCGAGTCACTCAGCACCGTGTAGCAGTCTGCCGGCGCTTCTCACGCTCGCTGCCGTCCTCGTGGCGCCGGTCGATGCCTCTATGACGACCGCTGCGAAGGCGTTCCGTTGGTATTCGGCCGCGTCCACGTACCGCGCGTGCTCGTCGTTGGCGTGCAGGTCGATGAGAGCCTTGGCCCTCGCCGCTCTTCTTCCCTTGTACACACGGCTGAGGACAAATGCATGAATGAGGCGACATAGGTCGCGCTCCTTCATGGCTCTATGATGTCCCGAATCCCTGCGGATGAGGTGCGAAATCGCGCCTACAAACTCCTTAAGTTTCTCGAGGGTGGTGGTGTTGTGTCATCCTTCTGGATGTGCAAGCCCAATACACGGAGAGTGTCAACCTCAGGCACCGGGTCACCATTCAATTCAATGGCAATGGGGGAGCGGGGAGAATGGCGGTTCTTAGGCCGGATGAGGAGCAGTTCGGACTTCTCTGAGGAGCAAGGCAGTCCGATGGTCCGTGCGTAGTTTTGGGTGAGGGTGGGTGCTTCCTGTAAGGTGTTCTCTATGCCGCCGTCACTGCCGTGGGTGGTCCACAGTCTGATAACGTCGGCATAAAGAGTGTGCTACAGGTAAGGTATGGTTGCCAATTTTCGGGCGAGGGGGATGAGGGTAATGATAAATGTTTTGCTTAGAAGGGTTGTTTTGTAGGCCAGTTGATCATACATATTTCAAGAAATGCTTTGGCGCGGCAGACAAGGACAAAACATAGAAAAAACACCACAGAGCGCCAACTATTAACTGATTTTAGTGAAACCCGCGTCACCGAATATATGCTTTGCGTTCATCAACGAAAAAAAAAGGAAAAAGATAACATGCAATGAAGAGAGCATTAGGCACAAAATGATTAGCACCCATAGCACATGTGACACAAGCGAACATCATCATGCCCCAAATCTTATCA
The DNA here is from genome assembly GCF_055824585.1 of Amblyomma mixtum. NCBI lineage: Eukaryota > Metazoa > Arthropoda > Arachnida > Ixodida > Ixodidae > Amblyomma > Amblyomma mixtum. The sequence continues at coordinate 116,148,598 of NC_143021.1, forward strand.
TTCTGATAGGAATTCTAATTCTCTCTTGAGAAGCGTCACAGATGGATTGCTCACGCATGTGCTTGTCCCCGAACGAAGGATGACTGCTGCTTCAAAGATTTCTCTTTGAAGCTTGTCTTTTCTGCGGCCTAAAATACCTGTACCGCTGAAGAGCGGGAAACAACCGCATTGTTTGCAGTGCGCGGTGCAGTGCATTCTTTGCAGTTGGAAGGGGTTGACAGCTTGTGAAGGAACTTCAAAAAGTGTTCTGGTAGTCGGGCGGTTTTGCGTCATATCGACGACCACTTCCGTGAAAACAACCTTTCTTTGCTCCTGGCAGACAAAGAAGCAGGATTCACTGTCCTTCCTCGAGCGCTCTTGGACGAAAAAGCCAGACAGGTCATCAACAAGAACTTCAAGAAAACTAATCTTCTGCCGTCCGAGGCGAAGCAAAGCGCCGTCTCTCTCCTGTGTGAGCTGAATCTGCAGACCCTAGCAACTAAGGTTTCTAAATGCAAACCTGAGGGATTAACCATCTTTTTTACCGCCAAAACCCACAAAGACTCTTGTCCGTTCTGGAAGACTAACGGACCGAGACAGCTGGCTGTTGCCCGTCAGCAAGTTTTTGCAGTCCCATCTGGGTCAACTTAAACCGGAAGATCCGTTCAAAGTTTCCAGGTCTAATTGTGTGGCTGACATTCCCAAAGAACGTGCTCCAAGGGCCAATTCTGCCTTTTCGGTGGATGTGGAGGAACTTTTTTATTCAGTTCCTCACGGTGATCTTTTCGTTGCTGTAAGGGAGTTGATAGAACAGTCGGGTGCTGTTGCCTTTCGGAACGCTTGTGGTGTCTCCATTGAATCTTTTCTAGAGCTTCCAAAATTTTATCTTGAGTCGACTATTGTCAAATTTGAAGACCGGTGTTATGTACAGAAAAAAGGAATTTGCATTGGGTCCTGTGTTGCCCCTGTTCTTTCTGAGATATTCCTTGCTAAGTTTAACCGCCAGCTTGCGCTCAATTTGACACACGGTTGCGTCGTGAAAATTTTGAGATATGTAGATGATTTATTGGTTATTTTAAAGATATCCCAAGCAGACGTTCTTCAAGATATAGCCGGAGAAATTCTGTCTGTTTTTTCTAGCGTGTTTAATTCCCTCCGTTTCACCTCTGTGTTCCCGTCTTCGCAGTTTCTAAACGAAGCTGCGCAAAAAACACAAGAAAAAGGCGGAACACGACAGACAGGAGCGCTGAAATTTCAACTTTATTTTGGAAGTACAGATGCAACGTATATACACAGCCATGTCAGGGGGGCGTACCAGACAAAGAAAGCAAGAACAAGTGGAATCTACAAGGTCATAATGAGACAAGCGCGACACAAGCAAACCAAAGATCTTAACTAATATAACACGTGAAGGGGAGAACTTTGAGTGAAGGCAAGAATAAACAACAGGGAAAAACAGGGAAAAAACGCCAGACCTCGTGAAGATGAAAATTGATTCTGATAACAAAAAAGTAAAAAACCAATAAAAGCGATAAAGGCAATAAAGTAAAACAGGGCAATGGAAATGTAAAAGATAAGATGCCAACAAGTAACACGGCAAAAATACTAACAGCTAAAAATAAGAAACATAACCCACAGAAACATAAGGTAAAATTTTGTGTACAAATAGCGGAATGAAAGTTGGCGGGATAAAAGACGATTACTTAAGATGGGAAGTTAAAGCCTCGAATTTTGTGCCAGATAGGCGAGTTCTTTCTCAGATAGCGACCCTGAAGGCTTGCTAATGCACTTTTCTGAGTCAGCAGCTGTTCTGACTGCCTCAACTATTTCACGGGGCCTCGTGCTTCTGATTGTGGCTATTACCCGAGTTTTTTCAAAGTGCGGCAAACAACCTGTTTCTACATCTTTGCAATCCCAACAGTGGATACCGATAAGACGGCTCTTTTGGACATTTCCGTTGTGATCATCTTCTTTTAGTCTTTCATTTAAACAACGCCCTGTCTGTCCAATATACTGCTTCCCACAGGACAAAGGGATGGAATAGACAACTGAATGAGTACATTGCACAAAATTCTTCTGGTGCCTGATACTGCATATACTCTCTTTTTTACGAGTATCATTGACCTTTCTGCAAAGCTGGGAAAGTCGCTTTGGGCCACTAAAGATGACTTCAACTCCAATACGTTACCCAATTTTCTTCATGTGCGAAATGCGATGCAAGTAGGGCATAACAGAGACTTTCTTTCTATTGGCGCTGTCAGTCGTGGCAGTCGAATCGGGTCGTTTTGATTTTTTAAGGATTGCTTCAGCGACTGAGGCTAAAAGCTTAGTGGGGTAGCCAGCAATTTCTAATCTAATTGTTTGCGCTAAAAAACTGGTCTCGATTTGGTTTTCATACGATTTTACCAGGGCATTTCTAAAGATTCCTTGAACTACGTACATTCCTTTTAACCGACTTAGGGTGGGCTGAGTGAAAGGAAGTACCGGCCCCTTGGCTCATAAGACCAGCATAGGTGATCACACTTGAAATGAAGGCCCAATTCTAAAAATCTCAAGGACCCATTAGTCGGAAGTCCCTTTACCTTTAAGGAAGTACCGGCAAGAAGCCGGTGCTGCCTTTCACTCAGCCCACTCTATGTTGGCTAAAAGGAATGTACGTAGTTCAAGGAATCTTTAGAAATGCGTTGGTAAAATTGTGTGAAAACCAAATTGAGACCAGTTTTCTAGCGCAAAGAATTAGATTAGAAAATGCTGGCTACCCCACTAAGCTTTTAGTCTCAGTCGCTGAAGCAATGCTTAAAAAATCAAAACGACCCGATTCGACTGCCACGGCTGACAACGCCAATAGAAAAAGGTCGCTGTTATTCGCTACTTGCATCGCATTTCGCACAACATGAAGAAAATTGGGAAACGTGTTGAAGTCGTCTTTAGTGCCCCAAAGCGACTTTCCCAGCTTTGCAGAAAGGTCAATGATAATCGTAAAAAAGAGAGTATATGCAATATCAGGCACAAGAATTTTGTGGAATGCACTGATTCAGTTGTCTATTCCATCCCTTTGTCCTTTGGGATGCAGTATATTGGACAGACAGGGCGTTGTTTAAATGAAAGACTAAAAGGAAATGATTAGAACGCCAATGTCCAAAAGTGCCGTCACATCGGTATCCATTGTCCAGATTGCAAAGATGTAGAAACAGGTTGTTTGCCGCACTTTGAAAAAAAACTCGGGTAATAGCCACAATCAGAAGCAAGAGGCCCCGTGAAATAGTTCATGTAATCACAATAGCTGCGTTAAAAGATAAGTGCATTAGCAAGCCTTCAGTGTCGCTATCTGAGAAAGGACACGCCTATCTGGCACAAAATTTGAGTCTTTAACTTCCCACCTTAAGTAACCGTATTTTTTCCCGCCAAATTTGATTCCGCTATTTGTATACAAAATTTTACCTTATGTTCCTGTGGGTTTTACTTTTTAGCTGTAAGTTTTTCCACGATGTTTCTTATTTTGAGCTGTTAGTATTTTTTGCCATGTTACTTGTTGGCATCTTATCTGTTTCATTTCCATTGCCCTGTTAACTTTATTGCCTTTATCGCTTTTATTGATGTTTTTTTTGCTTTTTGTTATTAGAATCAATTTTCATCTTCACGAGGTCGGGCGTTTTTTTCTTTTTTTCCCTTTTTTCTCCTGTTGTTTATTCTTCCCTTCATTGAAACTTCTCCCCTTCACGTATTATATTAGTTAAGATCTTTGGTTTGCTTGTGTCGCGATTGTCTCATTATGACCTTGGAGATTCCACTTGTTCTTGCTTTCCTGGTGTGGTACGCCCCCTGACATAGCTGTATATATAAGTTGCATCTGTACTTCCAAAATAAAGTTGAAAGTTCAGCGCTCCTGTCCGTCGTGTTCCGCCTTTTTCTTGTCCATTGTGTTTTTTTGCTCTGGTTCGTTCAGAAGTAAAAACGCATGCCATGATCTATATCATGTTTAATCAATGGTGGCAGCTTTCTGCCAATCACCTGAATTTATAGGCCTGTCCTCGTAACATAGTCTTCAGTTAGACGTTTCAGAAACCGCGGACGCCTCAAACAGACGTCTTAAAGAACTTTCCAAAAGTTTTCCAGAAGTTTTTGAGGAAAGGAAATGTATGTGTCTCGCATATCTCGATGGACACCTTAAATACGGTCAATGCTACCGTGCGGCTAATCAGGAGAATCGCCAATCGTAAGAGAGGTGTTAAGGAAAAAGACTTGTGTAAGCTAGTGCAGGCGTTTGTGCTGAGTAGAATAGTGTATGCGACGCCTTATTTGAAGTTGGACGCGACGGAAAAAGGAAAGCTGGAGGCTATGATTAGGCAGGCGTATAAAGCGGCCCTTGGGTTGCCTGACAATGCGTCTACCGAAAGGCTGCTGAGATTAGGGGTGCACAACACCCTAGAAGAACTACGGGAGGCGCACTTGGTGATGCAGCTCGGTAGGCTTTCAAAAACAAAGGCAGGAAGGGACATATTGGAAAGGATCGGCATTGGAGTTGACGTTCCAGCCAGTGACACGAAAATTCAGATGAGGCGAGAAATGCACAAGGGCTTGTACATAAAACCTTTGCCCAAGAACATGCATCCAATACATCACGAGGACCGCAGGAAGGCAAGAGCCAAAGCTTTACATGCTAAGTACGGGAAGTACAACGGGGCAGTCTATGTAGATGTCGCCGTGTATAAGGACAAGGATGCATTTGCAATTGCTGTGGTGGACGGGCGTGGACGCTTGATCGCCTCTTGATCAGTCAAAACCCGCTCCCCAGAAACTGCAGAGGAAGCGGCGATAGCACAAGCTATAACTAGTAGTAATGCTGACCTGATCGTCAGCGATTCAAAAACAGCCATCCGAAATTTGGCGAGGGGCAGAATATATGTCACCGCGGCGCGATTGCTGAATCCGGCCACGGAGCGAGGGATTACAGAGGCGGAAATTGTCTGGGTACCTGCACACTCTGAGAACCCTGGGAACTAGACGGCTAACATGAATACTCGAGGTTTCGTCAGCCGAGTAGGTGAGCCGGACGTCCCGGGAATGTCCACGAGAGATGGGCTGGTATCCTTTCATGACATTACTAATTATTTCAGACTTGAGCGGAGGATTTACCCATCCCCGGCCAAGCAATTGGTGAAGGCGCAGGAATGCGTCCGGCGACGATTGCAGACTAGATGTTTCTTCAACCCATACGTGTTGAGCAAAATCTACCCGGACATTCAGCCGGAGTGCAAATGGTGTCACGAATTGGCAACCTATGACCACATATTATGGAGCTGCAGCATAGCACCGCCACCGGCGGATATTATGCGTGATCCTTCCCTCGAGCAGTGGGAGGCCGTGTTGGCCAGCTCAGACCCGGTCATCCAGACCAGGGCCGTGGAGTGGGCCACCCAGGTCGCCGTCAGCCATGGGTTCTCTCTGAAGAAAATAAAGTTTTTCCATCCATCCATCCATCCATGAACCTCGCCGTAACGGGAAGGGAGGAAGATGGAAGTGAACGAAGGCATTGTATCCACTAGACGCGCCTTTGTTCAAATCCCAAACCATCGAGCTGGCATGGCGGAATAAATGAATGAATGAAAAACTTTATTGTACTACAAGGGTTCTTTCTCTAAGCGTAGGTGGAGCCCTCAGTCCAGGGCCCCAGCGGCCTTTACAGTTTTGCGAGCCCTGTCGATCAGCTTGAGCTGCTCTTCAGGCTTCGAGCTCGACAGCGCAGCCTCCCACTGCTCCGGTGTTGGTGTGTTGTTTATTGGCGCTGCCTGCATTTTCTGACAGGCGCATGTAACGTGGTAAAGCGTTGGGTGTTCACCACATAGCGGGCATTTGTTGTCATATGTGGTAGGATAAATTTTGCTGAGTAGACTGAGATTGGGGTATGTATTAGTCTGCAGTTGTCTCCAGGCAACCGACTGCTCTCTACTAAGGTCTTTGTGGGGAGGAGGGTAGGTCTTCCGTAGGGCTCGTTGGTGTTCTAAGAGGGCTCCATACCGTCTAGTGACTCCGTCCAGTTCCCCTTCTGTGCGCGCCTCCAGGTTGGCGTATGCTCGGGCGTTGCCGTCCGCACATTGGTTCCCTTTGACAGCCTCATGGCCTGGTGTCCACGTGATGAAGCATCTCGTAAAGGTGATTGCCCTAGCCTTGATGATGGCGAGTGCAAGTGCTGCTTCCTCAGCCTCGAGGATGTTCTTGGTTTTTATCGAAGCGCAGTTGATTTCCCTGAGCTGGTGATCCACCACGCTGGCTACCGAGCCGTGTCGGTGTCTGTATGTTGTTGCGCCAACGTATAATACGTCTTTTGCCCCGGCGAAGCTTCTTTCGTGGAATTCGGGTCTTGCCTTTCTTCTCGCCTTATGTATATCTGAATGCATGTTTTTTGGAATTTGACTGATCTCAATGATCCTCCTGATTTCATTTGGAACGCTAGCTGTGCTATTGATTTCTTTCAAAGCGTCCCTCATGCCCCCCAACCGCAGCGTGTTTCGGCCCGTTTCCGACAGCATCAGTCTTATTTTCTGCGCAAGAAGGTGGGCCTCGATATGTTCTTGTACTGTGTTATTTATGCCAAGTTTAAGGAATTTCTCCGTCCAAGTGTTGACCGGCAGTCCTAGAGCGCATTTGTATTTGTATCCTTTTCTAAGTATTGCCTCTAACATCTCCTTTTCTTGCTCGAGCGGTGTTTGGTAGGGGACGCCGTATAAGATCCTACTGACCACGAGGGCCTGTACTAGCCTACATGTGTCTTCCTCCTTCATACCTCTTCTTCTGTTAGAAATTCTTGCAATCATCCTGGTGACCTGTGCTGTGGTATTTGCTAGCTGTCTGATCGTGTGATCAATACGACGGTTGCTTTGGATCCACATGCCAAGGATCCTAACTTTCGATACTTCCGGAACCTTCGTTTTCCCTATGTAGATAACTATAGTGTTTTGCAGATCGTACCCTTTTCTGTAGACTCTGAGCACCTCGGATTTTTCAGGGGAGCATGCAAGTCCACAGTGTCGGGCGTATGCGTTGACCATGTCTGCTGCTCGTTGAAGAAGCTCTTGTTTTTCTCCTAAGGATCACCTTGTCACCCAGAGTGTGATATCGTTTGCGTGTGATATGGCATGCCTGATTCCTTCACTTTCATCGCGCGCCCTTGCTAAACCAATCACTGCAATGTTAAAAAGCATAGGTGATAGTACAGAGCCTTGTGGTGTTCCTTTTTCAAGGGTGTTGAAGGTGTCAGTCCTGATGCCTCTGATTCCAATGGTACCGGTTCTGTTAGTCAGAAAGGCTTTCACATAGTTGAGTATTCTCTGCCCGAAACCCAGTTTGCTGAGCCCCTCCAGCACAGCCCTGTGACTGACGTTGTCGAAGGCCGCTTTAAGATCGAGAGCGAGCAAGATGTTTTCTCCATATTTTGGGACAGTAGTGAGCACCTCCTCCTTGATCTGCAGGAGAACGTCTTGTGTTGATAGGTATTTTCGAAATCCAAACATAGTGTGCGGCATGAGTTCCTTGTCCTCAAGGTGGGTCTGCCACCTGTGATGCACAACTCTCTCGTACACTTTTCCCAAGCATGATGTTAACGAAATGGGTGTAAGATTTTCCAGGTTTGGAATCTTTCCGTACTTAGGAATCATTACTATTTCCGCATGTCGCCAGTCGTCCGGGAGGGTCCCTTGTTCACAGTGCTTATTGACGAATTCCGTGAATCTTTTGATTGAATTGTCATCCAGATTCCTTATCATGGCATTGGTGATGTTATCCTTCCCTGGTGTTGTGTTCTTTGTGGAGGACATCACAGCGTGTCTGGCTTATTCTATGGTAAGGGGTTCGTCCAGAGCGGGATTCGCTTCGCCCGTGTATGCCAAGCTGCTGTCCGCGTGTGTTGCATTGCCGATATGACGCTGCTTGATGTCCTGTAGTATTTCCTCGTCAGTGCCTTGGAACTGGTGCGCAATCCTTTGGGTCGTCTTACGAGTTTCGGACTTTGTCGTGGTTGAGTCCATGAGAGCCCTTAGCAAGGCCCATGTATTGGCCCAACCTAGAGTCTCTTGCAGTTCGTTGCATTTTTGGTTCCAGTCGCGCCTCGAGAGCTCCGTCGCATATTTTTCGGCTTTTCTGGTGACCTCAGCGATCTTACGCTTGAGCCGCCTATTATGCTTTTGCCTTTTCCACCTTTTTAGTAGGCCCCGTCTGGAATCCCACAGGTGTAAGAGATGTTTGTCCACCCCGGGGTTGGTAGTGAGGGCGACCTTTCGGGTTATTTTTTGCCAGTCCGTCTTGATTCTTGCGACCCAGCCTTTTATGTCGGTGATCTCAGCGTTTTCAGATTGTGCCCTGGATTTCCTATACCCTTTCCAGTTTGTCAGTCTAGCCTGGCCATGTTGTCTCCTATCGGGAGGGTTTCTATATGGACGCGCAAGATGCAGTGGTCACTGCCTAGAGTTTCGCCGTCGTTTTCCCATCTTGCGTGCCTTACCCCTCTGAGAAATGATAAGTCTAGACACGAATCTCGGTTGATGTTGTTCCCCACTCGCGTGGGTTTGGTGTGGTCAGTGATGAGGGTGAGCCTTCTACAATCAGCTTCCCTGGCTAGATCCCTGCCTTTCTGGGTTTCCCAAACGTGGCCCCAGCTTTTATGTCAGGCATTAAAGTCCCCCAGGATAACGATACCGTTCTTGCCTGCTGCTGCTTCTGCCTTGCCTAGCAGGTAGCTGAAATTGGCTTTCCTCTGGCTTGGCGGGCTGTACACGTTAAGTAGGAAGGTGCTAAATTTCTTGGCTTCTCTTTTGGGTAATGATTTCTATAAGGACGTGGTCAATGTCTGTACCGTCGATGTCGTGTCTGATTGCGGTGACTGCTTTCGCAACCAGCGTGGCGACCTTGCTCTGCCCCTGCCCCTCGTAGACGGAGTACCACGCGAGAGTGAGTGAGCAGCCGGTTTCCTGTAGGGCGATAATGTCTGGCGGCGAGGTGCAATTTGTGATGTGTTGTTTAAGAAGACCCTGCTTTCGGCGGATCCCACGCAATTCCCCCGCCACATTTTGAGGGTTTCCAACTTGACCGAGCGTTTACGGTTGCTCGCCATACTGAGATGGCCTGTTAAAGGGTTTTCCTCTGGATTTCATGGCTGTGAATTGTACTAGACGCTCTCTATCCTTGCGTGTCTCGTCTTGGATGTTGGAGATGAGGTTGCTAAGATTTTCCAGTGCATTCTTAACAGCAACCATGGCAGTTGTAAATTCTTGGCGCCCTATAGTTGTCGCCTGATCTTCGTCTGTTTTCGGGTTAGTGTTGTTCTGCCTTGTTCTTTGGGCCTTTAGTTCGTCTATCAGATCGTATAGTTTCTGTCTCAGGTAGGCGTTCTCTGCCCTGAGCGTCTTAATTATTTGTCTTAGCTCTCGAACTTCCTCGTTAGGTTCCCCATTGGCGTTGTTAGCTATCACTGTTTTCGGTGTGTTAGTGTTTTTAAGGCGAAAGCCTTTAATGTCTCATCGTTGTAAGCAGCAGTTGTCGACAGAGAATGTCACGCTTTTCAGTTGGTCGAAACGGTCGTGACGTCACAGTGCGCCAATTTCAAACGGGGCCAATTATACTTTGGCTAGTAACCATGCAACCAATTGAAGGGACCATATAGTGATGCTCCAAGTAAGTAGGACTGAGCTCAGTTAATTGCTTAATTACCCAATTAGCCTAATTAACTTCTCTAGTCAGGCCATATAAATAAATAAAACCTAGTAAGAAATTGGTCGAGCTCGGGAATCGAACCCCGGTCTTCGGAGTGCGAGACGAGCATGCTATCCACTCCGCCATCCCAGCACGATGGTTTGGAATGAACAAAGGCACATCTAGTGAATACGGTGTCTTCGCTCACTGCCATCCTCCTCCCTTCCATTCCGGCGAGGTTTAGGTGTCCACCGAGATATGAGAGAGAAATACATTTCCTTTCCTCAAAAACCAATTAACCGACGAGCGAGGCGTAGAACCGAATGGGCGATGGCGTTCTATGGACTCCCTGGCAGCGTTGCAAGACGCTCTCGCGTTCAACTCTTGGAGGCGAAGCTTAACATCTTAACCACACATCAGTGACCACACTTTAGGTCAAAAAAGTGCACCCCCCCCCCCAACCTCCTGAATTTTGACGGGTGTCCACCGAGATATGTGAGACAGTTACTGCGTAATTTTCTTTCCTCAAATAGAATTTTCATTTTCTTCATTACGGGCCATCTTCGTCTTTCTTCTTTCACTCCCACTTCCTCCGTTCCTCTACGGTGCGGTTCAGGTGTCCACCGAGATGACAGAGATTTACTGCGCCATTTCCTTTCCTCAAAAACCGTTGCGTTGAAACGGCAAGGCATCGCGCCGAACGGGTGGTGGCGTTCCGTGGACTCCCTGGCCAGCGCTACAACACGCTGTCGCGTTCCACTCCTAAAGGCGAAGCTTAAGCTTAAGCTTAATTAGCAGCTAATTAGTATTCAGGCATTATCAGTAATTAACCATTAATTAGTGGTTTGTCATCACTTAGTAATTAGTACTCAATTACATGTGACGCCACCAGTGCCACAGAAGCACTGAAAGTGGTGCGGAAAACGCTTTCGCCTCTACGCACTTTAGACAGTCAAAGTGCCCCTGAATATTTGGAGCAGTGAGAGAGGTAGGCAAAAGATGCTCTTTCCAGCTCACCGTAGTTAGCTTCCTCCTTTTTTGGTGTGGTTTTCTTCTGCTGCTGCTTCTTTTTGGTTTCCGGATCCTCCCGGGTCCGGGACGCCGATCTCGACTTTGATCGTGATCTCGATGCCGATCTGGACTTGGATCTCGAACAGGAGGCCTCGCTGAACCAGCGTTTCCGGGCCCGGCCACGTCCGCAGTTGTCTCCGCCGCCTGCTTCCTCTTTTTTTCTCGTCCGTGGTGTCGGTTTCCTGAGGCGTTCCTTGCACTCCTTTTCCCCTGTAGGAGGCGCTTCCGTGCATAGCACACACCTGGGCTCGCAGGAGTGTCCGTCCTCGATCACTGGTTTGGTGTATTTAGAGCAGACGACGACGTCAGGTGTCGGGCATACGTCCGCCCTATGTCCGGCCTTTAAGCATGTACAGCAAACTTGCCGCGATGATCGATAGAGGGAGCAACGTATCTCGCCGCCGTAATAGTAGACGTAGCGCGGAACGATCTTTCCCTCGAAGGAAATGACCGCGCTTCGGGATTTGCCAAGCATTCTTGCATAAAGTATTTTGACTCCTTGGGTACGTACCCGAAGATGTGATAGTAGTTCAGTTGGCGTGGTCCCGGCGTCCACTCCATGAATGACACCGTTGCACGAATTGTCCGGCGCGGCCACGTAAGCCGTCACTGCATAGTTGTTTGCACCAAAGCGTAGACTCGAGATACACTGCACAGCACTGGCAGTCTCCATGCTTGGCGTACTGAGTATAGCGATGTTGGATCCGTTGCGCAGCCGTATAAGGAAGCTAACTTCGTTGCAGATGTCTGGTTTTCAGCATGCTTTGGTTATAGCCCGGGCCATCTGATGCGTGCTCAGTTCGCTGATGTTGAGTCCATTCTTCGGTCTAAGGATGACTTTGAAGTCGTTTTTTGGCAAAGCAGGTAGCTTCTCTCTTCCAACGGTATTCCACTGCAGTTTGGTTTGGCTCAGCGCTGAATTGTCCGCCGCGTCTGTCCCGGCCTCCGGAACGGCAATCGGTCTTGAGTTCTGGTATTTGGCAGTGAACCATCCCCTGTTGTCGATTGTTCTCTTCTGCGAGAGGTCAGTAGCGTTGTCGGTAGCGTTGTGGGCGCTTTGAAGATTCTGTTCGAGCGGTGTCGTGGCTCCGGCCGACGCCGCCGCGTCAGCGTCCGCCATCCTCACGAGTGCGGCGTGAGCTGTAGCAGCGTTCCTTCGGGCCGACTGCCCGACGCCGCCTAGGCTTAGCGTGGCGTTCTCCGCCTTGGATTTTCAAACGGGCCGGAAATGGCAAAATCTGGACTTACGGATGTATAGCGGGTATCCACGGATTTCGCTTGATCAGTAGAAAGCGATGGAGTACTTCATTTTCTACTGCGTTGATGTTTGCCGGGTGAAATGAGGCGTCGAGGCAGGAGCACTTGCGAAAGGCGCTTTCTTCGTCTGGCCCCCTAGCGGCGTCTCCGAGTGGTTAGCCTGCTCGTCTCGCACTCCGAAGACCCTGGTTGGATTCCACAACTCACCCAATTTCCTACTCAGTTTTGAAGCGAAAAGCTTCACTACGCTAGCCAACACCGCGCTTCGCGTGAGCCGGCGTATGTCGGAGCACGAGTGGCGTTACGCATGGCGCAGGCTATGGTTGTATTAAAATGACCAAGTATTCAACCAAGGAAAGCCATGTATTACCAAGCCTAGCCATCAATATGCTTCGCATCTGACTAGGCTTAACCTTAGCTAAGCCTCAGCCATTTTTTCTCTGTCCTCTGATCTTTCAACTCTCCTCTATCTGCATGTGGCAGCGGTGGTGGCTTGGCTCGAGCCAGTAGGCAGGCCCGTGCAATTTTCCTTTTCATTCCTCTCAGTCACAACAACAACGTAGAACAGGCGCGTGCTGCCGCGCGCTATGCGTCATCGTTTGGCGTTCGCAGCAAGCGCGTGATTATCGCGGAGGCCGGCTATAGTATAACCGCTTGCCAGAGAATAGGCGTGCGCATTCAACATGGAAGGAGAAGAGAGTGATACTACCGATACAGAAGTGCTACCACGGGAGTTGGTTGAAAAGGAGCGAAGAAATGAAAGGCGGCAAGCTCAACGAGCGTCCGAGACACCACGAACAACGAGAAGAACGTCTCGCTAAACGACGCAGCAAAGCCGAGTCTGAAACGCCAGAAGTACGAGAGGCACATCTCGGTAAACGGCTTGAAAACGAAGCTGAACAGCGACGTTCAACATAAACATAAGCTGAACCCAAAGCCTCACCGCAGTTTTTGCTTCAAGACATCCAGGCTTAACCTTAGCTAAGCCCCAGCCATTTATCTCGTCTGAATAGAAAGGTTAATTATCATTAAATTATCATAGGATGCCTTAAATCGCGTTCCGATATCATTCGAACACCATCGATTAGGTATCAATTAAGCACGTTTCTAAGCTGATGTGTAGTGGCTGCGACTGAGAGAAGCAAGAAAAGGAAAGCGCACCGGCCTGCGGACTGACTCAAGCCGAGCCACCACCGCTGCCACGTGGATAGAAGAGCATCGAAAGAAAAGAGGAAACAGAAAAAGGAAGACAAAAGACACGCGTCGCAACAACCACGTCCGCGGAAAGGAACGCCGGCTGAAAAACCAGATAGGCACCCACTTTCTTTCACTCACATTCGCGCCCCTGCGCCATGATGTTAAGCACGCGTGAATGCCCCGGCCATGTTTTAATTTCTACTTTCACTTCTCATATGCTTCCTTGCGACAGAAGGCTAGCACTCCATGCTCCCCTGTGATGCCTCACAATCCGCATATCTTTTACTCGGGGGTTAAGGTTACATAAAAAAAAGACCTGACGGTCACCACGTGTCAACGCCATATTCAGTGACAGCTGTTAAGAGATATGTTGTGGTTGACAATATCAGCGCGACCTCTTGTCTGTGTAGTTCTATAGTGCCCTTTTCAGTATACAACACTGCTTTACACAGCAGCGTATAGAGCTAGTTCGGTCGAAAAGCCATCGGCGTCGTAGTTGGCGGCACCGCGCGCCGGAAAGAAATCTATCATGCCAACAGTTTGCCGCAAAATGTTGCAGATGGTGTGATACCATTCAGCGTTTCGAGCAGCATAAACTTACTAGTTAAGTTAGCCTGCGGCAGAAATTCGAACCGGCGTCCTATAATCACTGCTGCGGGTATCCACCGAGATGTGTGAGACAGTTACTGCAACTTCCTTTCATGAAATCCAATTTTCGTTGCCTTCAATACGGCACCTCTTTCTCTCTCTCTCTATTTTTTCAAACTCCCACCTACCTCCTTTTCCTTACGGCGGTGGTGGTGGTGAAAACTTTTAATTTATGAAATAGAATTTGGGAGCCACAGAGTGGCCCCGCTACATGGTCGGCGTCCCTAGTCCGGGACAGCGCATGACAATGCCCCGTCTCTCGCCCGTTTCACCAGAGCCCTTTGGGACTCGAGCGAGGAGCAGTTGAGGAGGGCAGTCTCCCATGCCTCTCTGGAAGGGGTAGGGGAAGGGGGAGGTGGGGATTTTGAGTAGATGCCCACACCATGTGGATGATATCACAGGTCTCCCCACACTTCGGGCATCGCCCATCCGTGTTAGGATCGTAATGCTTTAAGATTGCAGGACAGAGAAGAGTACCTGTCTGCAGGCACCTTACAGTTCGCTCCTCCGTCTTAGCCCCTTTGCAGGGGCCGGGAAAAGGCGGTGGTTGTCGGTATAATGCGTTATTATTTCTCTGAATCGCAGCAGAGGCTGGTTAGTCTCCGAGCCAGAAGAGCTGGGATGAGGAGCCCGGTGAATAAGCGCTCGGGCAGCCGCGTCAGCGGCCTCATTACCTCGTAAGCCCTGACGGCCAGGAGCCCAAATGATTCTTTTCGGTGTTGGATCAGTGGCAGTCCGTCTTAGAATGCAAGCAGCTAAGGGGGAGATCTCCTCTGCAAGTAATGATCACATGCTTTTCGGGAGTCCGTAATGACGATTCTCGAATTGGCGGCAGCAAGCGCTATCGCTACTTCCTCGGCTCGCATTGAATTCGGGGCTCGAAAAGAGAGTCCATCAATGTGCATTTCCTGGTGAACGACAGCGGCCGTGTAAAATCCCGTGGGCGATGGCCCTGCTACGTCTACATAATATACACCGGCGCGGGAGCCGTGTTGTCTCTCAAAAGCCCGAGCCCGCGCTTGTCGTCTGTTTTCGTGCATGTCGGTGTCCATGTTACGGGGGAGCGGGGAGACCCAGAGCATATGGCGCCACAGTACTGGGGTCCGCTCCGCCTCCTCTGGGTCCACCGAGATGTGAGACAATTACTGATCCGTTTCCTGTCCCCAAGAATTCGTTCCGTTCAAAGCTGTTTCCAACAGGCGAAGGCGTTGCGCTGAACAGGGAATGACTTTCCTTGGTGGTGGTGGTGAAAACTTTTAATTTCTGAAATAGAGTTTGGGAGCCACAGAGTGGCCACGCTACATGGTCGGCGTCCCTAGTCCGGGACACCGCATGACAATGCCCCGTCTCTAGCCCGTTTCACCAGAGCCCTTTGGGACTCAAGCGAGGAGCAGTTGAGAAGGGCAGTCTCCCATGCCTCTCTGGAAGGGGTAGGGGAAGGAGGGAGGTGGGGATTTTGAGTACATGCCCGCACCATGTGGAAGATATCACAGGTCTCCCCACAGTGTGGGCATCGCCCATCCGTGTTAGGATCGTAATGCTTTAAGATTGCAGGACAGAGTAGAGTACCTGTCTGCAGGCGCCTTAAAGTTCGCTCCTCCGTCTTACTCAGCCCCTTTGCAGGGGCCGGGAAAAGGCGGTGGATGTCGCTATAATGCGTTATAATTTCCTTGAATCGCAGCAGCGGCTGGTTAGTCTCCGAGCCAGAAGAGCTGGGATGAGGAGCCCGGTGAGTAAGCGCTCGGGCAGCCGCGTCAGCGGCCTCATTACCTCGTAAGCCCTGGTGGCCAGGAGCCCAAATGATTCTTTTGGGTGTTGGATCAGTGGCAGTCCGTCTTAGAATGCAAGCAGCTAAGGGGGAGATCTCCCCTGCCAAGTAATGATCACATGCTTTTCGGGAGTCCGTAATGATGATTCTCGAATTGGCGTGGGCGGCAGCAAGCGCTATCGCTACTTCCTCGGCTCGCATTGAATTCGGGGCTCGAAAAGAGAGTCCATCAACGTGCATTTCCTGGTGAACGACAGCGGCCGTGTAAAATCCCGTGGGCGATGGGCCTGCTACGTCTACATAATATACACCGGGTCGGGAGCCGTGTTGTCTCTCAAGAGCCCGAGCCCGCGCTTGTCGCCTGTTTACGTGCATGTCGGTGTCCATGTTACGGGGGAGCGGGGAGACCCAGAGCATATGGCGCCACAGTACTGGGATACGCTCCGCCTCCTCTGGAGTGCAGTCGTGTTGGATGTGTAAGCGGTTTAGCAGGCGGCGCCCAGGGGCCGTCTGCATGAGCCGCGTGTATTGGTTCACGAGGTGGGCCTCCCGCAGCTCCTGGTAGGAGGTTAGCACCCCCAATGCCTTGAGTTTGGCATTAGAGGTAGCCACCGGGAGATCCAGGGCTCGCTTAGTTGCCTTGCGGATGACGGCGTCTATTCGCGCCTCGTCTTGCTTAGTAGTGCGGAGATATGGCACGGCGTAGAGGATCCGGCTAGTCACGAAGGCATAGACGAGCCGAAGCGCGTCCCTGCCCCGCAGACCGCCCCGCTTGTTGGAAACGCGGCGGATCATGCGCCCTACCTGTTCGCCTACTCTCTTGAGTTTCAGAATGGTGGAGTCCGGTCTGAGTCTGTGGTGAATGAAAAGGCCCAGAATACGGAGCTCCTCCACCTCTCTAATAGGACCTCCTGACAGAGAGATGTGAATTGCTGTCCTATCCTTTGGGTTCGCTCTGACATGCAAAAGCTCTGATTTCGCTGGAGCACATTGGAGCCCACAGTCAATGGCATACGCATCGACTATGGAAGCGGCCTGCTGAAGGCGGGCCTCCATGTCCCCAAGGCTCCCCTCAGTGGTCCAAATTGTAATGTCATCTGCATACAACGCGTGTTGAATGCCTTCCACCCGAGCCAGTTGGCTTGGGAGGTGCATCATAGCTATGTTGAACAGGAGCGGTGATAACACCGCTCCCTGAGGGGTACCCCGTGTTCCCATCATGTAAGGGCCGTATTCCTCGCCCTCAATCCGAAGAAAGGCCTGGCGATTAGTCAAGAAATCTCTTACATACGCGTAGGCCCTAGCCCCACAATCGGTAGAACTCAAGTTGGCCAGGATGCTTCCGTGTTTAACATTGTCGAAAGCTCCTTTCAGATCAAGGGCGAGGATGGCTTTGTCATTGTGTTGCATAGTTGTGGGTCGTATTACATCCCTGTGCAGCTGGAGAAGGACATCCTGTGCAGACATGTGGGGGCGAAACCCGAACATGGTAACTGCAAAGAAGCCCTTACTCTCCAGGTATGGAGAGAGGCGATCCCGAACCATCGTCTCCATAAGCTTGCCCGCACATGAGGTCAGTGATATGGGCCTCAGGTTGTCCGTATTCACGGCCTTACCTGTTTTAGGGTTTCCTTGGACTCCCTGCAGCGCGACAACACGCTGTCGCGTTCCACCCCTTCTTTGTTGGCTCCTTTCCTTTAAATTATAACTACGGCTTCGTTTTGTTTTGTTTGATCTGTTTGTTTTCTTTTACGAACATGCACGCGAACGCGTTCCCCTTGCGCAGTCTGGGACGCGTCGCCAATTCGCAACAAATACACAGGTTATCCCCTCGAAACTGCTGCAAAAAAAATATAGGGCAGTTGTGTTGTATGTCAAACTCCAATTTATCCTGTCATTCGAAATATCCAACTGCCCACCGTATCCTTCACGCGGCGCAGCGCTCTTAATCATTGGTTCGTGCATACGAGTCTGCTACGCCCTTCTGGCTGCCTGATCGCAGCCATAGCGCAGTGAAACAAACACGACCTGAACGTGTGGTGGTTCGACACCGTCCTGGAGAAGCCACTTCTCGGGATGGTGAACGCCTTTGTCAGCGATGGCGAGAGTCCGGAGTCTTTCAGAGGTAGCCGCGTAGCGCTCATCCTGAAGCCTGGAGGGTGTCCATCTGACCCTCAGGCGTGGCGTCTGATGACTCTGCTTAACGCAGATTACAAGATCATGGCGTCACTGCTGGCTAAAAGGTTGAGTAAGGTTTTAGCTGTGCTCGTAAGCCCTGCGCAGACCTGCAGAGTACCCGCACGCTCAGTGTTCTTTATCTCTCGCACTAACCAGAAAGCCTCTTTCGAAAATTTGGAGCATTCTGCGAAGCCTCAGTAGTCAGCCGGCGCCATTAAATCCTTTTGAGTGCGTAGCTGTGAATGCGAATATTTCTCATCTCGACGCAGCGGAGGTTTTCTGTTCTAAGATAATTGCTCGTTCATCAGCCGTATCGATGCCACTACCTCCCCAAAGCTTCATCTCTTCACCTAACACCGCCCTCCTTGACGAACCGTTCACTATGGATGAACTTCATGCGGCTCTGGCAACTACCAATAAAAGATCCTGCCCTGGACCAGATGGCATAAGCTACACAACCCTCTCTCATCTGACAGCTAGCGCCAAGGTTCAACTCCTCGCAGTTTATAACACCTCCTGGGAGTCCGGCCCCCTTGAAACGTGTTGGAAGCGCGCGCGTGTCATCCCTATCCTCAAGCCTGGAAAACCATCAACTGACTTAAACGCCTATCGTCCCATAGCCCTTCTAAGTTGCGTCGGGAAGTTGATGGAGAAAATGGTTCACTCCCGTTTAACCTGGGACCTGACGAACAGGGGAATTTATCCTCCGACCATGTCTGGTTTTCGAAAACGACGCAGCAGCATTGACAATGTTATTGTCCTTGCCAATCGGGTCAAACGCAGCAAAGCAGTGTGGTCTATGAGCATTGCAGTGTGTCTTGACGTGAAGGGATCATTTTACAATGTCACACATGAGGCCATTCACTCAGCTGTACAATCAATTGGCATTACCGGACGAATGTATGACTGGCTGCGTGAATATCTTCCCGAAAGATCGATTTTTATGTCAACAAGTGAAGGTGACAGCTCCGCATCAAATATCTCGCGGAGTACCTCAGGGGGGTATACTAAGTCCCACCCTTTTTAATATCTCACTTGTTGGCTTGGAAAAATGCTTGCCAACGACAGTTGAAATCTCCCTTTATGCAGATGACATCTGTATATGGTGTTCCGGATGCAATAGGCGCATTTTGCATGCCCGTCTACAGACGGCAATAGGCTGCATTGAATCATTCTTAAGCAAGCGCGGTCTCGCCATGTCGTCAGACAAAAGCTCAGCAATTGCATTTTCAAGGCGTGATCTTTCGCGCTACGTGCTGAAAGTGGCTGGTACTCCAATACCGCACGTCACAACCCATAAATTTCTGGGGGTAACGTTTGACCGGTCACTGTCATGGTCCCCACATGTGCAACAGATGAAAGTCAAGCTCTGCTCTTACGCCTCTATTTTTCGTATGCTCACCGCCAGCAGAAGAGGCTGTTCTACACCTTCATTACTACGACTGTATGGAGCGCTCTGTGAAGGCCTTTTGCGCTAGTCTCCCAGCTCTGGAGGGTATTTCACAAACAAATATTAACATCCTTGAAGCCATGCAAGCTAAAGCCTTGAGAATCTGTCTCGGCCTTCCCAAAAACACCTCCACGATGGGTACTCTAGCTGAGAGCCGATGTCTATCGGCATCAGTGCTCTTAACCCAGGAGATCCTTCGGGCCCAGGTGCGGTTTGTGGCTCGTGTACCAAACCATCCACTCGCTGAGTACTGCATGGAGAAAATTTCTAACATTCTCCCATCACAGTACGAGCGTCCTGTCACAACCTCTACCGCACCTTGGAGTTACGCAGCATGGCAAATTAAGATCACAATCCCTGGCATTAAAGGAAAAACAAACACCCCCAATCCCGCACTTAAATATTTTGCGCTTGAGCACATTCATAGTTGCTACAATGCGCACCGCCACATCTACACAGATGGCTCTGTCACGTCCTTATCCTCAGCGACTGGCGTCTGGATTCCGTCAACATGCACCACAATTTCAGCGATACTCAGTCACCGCACCTCGACTACTGCTACCGAGCTGGCTGCTCTGGGTGTTGCATTTACTTACATCCTACAACAACCGCCAACAGCGTGGGTTATCTTCAGTGACTCTCGCTCTGCACTACAGGCGATAATTTCACCAGGAAGCCTTCACGAGCAGATCGTCGATGACTTGAACAGGTTACACACCGAGGCCTGTGAGTTACGTCACCGTGTTGTGCTTCAGTGGTTACCCGCTCACTGCGGCCTCGCAGGCAATGATCGTGCTGACGGTGCAGCAAGATCGGCGCATGGCGACACCTCCATGTTCCTACCCATACCCTTTTCTCGTAGTAATGCCGCGAGACCTCTCTGCTAAATCCTGGCAGATGCAACGCTCTTTGTGGTGTGATCCGTGGCGTCCATACAGACCCCTCTTTCGCATCGACCCCTCTTGTGAATTCCGCAATGCCCGCAATTTAGATAGACGTGACTTTAATTGCCTGCACCGAATTCATCTGGACGTTGCCTTCACTAAATTCTATCTTTATAAAATTGGTGTATCAAGTAGCCGTCTGTGCCCGACATGTGGTGTGCGCGAAGATATTCAACACTTGATCTGCCACTGCCAAATCTTTAATACTGATCGCAAGGCACTGTTAGGTGCTTTAGGACTTCGTCGGGACGACCCCGTGCACCTGGAGCATGTCTTTGGACCCTGGACTGATGCGACTTCCGCTGAGCGAGGGACAAAAGCTTTCTTAGTTTTTCTAAGGGACACGGGTTTAGTGGACATACTTTGATAATCATGTGTGTTTGTGAGTGCGTGAGTGTTGAGTATGTTTGATGTCATTTTTTTTCTCTCTCTCTTTCACCCTCATCTGGAGTTGCATGCCAGGCCCATAACCCGGCAGACCTCTCCATTATACATTAAAGTTTCTCTCTCTCTCGCACTAACGCGTGACTTGTTCACGTTCACTTCGAGAACGGGAATACCGAATTGTTTCGCCTCACACGATCAGGCGAAAGCTTTTGATCGTGTCTCGCACCGTTACGTTTTTGGCGTTCTCAGGGCTTTCGGTTTTCTGCCGGAGTTCGTTGGAGCGGCTGTATTCCGATCTCACAGCCCGCTTGGTCTTCAGTGGAGCGTTGAGCGACCCCTTCGACCTCCAGCGTGGCATTCGAGAGGGCTGTCCCCTGTCGCCGTTGTTGTTTGTGTTTGGAACTGCTCCTTCGTCGAACAGCCGAGAGCCCATCGATACGCGGATTTCCCTTGCCGGGCCAGGTTCAGGTGAAGGTGTCAGCGTACGCAGACGACGTCTCCCTGTTTTTGCGGGACGAGGACAGATACGCAGCGTTTTTACAGCTTTTTACATGTTACAGTGAGTTGTCCGGCACCCTACTCAACTGGGGCAAGAGCAAAGCTCTGCGCTTCGGCGCTTTCGCGTTACACCTGCTGGGCAATGTGGAGTGTGTCTCGGCAGTGAAGGTGTTAGGCGTTGTGTTCCTTTCCTCAGGGGAGGTAGCCCGCGAGTCGTGGTCTCAGATCAGGGCAACCGCACAGAGACGTCTGAGAGCGGCAGCACGTTTCCGTCTCTCGCTGTTAGAGCGCGCGTTTATTATACGATCATTAGTGTGCGCGTCCCTCTTTTACATCGGCCGTGTTGCTTGTCCGCCGCGCACTTTCACGCATCGCCTGGCCGCCCTCTGCGGCAGTTTTTTTCTGGGTGGGAAAGAAGGAGACTGTTGATCGCGCTCTCCTCCGTCTTCGCAAGCGCATGGGCGGGTTTAGCCTGCCCAACCTGCGGACAATGTGCAGCGTTCTCGCTGTCCGAGGCGTCCGCGACCTGGTCAACGCCACCGGCTGCCCGGGGAGAGGACACCTCGCCTACCTTCTCGGGACGTCGCGGCGCCTCTTTTTTGGTCATATAGTAGGTCCTTCAGTCGAACAGCAGCCGAGGTTCTTTCGGTATGTTTGTCTGGGCACCCGAGTCTCTCACCGCTACCCTGCCCGAGGAATAGGTCGGCACACTCACTCATGAGTGCACTAATATCGCCTCACTCACACTCACGTCTGTGAGTGTGAATGAGTGGTAGTGAGTGTGAGTGGACGTGAGTGTGAGTGCGAGTGAGTCGACTTGAGTGTGGGTGGTCATGAGTGTGAGTGCGAATGAGTGGCTGTGAGTGTGAGTGCGAGTGAGTGGATTTGAGTGTCGGCGGTCATGAGTGAGTGCAAGTGAGCGGTTACGAGTGCGGCTGTGCGTGAGTGAGTGCGTGTGAGTGCGAGTCAGTGGATGCCAGCATGGGTGGCCATGAGTGTGAATGTGAATGAGTGGATGGGAGTGTAAGTAGAGATGACTGTGAGTGAGTGGATGTGAGTGTGAGTAGAGATGAGTGGACGTGAGTGGCCATGAGTGGAGGTGAGTGGCCATGAGTGGACGTGAGTGGACATAAGTGGCAATGAGTGGTTGTGAGTGGACGTGAGTGGCAATGAATGGATGTGAGTGGCAGGTGGATGCGACAGCGAAATCGGTCGCGTATTTTCATGTCGACAGCTGAGGGAAGCAGCTATTCACTACTGAGGGCACTCGAGGCAGCATAAGGCATCATGCCGGTGCCTTTGAACAACCGAAACAGAGGATTCCGCTTTCATGGGAACGGCAATCTTTTGTTGCTTTTGTAGTTCACCGTTGCCACGGGCGCAGGCCCTTCACTGATGCAATGAACCCTTAGAGTTTTGTTAGATCCTTTATCGAACCTCGCGTTGGCAGTTTTCAAAATATAGATAAATGTCTCTTGCCACGCTCCCCGCACGGCTCGATCTCGTATACACAAGAGTTACAATGCTTGCTGCTGAAGCAACGGCTCTCCGCTTCTCGACGATAACTACCGTAACATGGGATCTCGAGTGCTGCAGTCAAATCAGGTTATATTTTTTTGTCCGTAATTTTTTGACGGGCAGCAAGGCGGAAGACTGTACGCTCAGCGCACCCATTGAAAAGTACGAGGAGTGGGCTGAGTCGTTGCTGGGAGTCAGGGACCGCTTCACACGTACGCTTCAGACATCAGAAGAAGTCCCAGCCATTGACAACCACCTACTACATCTATGGGAGGCCTGAAGAAGTCTCACACCGTGGTGGAAAACGCAAAAACATAACCGCAAGCTCAAGATCAAGATCGCGAAATTAAGCTTGCAAGCAGAAGAGTATGCACAATCTCTGGCCGAAAACAACTGGTTGGCCAAATGCGACTCCATGAAAGGCAGCCTTAGCACCACGGCGGTGTGGAGTCTTCTGAGATGTTTGATAGAGCTTTCCAAGTCTTGCGGAGATTAGCAACGTAACCTCTAAAGAGCCCTACACGGCTTCGCAGGCACGGACCAGCAGCTAGTTGCAGCCCTCGCGAGCAAGTACTCTGTACAGTGAAAGACAACGAGCCAGTACGGGATTATGAGGGTATGGACAATCCGGACCTGGACAGAGAGTTCGAAGTGGAGGAAATACAGGCGGCGCTTATGGCCATGAAGTACTAAGAGGTATTTGGAAAGGAATAATGGTGCCAGGACTTACTTTCGGCAATGCGGTTCTGTGCTTAAGGGTAGAAGTTCAGTCGAGATTAGACGTAAATCAGAGAGCTGTTGGAAGATTAGCACTAGGTGCCCATGGCAAAACCACAAACGAGGCAGTACAAGGGGATATGGGCTGGGCATCGTTTGAAGCACGGGAAGCTAAGAGTAAGAAAAGAACGCCTGAGGAAATTGAACGATAACAGGTGGGCAGCTAAGGTATTCAAATATTTGTACATAAAGAGCGTTGACTCACAGTGGCGGAAAAGAACTAGAAAACTAAACAGTAAGTATGCCGGTCATGAGAGCGGAGAGAGAAAGAGCATTAAACGACAGGTTAAAAACGCGGAAGTTAAAAATTTGATGAATTCAATGGAAAGGAAACATAGTGTAGAACTATATCGATACTGGAAAAGGCAGATCAGGAAAGAATTTTCCTATGATAACTCAGGAAAAACTCAAGAGGCAGTGCCCTACTTTTTGAAGCTAGGTCAGGGTGTCTTAGAACGCGCAGCTACAAAAAGAAATTTAACGAAGAAGATGACACATGTGCAGTGTGCGGCAGATCTGTGGAAACAATTGAACACCTCATAATCAAATGTGATTGTATCCACCCGGATGTCGATGCAGGCACAGTCACTCTTCCTGAGGCCCTAGGGTTTAAAGATATCAATGGTCATGTAAATAAATCTGCAGTGGAAGTTAGCAAAAAGCGATTGGAGGATTGGTGGCTGAAAAGCAGAGATGTGGCATAAGGTTAAAATTGTAGGAAACCGTAGGTAAAGATGATGGCGAATCTTAATGAGAATTGCCAACACAGTAAACAAAAAAATAATAAAGAAAGAAAAGCTGAGCATGGTGGCAATTGCCACCACCCCGTTTCAAAGGGGGCGCTCCTATCCATCCATCCATCCATCCATCCATCCATCGAGGCACAGCGCCAGGGAACCACAGGGTGAGGGTGGGATTGCTTGTCAATCTCAATCGGCAATCGTTTGAACATCTTACGCAGTACATCAATGAATGCTGGAAAAGTGGACAGTTACCCAGGGCATGGAAGACGGCTGATTTCAGCTTTGTTCCCAAGCCTGGAAAGGAGGTGAACATCAATAACCTCAGGCCCATCTCGCTTACGTTATGCGCCGGGAAACATATGGAGAGGGCGGTACACATACGGCTTTCGACGTATATAGAATACCACAATATTACACCTCACACAATGTTTGGGTTTAGGGCACACTTGTCAACCCAGGACGTGTTACTGCAGCTGAAAATGGAGGTTATCGATCCCCCGCGCAAACGAAACAGTAGGGCCATACTGGCACTAGATCTTAAGGGGGCTTTCGACAACGTGAAGCATTCAAAGATTCTGGAAAATCTACAGGGTGCTCACTATGGAAAGCGTACCTTTAATTACATCAATGCTTTCTTGCGAGATAGGCAAGCGCACATCAGGATTGGCGACACGAGGTCCGAGGCGATAGCCACGGGCACCATAGGGACGCCTCAGGGAGCAGTCCTTTCTCCACTGCTCATCAACGTTGCCCTCATGCACCCGCCGGAAAAACTTAATGCCATAAGGGGAATCCGCCACGCCCTCTACGCGGATGACATAACCATATGGACAACGGAGGGAAACTTGGGACAGATGGAGGAGGCCCTCCAAGAGGCTGCCAGTACGGTTCAAAAGTATGCAGAAGAATGCGGACTGCGCTGTTCCCTTGACAAGTCGGAGCTCCTCGTCCTGCGAGGGAAGGGGGATACTGCATCGTTGGAAATCTCGGTCCATGATACACCTATTCCCGAGGTGGAAACAATACTGATTTTGAGGCTGCTCATTAACAACAAGGGTGTGAACGCACCAGCGATCACCAAGCTCCGAATGGTGTGCGAACAAGTCATCCGTATGATATCTCGGATCACAAGCAAGAAAAACGGAATGCAAGAACAGGATACCCTTAGACTAATACAGGCCTTTGTCATTTGCAGGATATTGTACGTGGCCCCGTACCTTCGTATGAGGAAGACCGCTCTAAACCACCTGGACGTTATCATTCGAACGGCTTGTAAGGCAATCGGCCTACCCATGAAAGCATCTACGGAGCGTCTGCTAAAACTAGGGGTACACAATACGGCTGATGAATAAATAGCGCCCATCTTACAAGCCAGGTAATGCGACTGGCCACAACTACGACCGGCCGCAGGGTCTTAGAAGATTTAAACATTAGCTTTCCACAGCAAATGGCTGAGGTACAAGATATACCTAAAGAGTGGCAGAGCAAATTCCTTACGCTTCCGCTTCCCAAAAACATGCAACCGGAGCATCATCATGCTAGACAAGTGGCGAGGAGCAAGAAGATGAACGAGTCCAGAGTCGCAAATCAAGCATGCAGTTTTTATTTTTGTACGCATACATCACACATGGTAATACTTTTGACGCCCAAGGAGATATCCAAGCTCACAATGCGACAATGTTTTTAGTTGTAGTAGAAATTCGCTGAGTATAAAAAGAACAAAACGAGACAAGACTGGACGATGCGCTTCCTCTAGCTTTGTCTGGTCTTGCTCTTTTTTATACTCAGCGCATTTCTTCTACAACTCAAAAAGAAATATCGAAAGTGGCAATATTGCCACGTATCATTGTAGTGTCCGTTCGTTCGCGCTCAACGCTGCAGAAAAGGGGTGTTATCTTTCTTGTTCATGACGCGAGAAGCGACCGGGATAATCTCGATTGATCGCAGCCATGAAGAGCTGCATCTACGTTTTTCCAGATTACTGTAGATGATCTTGTCCTGTTATCTCGAAGTTTCCTTGCCGGCTTTAAACTGAGCGATGCCGCGAGCGGCGGGCATTCGTAGTTCGACGACTGCCCAGCACCTTTGTTACTTACGCCGCCTCAGTTCTTTTGCGGGCGCAAGTCAGCCCAAATAAAGTGCTTCGTTTGCAATGCTTGTTGCTGTCTTCCTGACTGACTGCTGGATTGCCGTCACTACAACGTGACAATATTTTATGTTTTAATTTGCACCAGAAATGATTGTTTCGTGCCAATAGTCATAGTGACGTTCACAGTGCTGTGTATTGTTTGCCGCATCAGGGTTCGCGATAAAGGAATATACGTTGAGTTTTTTTGTTTTTCTGCCCTCCCCACATCTGCAGAGAATGGGGTGAGTCACACTCGCTGCCCAGCGGGTTAAGGGGCGCCGGACAGCGCAGGATTTCGAGAATACGGGAAAGGTCGAACCATCTTCAGGAACGTATACGTCAGGTCGCGTACCACTGTGCACCTTCTTGCGGCAAGGCGGATCCGCGTCACGTCGTGTGGCTTTTGTCTTATGTCTATGGCGACGTGCGTTGACAGCTTGAGGCGCGGTCAACAGGATATTGCCACGATAGCTCCAGGCATGAGGACAGTTTGTAAGCGATGGTACTGAACAGATGGGCCTTGAGGTGGCTTTCCTCGAACCTGGGTTTACCAGAGGTTGAAACAACCTGCACCAGTGGGAAAGCGAGAATGTTCGCGATGCTCGCGGGAGGAAGGGAGAATCCTCCGAAATCTTTATATTGGAAAGTTTGTACAGTGTTTGTCGAGATTAGCTATCTTCTTTTCAAAATCATTGATTCGCTGTGTTGTCCTTTCCCAATCGTTCATAGTTGATGTTTTCGTTCCCCCAACGATTTATGGGGTGGATGCTTGTAGAGTTACCTGATTGGTTACTGTCCCCACCGAGGGCGGAACTACGAGTCTACGAGTCAGTCAAATGTAACTAAAATTTCTCCTTGCTGGTATCTTTCTTTCTTTGATTAATTGGTAATAAAAAGTTGACCTCTCCAGAATGGTCTTCTAGAAATCTGTTTGAGCAACATCGAATCTGCACGACATCTAGCATCCTTCAATAATAATCACCAATGCAACTACCCTCTAAAAGATTGAGAGGAAGACTCAACTGTGATGAAATGTTGCGGCGATTTTCGGCAGTGAATATGAGGTGGCAACCAAACCGGCCGCAGCCTTTTCGACTGGGTGGACGTACAGTCCTTAATTTTTATGTACTTAATTTTATGTACTCGGGAAAGGGATAGAAAATGGAATGTCTTTGAGTATTGTCACCGTTTCGCTCAAGAAAAAAAACTGCACTGTAAAAAAAAAGATGTGAAATTACAGACATTTCACTGAAAGTTTCTGTTGCCGGAAAGAAAAATTCTGTGGCCCAACCAAAACATAGTTCTGGATTAGGTAATGACCGAAATTTTGTTTTTTATCCGGTTACTCACACGAGGCAGGGACAATAAAATAAAATCAACTACGTATGCATTTTACTCTTGCAAAATACTTGGATAAAAATGTAATGAATTTAGATGTTATTTATTGCAGGCAAAGAATACTAAGCAAAATATCGCACCGCGTTTCTTTTTGCTGCGGGGCAGCAAATCAGTTTCGTCATGGCGTCGCCGTAGGCAAGTGCGTTGGTTCAGCGCCGGGGAGCAGGACCTTTTATTTTGGAATACTCTCTCCACAAGGTATGTAGCATCACTTCTATTGCTGTACTAAAATTATAAGTTGCTTTCCTTTGATTCTGCTCGTTTTTGTTGTTAGTGCGCCTGGTTACGGGAATGATTCATGCGGATTGGCATTACTCTGAACGCTCCTGCTACTTGTGCTAATGGGGCTGTCACAATCGTTGACACGAATTAGCTGTTGATGTTCTCTAAATTTAAAGTTTGTAATTAATGAGGTTTTAGTTAATGAAGAGTCAATGTTCATGAGGAGACGACAAGCTATAACGATGGCGGAAAAAAGGCTCACGCCGTTATGTAGGGTACGACCACCGGTAAAAACGGAACCATGAGGCCGCGCAACCCAGTAGCTTGCAGTGAGCTCCGTGTGTGCGAAAACAGCGACGCGACGAGGCGAGGACTGCAGCTGTTCGCTCCGTTGCTTTGTGTACGAAACTTAACTAAGTAAGGCGACAGGCGACGTGCACCAGTGACTTGCACCAGCGGTTAAGTGCTTTCTCTCAGCGTCTGCGGATCTGCAGAGTGTCACTCATGGCTTGAGTTTGGGTACGTAGAGTCCGTCCCTTCACGGAGGTCATGACTGATCGTCCGTGGGGCGTCGTTTCGTTTTTTGTCTCGTTGGCGTTTGGCGGCCTGTTAGGAGTGTCACGTCGCGGGCTCTATATTGTGACCCGCTGCGCATCCGGTCGTCCTGTGAGGCGGCTCGTTTTCTCGTAGACGTAGCGTGGCCTCTTGATCGGTGTTTCGTGGGAACCCGGTGCACGAGCTCCTAGCGTGATTTTTCTAGAACTTGAATTGTTCGCCGGGCGTGTCTCGTTGCGCGTTTATATCCTTGGTTCTTGGACGCGCGTTCCCTTTCCCTCTCAGGTTCTCCCTTTCTCGCCAGCACGGCGCCTTTGACGCGTCAGTCGATCCCCTTCTACGCTAGTAGGAGTGGCTATCCGTCATTAGAACGCGCGACTCTGTCTCGAAGACGTCGCGCAGGCTCGGCGGTTGTTGAAGGAATATGGGTGTCAAGCAGTCGCAGTTATTTGACAAGCATCTATGCCTGTAGTGCGCTCGCCCTTACCCCGCTGCAAATATTGTTAGTCCTCCGTTGCCAACTAAGTAGACAGGCCTATCCTTTTAAGGCGAAAGCCTTTAATGCCTCATATTGTCGTTAGCAGCCATGTCGGCAGCCATCTCGGCAGCCGTGTCGGCAGCCGTGTCGGCAGATGTGTCCGCGTTTCGGCGTCACTACTTAAAAAAAACTGTGTCGAGGCTGAGAATCGAACCAGGGCCTTTGGCATTGGAAATCATTAACTACTCATTTGGCATTTGAACTAGTCATTACCCACTTATGACTAGATAGTCATGATTGGTTAAGACTGACTAGTGATGACCAACCAGTCATTACTGGTTAGTCATTAGTCATCAACCACTCATAACTAGTTAGTCATGACTAGTTAGCCATAACATCATGACGGGTTAGTCATTAGTCATTGTTAGTCATGACTAGTCATGACTGGTTAGTCATGACTAACCATGACTAATTACTGATTAGTCAAGACCGGTTAGTTTTTAAGCAGTCATAACTAGTTATGACTGGTTAATGACTGGTTTGTCATGGCTCGTTAGTCATGACTAGCTAGTCATTAGGCAGTCATGACTACTTCGTCATTAAACAATCATGACTAGTTTGTCATCAACTAATTAGTCATGAATAGCTAGTCATTAAAAAGTCATCAATCAACGATTCATGACTAGTTTGTCAATAAACAATTATGACTAGTAGGTCATGGATCATGACAGATTAGTCATGACCAATTAGTGATGATTGGTTGGTCATGACTGGTTAGACATGACTGGTTAGTCATGACTGACCATGACTAATGACTGATTAGTGATGACTAGTTAGTCATTAAGCAGTCATGACTAGTTAGTCGTTAACCAGTCATGAGTAATTATGACCTGTTAATGACTGGTTTGTCATGGCTGTTTAGTCATGACTAGCCAGTAATTAGCCAGACATGACTAGTTCGTCATTTACTAATCATGACTAGTTAGTCATCAACTAATTACTTCTTAACCAGTCATCAATTAACTAATCTTGACTAGTTAGTCATTAACCAGTCATGACCCATTTAGTCATGGCTAGCCAAACCAAGTCGCCCCTTAGCCGCCTCGTGTGTGCCAACGGCCATGTGGCCAAAGTCGCGGGGCCCCTGATTTTTTTTTAAATTTTGCGGATATTCCTCGTAGCCAGGGCAAAAGAAATATTTTAATTACAGCGGCAGCGGCGACGACCAAGTCGGCGCGCTAGCAGATGCGAAGATAGGTCACTGATTTGTGTTGGAGGTGTGCTTTCATTCTATGTAGGTGCCATCCGGCTTGGTAAAGACACCCGTAAAATGTCACCTCGATCTGCCTGCGCGAGAGAAATGCCTGCACGAGAGAAAGCTGGGCAAGTGAGCATAAACGCCCGCTATTTTTTTTTCACAGCATGCTTTTGGAAGTTTCGAAGTCCCGTCTAAATGGTGCCCGAGTTGCTTCATGTAATCTATAGCAATATCGCATCAGACAGGATTCGGAAAGGGAATCAGAACATGGTGCTGTGTTTTGTGTCCTATCCTGTGGCCACTTCCTTCTGCTGTAGTGCATTTTCAGCTGTGTCCACTTATCCGGTTCCACATTTGAGCACTGCACTTTCACCACACCAGGAACATTGGAACCTCTACCAACCACTACTGAATATGCCCATGAACTTGCCGTGGCTGTAGGGAAGTGTGCCGGTATCCACAAGTGCCTGCTTTGGAAATCCCGTAATTCGAAGGTAAGTAGCGTTGCATTTTTTTATTGTAAAGAAATATTTGCAGCTTTTATTTCGATTGTAGTCATATTGCGGGCTTCTGCAGCTGGCGGGACAAGTGAAAAGGGCAGATTGGTTTTCATGAGAAGGCTGTTGATACATGTGCTTGTGGGGACAGTCACACCATTACCCTACGTTATCAGCTAGGTATTGAAAAATTTGTAGTTTACAGCCTTTCCTGTCCCAGAATAATAGATTTTTTTCAAAGGGGTACGTACTTGCGTGAAAGACGGGACGAAAACAAGGAAACACAAACGACATGTACAATGCGCAATAGAATAATCGAGGGTAAAGTGAGAGGGTTAAGTTTTTTTATAGAAGCATTTGATTTTTATATTCTGAAACATTCTAATAGAACACATCTTGAGCTTTCGGCAAATATATTAAAGGTCGGCATAGAAAATTTTTAAACTGCTTTCTTGATCGCTCTTTGTGGTGACATCGAGGAGAAAAATTTGATATTTCAGAGCATTTATTCGCATTTTTCTTCTTTTCCAAAATTCAATTTTCAGATTTGGTCATGTTCTCGAAGATTACTTAAGCTTTCAGAAACTATAATACGACTGCATATTCGCGACACAGAAAATGCTTTTCTTTATCAATTTTCATGGTCATGACCAAAAAAAAAGGAGTTTTGTGATGCTGCGGCTCTGTTTTTTTAAATAAAGCTGATGTTTAGGTTTATGAACATTTTTCGCAAAAAGTGTGAGGCATAGAAAACAAAACTTTCCGTCGAGATCACAAAATGATTGTCACAAAACTCGGACTGCAATTAAAAAACTAAGTCGAGTTCTTTTTTTGGTGACTAAAGAGCCATTCATGAGTGAGACAACCCAGTTCTGAATGGCCAGGCTATTATTCCTGATCGATAAAGGTACCAAGAAGCGTGATAAAGGGACCAATAAGACTTTAAATTATAAGTATTGTATATTGCTGGCAGTTCGAAGTGGGGCAGCTGGTAAACAGAAAGCCAGAGGTGTCTAAGAAAATTATTTCTTTGATATTTGCGAACGCAACATGCCCTTTATTCACTTTCTGCAGTACACTGTCTTGGAGCAATGTGACTGTTTCTGACAACAGATAACTTGCCAGCGATGCTATTGTTCTATAAAAGTTGAACATTGTTTTGTGAAAGCATTGAAAGATGAGTGTAGTCCATCTTCATTGGCATACCTTTGGGTGATGCAGGGACCGCTAAACGAGACGTGTATTACTTCAGCACAAGAGTGCAGTTGTAGGCTCAAGAGTGCAGTTGTAGGCGACCAGGAAATTAACAAGAATGTGGATGATATCGTTAAAGCAGATATAATCTCTAATCTGCACAAGGCACCTGACGGAACGTTTCGTTCCCAACATAGTCGCGCATCATACTTTGAGCAAGAACTGCACTATGTACCGCCAATTGCAATGAACCTAGGCAAGAACAGAAAGGGGATAAGTGCAGTTTTTCACTCTATGCCTTTGCTAAAAACATCGAAGCTATGCTAGAGAAAAAATCTGTAAGTGCAGAATGTGACAATCCACTACCTGTCACAAATGGTGCACTGGCAGATTTCACCGATGGCTTGGCTTTTCAGAATATTTATCTTTTTCGTGACCACCCTGAAGCTCTAAAAATAATACTTTTTCAAGATGCATTTGAAGTTGTTAACCCGCTTCGGTCTGCAAAAAAGAAGCACAAATTGTTGGCTGTTTATTTTATGCTCGGCAACCTTCATCCTTGGAGACGGCGTTCAATGGAAACCATCAAGCTTTGCTTCCTCTGCAAAGAAAGCGACTTTCTGTACTTTGGTCAGAGAAAAGTATTTTCACCACTGCTAGGTGATTTGAAGAAGTTGGAAGCTGGACAGTTCTGCACTGCAAAGGGAGCCTATCTGATCGGAACAGTGGTTGCAATTCTTGGTGATAACCTGGGAACTCATGGATGTAATGTAGTAGCGTGCGGCAGCCGAGCGGCCGCAGCAGAGAACCAGCGAAGACCGGTGCAGGACAAGGAAATCAGCGTTTATTTGTCTGACGCTTCTTCTATACGCAGCGGTTGCTTATCCGCTGCTGCTATCAGTGCGCGTCATGGCAAAGTGACGCGTCATGCACTTGACGCTATCACATTTCTTCCCTCCAAGATCTTCGCCTCCACTCATTAGCTGCAGTGGCGGAAATCGTGGGAGGTATATCGGTCTGGTGGTTTCCGGGCGCGCTGGCTTCTGCGCAGTGTTGTTGGTGGAGAGTCGGAAGGCGCTTCAGCTTGCGCCTCAGGATGTGCGTTGTGAGCAGCTGGCAGCTGCAATTCTTGCCCGTCTTGTGGTGGCGGGGTCGGGGTTGGTGCATCATCGCGAAGAGGGGGTACTGCCGCGTCCGCGTCATGCTGCGCCTCTTGTGGTGGGGAGGGGAGCGTCTCCTGATGACGCTCAAAGTCGTCGGTGTCGGGTCGTCTCGGGGCTTCCGCCCCGGTGTCCAGTCCTGCATACTGGAAGGAGCTGCGCGATCGCAAATGATCAACATGAACGTGCCGAACTGTGTTCTGAGTCTCTACGAGATAGGTCACAGGGCTGACTAGCCGCACTATACGCCCTTCCGTCCATGACCCCTTCTCTTGCCGGACAGTCTTCACGTACACCCAGTCTCCTTCCTTAAACGAACGGAAAGTTGATCTCCGTTGGTCATGCTGCTGTTTTAGCCCTTCTTGCCTACTCTGCATGTCATCCCGAAATGATGGCCTTAGTAATGACAGTTTAGTGCGTGGAGTTCGTTTCAGAAACAGTTCAGCCGGACACTTGCCTGTTGCCGTGTTAGGGGTTGTCCTATACGCCAGCAGGAAGTCGTCCAGTCTCTCCCGCATCGATCTGTTGTTACCTCCCTTGTTGTCGTGCAGAAGCTGCTTACGAAGACTCCTTTTTACAGTTTGCACCGACCTTTCGGCAGCCCCGTTGGACTGCGGATGGTATGGCGGGCTGTACGTGCGTCGGATGCCACAGGCATCGAGGAAGTCCTGGAACTCCTGCGCTGAAAACTGGGGGCCGTTATCAGAAACCAGTTGTTCAGGGTATCCGTAAGCAGCAAACAGACTCCGCAAGCGCTCGATAGTCTTCGCGGCTGTAGTAGAGCGCATAGGAAACACTTCGATCCACTTTGAAAACGAGTCCACGCACAAAAGAAATGTCGTTTTTTCAAAGTCAAAAAAGTCCACATGCACTCGCTGCCAGCAGCGGGCGGGAAACGGCCATGGCTCGAGTGGAGAACGGGGAGCGCTATTTTGCATTTGTTGGCAAATGCTACACGTTTTTACCGTGTTTTCGATGTCTGCGTCTAGCCCTGGCCACCAGAGCAAGCTACGTGCGAGCATCTTCATGCGTGAAGCACCGGGGTGTTCCGTGTGCAACAGACTCAACACTGCATTTCTCATCTTTGTTGGCACAATAACACGACTGCCCCATGTGATGCATCCCGCTTCCAGCGACAGCTCCGCACGTCTGTTATAGTACGGTACAAGTGGAGGATCTTTGATTTGTGCTGGCCATCCTTCAAGCGTATATCTGTAGACTTTGCTGAGAATGCCGTCATACTTGCTAGCTTTGGCAACGTCTTTAGCCGTCAGTGGCGTAGTTTCAAAAACAGCGAGCGTATGTGTCTCATCAACGCTGTTTTCGGTTGCAACAGGCAGTCTGGACAGCGCGTCCGCCACTTCCATTTCAGATCCTTTCCGATATCTCAAGTCGTAGCGATAAGAAGCCAGGATTAACGCCCACCGTTGCATTCGAGCAGCCGCCAAAGATGGGACCTGCTTCCGTGGCCCTAAGATGCCTAGTAATGGTTGATGATCCGTGAACAACGTGAATGCCCTTCCATATAGGTAACGATGAAACTTCTTGAGAGCAAAGATTATTGCCAGCGCTTCTCGCTCGATCTGGGCATAGCCACGCTCAGCTTGCGATAACGTCCTGGAAGCAAAAGCGACAGGCTTTTCTTGCCCACTGGGAAGTATGTGAAAAAGAACCGCGCCGAGCCCATACTGCGACGCATCACCGCTTAGAGCCAAGGGTTGCTTCGGATTTTAGTAAGCAAGTACCGGACTGGTCGTGAGCAAGTTCTTTGTTCATCGAAACGCGCGAGAACACTCGCTTGTCCATTTCCAACGCGTGCCCTTCTTCAGGAGCTCGTAGAGCGGCGCAGCCACAGTCGCTAAGTTCGATAGAAACTTTGAGTAGAAGGTTACCATTCCCAGGAAAGACTTCAGTTCAGTACCATTTGTAGGCTCCGGTGCACGCTCTATTGCCCTTGTTTTCGAGCCCAGTGGCTTTATTCCATCCGCTGAAATTATGTGGCCCAGATAGCGGACTTCACTGCAAAAGAGCTTGCATTTTTCCATGCGCAGCGTCACATTGTGCTCCTGCAATCTTGTCAAAACTTCTTCCAGCCTTTTCCGACATTCATTCTCACTTGAACCTCCAATGATGACATCATCAATATAACACCCTACTTGAGGGATACCCTTGAGAAGCCGGTGCATGAGCGACTGGAATATGGCAGGAGCACTGGCAATGCCGTAAGGGAGCCGTTGGTACTGGTAAAGGCCTTTGTGGGTGTTTATAGTTAAAATCGCCTTTGCATCTTCGGCAAGTTCTACTTGCTGGTAAGCGGCAGCAAGGTCTAGGACGCAGAATACTTTTGAGCCTGCCAATGTTGTGAACAAATCTTCTGGCAAGGGAAGAGGGTAGTGCTCAGTCAGCAGCACAGGGTTCACCGTGACCGTGTAGTCACCGCACAACCGCACTTTTGCTCCTCCGTCTTTCGGTACCACTACCAGCGGAGTCGCCCAATCGCTTCTGGTGACCCTTTTCAGTACCCCCGCCCGTTCCAAGGCGTCTAGCTCTTCGGACACAGCTTGCTTCAATGCAAAAGGCACGGGACGGGCCTTGCAAAATACTGGCTTGCTGTCTGGCTTCAAGAGGACCTGTGCTTTGTAGCCCGTTATCAGCCCCATCTGCGGTGAAAACAAAGCCTCAAACTTCTTAAGTTCCTCCACGGCGTCGTCTTGCTGTATAGCATGAACTTCCTGCCAGTTTAATTTCAGCTTCCTCAGCCAATTGCGGCCGAGCAGACACGGCAACACTTTCCCACCGTCATCTACTATCAGAACAGGTAGAACGTCAGTTTGATTAGCGTGCTCAACACGCACATCAGCCGACCCTACGACCGGCACTAGTTCTCCTGTGTACGTTCGTAAAGGAACCGTAGCCGTCGTTACTGTCAGATGGGGAAACTTACGAAGAAAAACTGACTTCGGCATGACGGTGACGGACGCCCCTGTGTCTATTTGCATCCTTAAGGCCTGTCCTTCCACCAGAACTGTGACATAGTATGCAGACTTATTTGTTGTCATACTGTATATTTCTTGCTCTTCGTCAGACTCATCGGCCGAGCTATCGATCGCATTCAGCGCGTTCGGTTTGCCTGTGCGCTGCCTGCACTTTGATTTCAAGTGACCTTGCTCTCCGCAGTTATGACACTTGTACTTGCGATATCGGCCATTATTGGCCGCATGGCATTTACCGCAACGGAAGCACTCTACGGGCTCAGTCTTGCTTCGATAATTGTCCTTAGCACGGTAGCCTTGACTCAGAACATCAACTTCTAGTCCTGAGCGCCTTTGTGGTATACTTTTCCGCTCTTCTAGCTTTACTTGTTGAGTCTGGGTGGCTGCTAGTTCACGATTTAACGCAATTTTGCACGCCTCTTCGAACGTCAGCTTTTCAGCGGCAAACAGCTCACGCTGAGTGTCGACGCAGCGTAGCCCGGCGACTAGCCTGTCTCTAAGCGCTTCGTCGAGAAACTTGCCGAACTCGCAAGTTCTGGCCAGGTGCTTCAGCTGCACAATGAATTCGGCTACAGTCTCTTGCTCAAGTTGCAATCTTCGGTTAAATCGGCACCTTTCCGCAATCACGGCCTTTCGGGGACTGTAGTGTGTTTTCAGTAGCGCCGTGACCTCGTCATACGTTTTGCTGGCAGAGGAATTCGGAACTAGCAGGTTCTTCAATACTTCATACACTCGAGGTCCTACTACAGTCAGGAATACGGCTAGCTTCTTGCCTTCAGCCACATCATTTGCCATGACGTAAAGCTCAAATCTTTCCAAGTAGGACTCGAAGCTGTCGCTCCTTTCGTCAAACGTATCAATTTTTCCCACCTTCGCCATTGCAGCATTCGCCAGGCAGTAGTCTTCAGCAGCAACCGAAGAAAGCAGCCAGCCGCTTCGATCCCATCCTCGTCGCCAGTGTAATGTAGTAGCGTGCGGCAGCCGAGCGGCCGCAGCAGAGAACCAGCGAAGACCGGTGCAGGACAAGGAAATCAGCGTTTATTTGTCTGACGCTTCTTTTATACGCAGCGGTTGCTTATCCGCTGCTGCTATCAGTGCGCGTCATGGCAAAGTGACGCGTCATGCACTTGACGCTATCACAATGGAGAAGGTGGATTTGTCGAAAACTTCAGCACAGCGCAGCACATTTGTCGATATTGCCTGGCAGGAAGAGACTACCTTTTTCGGCAGCAGCTCTATCAGGTGTCTTTGAGATACGGACAAAAGCCAGATATGAAAGTTCTCTTCAGACGTTGCAGGACACCGAGAACATGGGTGCTGAAAACGGGATACAGTTCAACTCATTCAATGAGCTTAAGTATTTTCACGTCTGTGCCCCTGGCCTTCCACCATGTTTAGTGCATGATCTCTTTGAAGGTGTTGTTTCTTTTGACCTTGCTTTGTATCTAAGCCATTTGGTTACTGTATGCAAATTGATTTCACTGAAAGATTTGAACAAACGGATATCCCGCTTCCCATTTCAATACAGTGACCTGAACGACAGACCATGTGAATTTCATTTAAAAAAGACACTCAGTGGTCATGCCGTCCAAAACTGGAACATGCTGCGCTTTGTTCCATTGTTTTTTCTTGGAAACGTAGGATCCACAGTGAACGAAGTATGGCAACAGGTTTTACTCCTTTCCGGGATAGTGCTGCTGACTACAGCGCCGACAATTACCCGTGCTATGATCATGAGACTTCAAGACGTTATTGAATACTGTATAACAGGCAGAGCAGCTCACTTTCCTGGCATTCCCATGAAGCCAAAGCACCACTACTTGCTACACTATCCTTATCTAGTGCTGCAGTTTAGACCTCTTGTCAAAATGTGGAAGTTCCGCTGTGAAAGAAAACACAGCTACTTTAGAAAGTGTGCGAGAAGTTGTCAGAATTATGAGAATCTTACACTCACGTTGTCTACTCGCCATCAGCTCTTCGAAGCATATAAAGGCTCTGGAAATGACACTGATGCTTTCGATAATGCATCTGCATGTGTGCCTGAACTTTATGATCCCGAAGTAAGAAGCCTGATAAGTGGGTCTTTTTTCGGCCAAGAGGCCATATTCACAGCCACTCAAGCTACTATTCGGAGCGTTTTGTATAGGACGAAAATGGTTGTCATAATTTCCCGAAATGAAGGTGTACTCGTCTTTGGTGAAGTTGTGCTCATTCTTTCCCAATGCAAAGAATGGTTGTCATAATTTCCCGAAATGAAGGTGTACTCGTCTTTGGTGAAGTTGTGCTCATTCTTTCCCAATGCAAAGAATATATTTTTCTTTTGAAATCTCTCAGGACATCTTATGAGCTGTGTAATGATGTATTACAATATTTTGAACACCGACGGTCCAGTGAGGTGTATCAATGTAAATTCTCTCCTAAGCTATGCGCCACTAGTCCCGTACAAACCTGCATGCAGCAAATATGCCGTTTTCGTTCTGAAACATGCTCCATTGGATGTACTTTAATTTGAGCCTTTGCTGTCACTTCACGTTGGTTGGTCTTTCCATCTCTGTTCGTTTCTTACTGGCAGGTTAAAGGCAATGAACCTGTAAAAGCTTATTGCTGAGTGGTTGCCCACTTTGGGCGAAGAAGACGTCCATCAACTCACTGCAAAACTGCGGGAATGTGGTGTGCAGTGCTTAGAGCATCTTCAGTACATCGAAGAAAACGACTTGATGTTTCTCAACCCTGTGGACAGGAGAATGCTTCTCCAGAGGATGAAGGCAATTACGTCTGCCCCACAAGCTCCGAGTTCATCAATGGACACTAAAGCCAGCAGTGTTGCTGTTCCGGAAGAAATGATAATTGCATGGAATGCGTTTCCAGCCCAGCTGATCAAGTCGTCCGAAGAAGGT
Organism: Amblyomma mixtum; assembly: GCF_055824585.1. NCBI lineage: Eukaryota > Metazoa > Arthropoda > Arachnida > Ixodida > Ixodidae > Amblyomma > Amblyomma mixtum. Next base: position 116,187,477 of record NC_143021.1, read on the forward strand.
AAAAGGCCACAAAAACAAGATTTAAATGAAATGGCAATAATCATGAGCAGCAAGATACTTGAGATCACACCGAAACCTGGACGTAAAGTGCTAAAAAGTGTCGCAAGTGAAATTATTGGGAGATACCCGAACAACTTTCAGGATTCGCTTAACGGAACTGTCATCGCAAGTGGATTTGAAAGCTCACTCTGGAATCTGGAAAATTTTATCAAGAACAAAAAGAGAACAAGCTGCAGGCGCACTCGTTCTCCAAGTCCAGATGACTTGGAACGACCACAAATGAAGAAGCCCAACGTGCGGACAGACTCGTATGGATGAGTGTCTTGGGCGCCCAAGTTACCCGATGGTGAAACTGCTGAACGGCAGGAGGAAAAGAAAGCTTCTTTACTGGAGCAGTTCAGGCTTTCATTTCGGAATGAAATGCTTATTACTCCGCTGATGTCAGAAACCTACGCTACACAGCGACATGCTGATCAACAAATCAAGAAGCATAGTGGATATCAAGCAAAACTGCCCATTTCTGTTTGAAGAGCGGAATCTGAATTCACACGTCAACGTCCTGCTGGGCTTTAATATGTCAGACGCTTTTGACAAGAACCTGCAAACTGTTCGAAGGCAGCTTTTTCGATATGCCCACCGCCAGGTAAAAAGGGAAAATGTCAAAAAGTGATCAAAGGCAACAGAGGCATCAAAGGCTGAGAGAAGGTCGGCTGCAGCTGAATATGAAGGCACCCCACTGTTGTTACTTGCTTTACTCGACGAAGAGGAAGACCTCTTCTATAAAGTTTTGTAGGTAAGCGTTATGATTCGTTGAACTCTTGCATAAATGTCTACAATAACAAGCCTCTATTAATTGTAGTACTAAAGCCACAAAGATGCATGTCATCGCACTTCTTTTGGTACTGCCATCCATGTTGTTCAGCCAGGCCGCTCGACTTTTCTGCGTGTCATAATCAAACTATGTCCGCATTTTGAGCCACTTCTTTTTAGTCGAGAGTGCATGTTGTTAGGGAACTTCAGTAGCTAGAGGAGTGACAGATTAAAATTGTGCAGTGAACCTCGTGATGCTTTCCAGTTTTTTAGGCTTTCTCAGTGCTTCTATTCAGGCATTAACTTCCATATTAACAATGCCTATCTACATTGTGCATTTACCATAAATTTAAATCAGCTGTTGGAAAGACTACTGCTGTAGCACATACTATGCCCTTACCATGAAGGAGACGGCTGCCGATGAGGACCTGGAAGACCTACCCTGTTCACCATTCACCTGTGCTAAAGGTAGTGCTTTTAATTTATGCAATGACAGTCACATCATAACAGTATCATATTTGTGCAGGATGCAGCTTTCTCACTGCGGAGTCCTTTACCGTCACCATTGACGGCCAGCCAATTTTTGAGGCGTCCACTGCAGCGAAGGCCTTCAAGATGATGTTCGTGTCTCACTTTACCTTCAACATTGAATACCAATTCGATACGAGCCGGATCATGGAGTTCACCCAAAGATAAGAAACAGGCTGTGTTCTTTTGCCAATAGTTTTCTTGGGGTACTTTAGCTAAAGTGAAGCATCTATTTTGTAGAACTGTGTGCTTCAGTGAGCTGAATAAGTGTGCGCCATAAAGAGCAATATTCCTGTGACGGGCCAAACGTAGGCTGACATTATTTGATTGCATTCAGGTTTATTTTGACTTGAGGGAAGAAAAGGGATTCTTTTTACCCACATGATTTCCGGTTCCAGACAGACAAGTATTGCTCGTGCAGAACCATATTTTACATTAGAATAAATGCCTTTCTTTTCTCTCTGACAACTTGCCAAGAAATGCTTGTTTGAAGAAAAACTCTGTCCTGCTGACCTGAGCCGCCCTCGTAAAATGTTGGGTAAAATATGAATTATTGTTCAACACTTCAGTGAGAAAAATCTTGTTTGAAAAAAAAACGGCCCGATAATAGCGTCATGTTGATGGCACATTGAAAGTGTGATATTTAACCAGAGGATATAGTGGTTTGGGAAATGGTGAAACTGCAGATTGGACTGAGAACCAAGGTACTGAACTTATTTTCAAGCGATTGTGTTTTGAAATACCAGTGGGGTGAATAATTGCTTTTTAAATCGTTCTGAAGTGAACTGAAGTTATTATGCGTGCTTGACTAGTTTTAAAGTTATTGAGGCAGCTAAAGCAAAGTCTTCGGCCGGCAGCTGGCGTTTCAAAAAGACGACTTCAGGGTGAGTCTTCTATGCCCCATTAGGAAAGTAACCCAGCATCCATATCAGCCAGCAGAAGTGGTCTAGAAAAATCAGATTGGCCAAGCAGGACTTTCATGTTATCCCCCCTGAGACCACTCAGCAACCGGTGCCAAACTGGAAAGGGCGAAATTCCCAGGAAGCCCCGCGTACACAAAGGAATTAATGTGAGCTGAAAACAAAATGTTTAATTCGGATAGGGTGGGAGTGAAACGCTGGAGCTTCGTATTGCAAATTCGGCACGCTACCCTCAGGCCACGAATTCTTGTGGACCCAGTGAATGCACGATGCATTTAGTACTGTGATCATTAGAGATAAGAGACAAAACAGGAAAAACGAAAGGTAAAATTAAAGGAATAAAAATGAAAGAAATCAAATCCACATATAAAAATAAAGCAAATCAAACAAACAAAACCCTAAAAGAGATATGTGGTTTTGCCTTAACAGCACGTAAGCAGTTTTAAGTGCCCTGCGTAATTTTTATGTTTAAGTTCAGTCTTCCTTCCTGACCCTTGCATATTTCGCGTGTTTAGCAATCTTGTCTTTCCACCTCTTCCCTCTGTGGATGTAATGCTTCAAAGAGGCCTGGCAGTGAAGGCCGCTGCATGCAACAGACAACCTGTCTCTAAATGAAAGTTGTATGATATAACTGTGGTCTTGTAAGTAAAGCCAAAACTGATTTGTTTTCCAGGGCCATCGCTGGAATAAACCCAGCCAGGGGCACGAAAACTGAGAAATCAGAGAAGAAACAGCACTCTCTCTCACCAAAGGTCGCCGCACTCATTAGGGCACTTGCCGAGTATGACTTTTAGGAACATTTTATCACTTCGCTTGCTGAATAAGACATTTAGCTGCATTTTAATCAATGACGAATGGAAATAAACGTTTCAATAGTTGTAGTTTTGCTTGATGAGTGTTAGTGATGCTCCATGCTACTATTTACGAATCACTGTTTGTAGTCATGTCATTCCATCACAGAAGCAGAACATAAAGAGTAGTTTAAAGTATTGCTACGACACCTCATAGAGGCAATTTTAATTAGCCCTTTTTACGCATTATTAGAAAAAGTATTTCACATGTTTGTTTTGTTATGTCAATGAGATAACTTTTCTTCTTAAAACACTATGGCACTTTAAGATGTCTCCACAAAAAAAACAATGATGGTAAAAGGTTTCTACGTCGCAAGGGCATCCTTGACCAATGGGCGCCAAACCCTAGGCAATCGGTCATCCCTGGTCAGACGGTATAGAGTACATTTCAGTTCTTAACCGCAGTAATGACCTACAAAGGGATTTGTTCCTGAGCTATTTGGTCGTTCTAGATGCAAATTTCGTACACAGCCTCGTAAATTGTCTTTACTTTGGGGCGCTCATTTGCTGGCTATAGTTTTATTGTATCAGTATGGGCCTAGCATGGTCCAAGGTGAATTTAGGGTCCGCTACAAGAACAATGTAAACTAAGCAAAGTGAGAGTTGTACCACCAATTTGTTTTCTGCAGCAAGTATGTCATCTGTAAAACAGTTTTGTGGACAATAAGGAAGGTGCAGAAAAACCAACTGATATTTCCTGCTTTTGTATTGAATGTTTCTGTGAAACAGCAAAAAAAAATAATTCCAACAATGCAGGAAAAATATATATGGAGAACAGAAAGTAATATATATTTTCTGCATTTTTCAGGAGCTTTCTGAGCGGTGGAAACATATTTGTGTGAAATCACAGAATGTTTGTCAGAACAAAAACAAATATTCAAAGAAACTTTCTTTGCGGTGAAAACACATTTCTGTGAAATCACTAAAAACTTTCAAAACACAAAACAGAAAATTACAGAATATTTCTCCACAATGAAAAAACATGTTTTCGTGAAATGACCGAAACATTCTAGAACGGAAAACAGATAATCACAGATACTTTCTGGCAGGAAAGCTGCCAGACGTTTTCTGTTATTTTACACATAAATTTTTTACAGTGTACAAAATAAAAGCAGTAGAAGCATATGAAAGCTAATAAGAATCAAGCTAGGGCGACAGTTCTAGTTTCGCCTAAACTTATCGTGCAAGCAAGTGCTGCGGTTCAAACTGCCACTACCGGAACGGCAGTGAAGAAAAAAAAAAGTCCGACGGCCGACACAACCAAAGTTGTGACGAGAGGAAAACAGAAAACTGTTTGCGGAGGGCGGAAAGGGGGCCAGGAGCTTTTCGTAAAAGGCCGAAGGGTGCCGCCATGTTCGAGACTGGATGGTGCTCGTAGAACAAGAAAGAGTTTAAAATTAAGCTCCCCCACGCTCTCCCCGTAATCCAAACAAAAAGTTTTCTTTTGTGCTCATGAAAAGGCTCCCGTCAGCGTCATGTAAGCGGAACTCCATCGCCGGAAATTTCAGCGGCGGCTTGGGGCTGCCCTATGGCAAGTCAACAACTGCATACAAGCTTCCGCTGTATGTGTGCAAGGCATGGTTCGATTTATGGAGCCTAATCATTGGCACTGGGCGAGTGAAATCGAAATGAGCTTGTGAAATGCGATTTTGTTTATTTTTTGTGTTTTCAGAACAGTAAGTGGATTAACTTCTGTTTGCACGCAGCGATTCCAGCAATCCTACCCGCACTGATATCTGGACAACATGGGGTATCCTTTGAACCAGATACTACAATATCCTCTAAGAACTTCTGGACAGCGCTTTTTCCCAGTAAAATCCTATCGTCTCAGAAGGGCACGCGCTACAAAATGGCTCACAAATTAGCTGCATGCACATTCTTCCTCGAAGGACGTTGGAGAATAACCAGGTGCAATGTAAGCACCCCTTATTAACATGCGGATGCGCACGTGGTCTCCACACGCACTGGGTTCAAAAATGCCTGGCTGGCTTGTAAAGCAACCTTCAGACAGGGACTATGTGCAATGCAGAAACCGTACTGCACCACAGACATGTCGACAGATCCGTCACACATAGTAAGCTTAGAAGGTTTTGTAAATGGATTGACCATAGCAACTACCCCTAGCATCGTTACTACGCGGGGAAATCCTCTACTTGCGGCTCATTCCAGCCATTTCTCTTTCCGTGAGGAAATGACTAGATCGTTTGAAAAACGTGCTCCATTTTTCATTCCGCGAAAAATATTCACAGCCGCCACTTCACTCCAATGTTTTCATGCAGTCACCGGACGTCATTGTCAAAGAAGACTAAATATTGGTAATTTAGACCCCATCCTAGACTATTGTCAAAGCAAACTCTATATTGTTACTTAGACGCCTTCATAGGCGCGCACACAAGGGAGTGGGCTGCAACCCCCCCCCCCCCCCCCCCAGCTGTTTTAGCAAGTCTGCCCTACATTTACTCTGTCGCGTCTGTTCCGTCATTGTTTCAGTGCAGTGCTGTGGCCAAGCAGGCTTTTTAACGGCCGAAGACCCATGATGTTGCATTCCATGAAGTGTTTACTTGCCGGGTCATTTTGAGGCAATCTTTCCAGGTTCTTTTTTGCAGTGAAAGTAATCAAAAACACATTTGTCACATTTTCTGGCGTCTAGAGAGAATGGAAATCACTCTGGAAGCGCGATGTTACATGAATGCTCCAGCGACGCAGTGAATGCCTTCCTCTGCCGGCACTCACGTGGTGAAAAAGGGAGGAAAAAGCCTCAGGGTGCTTGCGAACTTTTCATCAAGAGGACTGCCTTCGTCTGGGTGAAAACAAGACCTCTTGTGGAAAAGCCGGCAATACTCTGAATCTTCTCCCTCACTTGTTCACATTTTGAGCGTCAAAAAACCAGCCGCTTATCCTCTCTGTACCATATATTCTTCTGCCGATGTTACAGATTAAAATAGAACCTGCATCTCTATAATATCTTGTATATTTTGCAATTCCATCTCATGTAAATAAATATTTTATAATTATTCCTCATCTTTGTGCTCCGTTTTGGCAGTAGGGGCCTGTGTGAGACGTGGTGGGGGGGGGGGGGTGATGAGAGCGCAGCGCTGAAATTCAGCTCATTCACATGGAGAATCCTGCGCACGCCTGTGGACACCGTTCAAAAACTTGTCTAAGCATCTCAGCTGCTGACTCTATACAGGCACTTATCGTCTCAGCAGCATGTGAGGGAGCACACGTGCGTAGAATTCGGTGCATGGAATATGCGTGGGAGTTACCACTTTCTTCGAGAATCGAAACAGTGAAAATTTGCCAAATAGTCTGACAAATACTGGGGCGGCTCACAACATCCTTGCAACTCAGGCTATGCTAGGGGAGCCACGAGGGTAGCCGCCCGCGACAGTAAATCTCTCATCCCCTCCGTTGTCAGCAAACAAGGAAACAGTGAGTGAACGTGAATGAGAGTGAATGGACATGAGAGTGAGTGAATAGTTGCGAGCGCCAGTGAATCGCTGTGGGAGTGAGTGGTCATGAGCGTGAGTGAGTGGTTGTGAGTGTGAGTGAGTGGTTGTGAGTGGTCATGAGTGTGAGTGAGTGGCTGTGAGTGTGAGCGGACATGAATGTGAGTGTGAGTGAATGGTTGTGAGCGCGAGTGGTCATGAGTGTGAGTGCGAGTGAGCCACCTCTCATGGTGCCGAGGTATGGCCCGAGGTCGACGTCTCTCAGACGCAGGCCTCCCGCGTTTGTGAGCTCCTTGCCACCCAGGAGGCTACACCGGAATAGCTAGAGCGGAGCAGGCGGGTGCGGTGGCGACATTTGACGTCTCATACCCTTCCACCAGACGTCCGCGACTTCGGCTGGCTGCGAAGCTGGGGGGCCTTGCCGACGGGAGTGCGCATCGCAGCCTGTGACAACACACCTTCCTCGCGGTGTGCGCAGTGCGGTGATACTGAGACCCTAGAGCACGCAATGTTCGAGTGCATGGTGGCGAGGACATTTTGGCGACTGATGTCGCATATGTTTTTTGTTTCCCTGGATTCCCGCACCAGTCAACGCCGGAAATTTGTGCGTCTTTTATTTTGTGTAGGTGCTTTTGCGGTGTGGCGCAAGAGACGCGTCGCGTCTTTGCAGGGCCGTCCACAACGAGCAATGTACTCCCGCTGCAGCGCGTGCGAGCGCGCCTGTTTGAGAAGGCATGCTTATACTGGGTTTTGCTACCGGACGACTAGTTCCTGCGACGGTGGAGCACCCGCTTCATCGTCGCAAGCGGGGGCCGCGTGACGGTGCGGCTCTTCCTGTATTAAGTGTTGAGCGCCGGTGTTGTGCGCGATGTTCGTGCGCGGAGGGGTACCTAGAGTATTTTCCGCGTGCTTCCCCCGACTTTTTTTGGACTGTCATGAACTTTCGTGGGACACTTGTGTTCGTATTTCTTTATGGCGGGCGACAATATTGACCGCTCTGTAACATTTCTATGTGTCGGTCGACATTAGTCGCGGTTGTGTACCTTTGGGGGTTGGGCGACAAAAGTCGCCAGTCTGTATCTTTTTCTGTCGGGCGACATCAGTCGCTGGAGTGTAACTATTTTCTGACAACGGTCCAATAAAATTCCCTTCAAAGCCTAGACAGTTGTCCTTTATCTCTGGTACTCGTTCTCCATTCAACGTCGCTACCATGCGTTGACGCCAAGCAATCTTAAGCTCTCTGGTAGCCCTCAAATGGCATACTTCGCGCGCTGCGCTGTCGAAGACGTGGCGGAAGCCAACTTTAGCTTAATTTTAGTAAGCGCGTTTTATATTTATAACGCAGTGGTAACAAGATTAGACGTCTTATATTAGAGATAGTGGATAGTTCCATGGAACCTTTCACGACTAGAGAGTGCTGCATTGTCATTAGGCCAGCAGGCTGCACGTCGCAGCAAAATGAGCAACACTAGCGTGGAGTAAGGTATCCTTGTTTATAGCTTAACGATAAGCTTTTCTATTGTCGTTTTTCATTTAATGATTGGCAGCCATATCGAACTAAAATGCGGTACTCTTCGAGTTCAGTATTTCTGGGTTCTGCGAATTCTTTAATTCTAATATGTCTACGTTGAGAAAACGTTCTAAGCGAATTCACTTCTCCCTATCCCAAAAGAACATTATGAAGATAAGTATATGCGTGGTAAAAAGGTAACTTACAAGGTTTTTTTGTTGTCGTCGTTGTTGTTGTTGTCGTTGTTGTGGTTGTCGTTGTTGTTGTTGTTGACCTTGTTGACGTTTTGGTGGTGAGCTGTCCTGTGGTTGTTTTTTCGTTGATATCAGTTGCTGAGGAGGCAGTCCGTGGCGTTAAAGTTTCTTTCTCAGCCCTGTGGTTTGAGAAAGTAACACATGTGATCGAATTATAGTCCTTGAAGACCTCTCTGCACCACCCGACTGAAAAGATTGTTCGCCAATTTGTACAAGAACCGAAATCTGTGTGCGATCGCGCACAGTTTGTACAAGAACTCGCAGTTGGACAGAGAGTTGCACGTAAGACTTTTAAACAATTTTAAAAATAGGCTTTCTCTGCTTAGCATGGTCATGAGTCATGGATACAATGCATCGGAATGCTGCTGAGACGTGCTAAGCAGCAAGCTGTTTAGCTAACATTTAATTGTTAACTTTTAACCATTACTGTTAGGCTCCTTGATTATTGAGAGGCGTCAGCCCACTGTAAGTAATATCCGGATCCCTTTTTAGAATATCGACAGTGCGGGTACCCTCAGCGCTGCGGCCAAACAAATTTTGGTTATATCAGTGAGTCACGTGCACTGGAGTGTTTGCTTTGCCTGCAAGCTTCTCAAAAGTGCGTGTATTTTGGTGCGATCTAGCAAAAGTTCTTCGGCCACAGCGCCGACGGTGACAGGAATTTCTAGATTCTAAAAATTGATATGGATATCACTTACGATGAGCTACATGCACCTCAATAATTAAGGAGCCTAACTATAATATATTGGTTACCCAGCCTGCTAGTTAGCACGTCTCGCGTACTACACCACTGACAAAGGCATCCCTCTTCTAACTCAAAACCCTTACTTTTAATAATTGTGTAAACTACGTCAAACACCTTGTATACGTGCTGAGTGTGGCCAGCGTGGAATTACCCGTGAACATGCTGACCCAGCTCGCATAGGCTGCGCGTGGCCATATGTGGGTTTGCTTGCTTAACAGTAGCGTGTCCAGTATGTGCATAACCGTTCAATATAAAAGGGAACGAAATTTGAGTATTCAGTCAATCATTTCGTCTTTTGCGCAATAAGCACACTTTTTGCTAATTTTTAATTTTCCCCGGATATAGTCCCCATTTCTCATTTTCGCCATTCGCAGAAAAATAACTCAAAAATTGTTCTATTGCAAACTGGTTCTTCCCTTTCATACTGCTGGGACCTGTATATGAGAGTATGCATTGTAAAATAATGTCAAAACCATGCCGCTAACGACTCTTACAGCATCCTTTAGTTGTTTCTTCAAGCACATATTTATTAATATACAGATGTGTTATATATGCATGATGAAATCCGCACAGAGGACTTATGTTGTTGCCTGTTGTGTAGATGAAAGTCGCATTTCAAAATCAGAAGCAGCAAAACCAATGTTAGCACTATAGTGTTAGCACTATGTTAGCGACTTTGTTAAAGAACTGGAGCGTCAATTCTTGCACTGTTAATTGTACTTCGCTCGTTATGAAATTTTTGTGTGAAATTTGTTTCTGACCAGCTGCGTGCTTGTTAATGTGTACTCATGTTTTTGCCGCGGATGCCCCTCCTGCCTGTGCCATGTATATGTATGGTCTGCAGTATCTGCAAATAAATAAATAAATAAATAACTAGCCACCATAACTCTGAATTGTAAATGGTAGGTGCAACAATTATAATAGGGTATAAATTACAGTTTAGTCAAACGTGAGGTGCAGAAAGCGCATTGTGGGCTGGAGCAGGAATGTTAGAGGCAATTTCTGAAGCTGAAATTCAGTAACAAAGATTTACATACACTTCATGGGGCCCTATATGCCAAGCTGAAAAGAAAGTTTTCGATTAACAGTTGGCGCCAAACGTTCAGAGATTTCGCAGTTTGCCGAATGATTAATTTATTGCCAGTATGGCTACAAAACAAAGTCAATACACCTCAAATGTGCCAAGTATCTATACCGTACATGTTGCCTGAGCGGCACCGCCTTTGGGTTAAGCATGTGTATATCCAACCTGCCTGAGCCGATTACTGCTTCTTGCGATGAGTCAATAAGCTAACCATACCAATCAGACAGTTTAGGAGGTGTCCATTTACTTCGATGGAAAATAAGAGCAAACATGAGTAGAGTGAGCATGTCTATTTTATGTAAAAATACGTAAAATTGAAAAAGCAAACTAAGTTCATAGCACTAATGCTCCACAGGAACAGACTGCTTCGGTGACACTCCGAAAGTGAAGAGAGGCATGTGACATATAAGGAGAGATTTCACAATGAATATACACGAAATATGAATGAAATAATCTGAACATCACGTTTCATGACATAATTTAAAAAGAAAAAATATTAAATACCCAATTTAATCTCACCACAAAGAAAACTTCAGAAGGCACAGAAAGAATCACGTTACTCGTTTTGGCAGAACGAACCCTGCATGTCCAATTCAAGGTTAAATGTCCATTCTTATCTACAAGATCACCCAACAAATACAGTCAGCTGGAAGATAGCACAAAAGTGCCAACCACGTATGCATGATGACTTTCAGGTTTCATACGGGAGCCTTCTTTTATGATGGCAACCATCACTGCAATGACGTTAGTTCTTCAACTACCTGTTCTGAAAGTTGCACTACCACAAACTATCTGGCCATTTTATGATGGTGCTGTGGTAATTCTCAGAATCACACTAGGAGATTAAAACAACATTGTGTTCCACATGAGTGGAGTCAGTACATTGGATAACTGGGTGCGGTAACGAATGCTTGTAAGGCTTCATATATTTGCTTGGAGGACGTAATAGATTTCATCCATGTTTCATGTGTTGAAAGAAGCTAAAAATTGAAGTCAAACTGTGAAAGTCAACCTCCAAAACAAAAATTCACTATTTCATCAACACACACATGAAGTTCATGCAAGGCTAAGCTTAGTAACATTGCTAGGCTTCATGTATTTTGAGCCTTGACTTGAATATCTGTATGAAACCTTTAGGCACATTCGTGGACTTGTCTGAAACCGCAAAACAAGTTTGTTCAGCTACGCTACTCTTAAAACATTATAAGGACAAATATCAGATGAGTGAGCATGTATGTTTTATGTAAAACAGGCAAAAATGAAAAAGAAAACGAAGCTTTGCATTAATGCTCAACAGAAACAGACTGCGTCGGTGACACTCGTAGATATAAGAGAGGCATTTGACTTACAAGCACAGATGCACAGATTTTATAGTGTATATACCGGCGTAAATAAGAAAGAATAATCCTGAACTTCACGTTTTATATCATCATATCAAAAATAAAAAATTAACAATGCCAGCACCTTCCTAAACAGTGATATTAATGTCACCACTAAGAAAGAAGCTGATTCAATTCCCTCACCTCAGTCACACACCTGAGAAGATGTAGTAATCTGAGTAAAAGTTCAGGACCTTAAATTGCTGGGCTAGTTGGTTCATAATGTAGTCCGGGTGGAACCAGCGGAACACAGACGCAGGACAAGAAAAAGGAGGTACACACACCACACCGCTAGACTTGCAACTGATTTATTGCCAAGAAAACCACCACATCTAAATGTTTCCCTGCGCAATCGCGCACTCTGGACGATGGGATCGACTGCATTAAGATAAAAGAAAGTTATATTCTTTATCCGTGAAAAAAACCGAGGGATCGCTGACACACACCTGCTTGTTTTTTCTGATTAAAAACCCTTCCAGAATTTCACGCTCGCGTCTTGTTGTCCCCCGACCGATAATGCTCGTGCGGTGAAGCAAAGGAGAACAACCTTTGCGTACCTTAACTTGCAAAGCTAAATTGTTTCCAGTGTCTGAATTGAACGTTGTTCGGTGCTGCCTCAGACGGTCATTGATGCACCCCCCGGTTTGCCCGCGGGTGCATCAGGTTCACTTCGTGTGAAGTGGGGGTGGTGTACTGCATACCATGTCCTGTGGGAAAAGCTACATCGGGCAAACCGGGGGGTGCATCAATGAACGTCTGAGGCAGCACCGAACAACGTTCAATTCAGGCACTGGAAGCAATTTAGCTTTGCAAGTTAAGGTACGCAAAGGTTGTTCTCCTTTGCTTCACCGCACGAGTATTATCGGTCGGGGGAGAACAAGACGCGAGCGTGAAATTCTGGAAGCGTTTTTAATCAGAAAAAACAAGCAGGTGCGCGGCAGCAATCTCTCGGTTTTTATCAGAGATAAAGAATATAACTTTCTTTTATCTTAATGCAGTCGATCCCATCGTCCAGAGTGTGCGCTTGCGCAGGGAAACATTTAAATGTGGCGCTTTTCTTGGCAATAAATCAGCTGCAAGTCCAGCGGTGTGGTGTGTGTTCCTCCTTTTTCTTGTCCTGCGTCTGTGTTCCGCTGTATCCACCCTGACTACATAATCTGAGTAAATTCAAGAGAGCTCAAGCACACATTATGCCGTGCCCTGAAGCTTGCAAAATGCTACATGAATCTATAACAAGTAACCGTCTTTGAGGTGATAAATGTCTTCCTTGGCACACAGCCACTACAATTCAGACACATCCTAACATGAAATTGTCAAAACCAGCACATGCTTAACAGGCTCTGTCTCCGACAATAATTGCTGTATATTTCCCAAATCAACACTGCCGCGAATCTTTGTAGTGTTTTTTTGTTCATTCTTCAAACCTGCTGGCACGCCGCTTTAGCGCTTTCTTATGCGAGATGCGACCAGATTTATCTAGACTGATCACATCCTGGTGGAGCCGATTCTACATTGTTTCAGAATGTTCTGGTAACTTTGCATGCTTTATATTGAAAGTTTGATATCAGCCTTAAATTGTGCACGGCCGCGAGCGGCATGCATTGGGTTCGCCGACCGCCGAGCACACTTGTTGCAATGTAGCCGCTCACTCATTCAGTTCTTTGTGAGAGATGGTCAGCCCACATAAAGAGTTTTGTTTAGAAGCCATTTGCTCTCTCTCTCTGCCTGCTCTGCGGACTCCAGTCTTCCGTACGCGACATCTGGTGGAGGTGCTAACGGATTTCCTGGTCGCCCTCACCCCAGCAGCCGCCAAAGTAGCCTGAGCCGTCTCCAAGAAGCAGATCACAAAAAAAGGAGCAACCGAAGACGAAGTGCAAGGCAGTCGTCATCTGCAGAGGCTTTGCCCTAAATACAGACTACTACCGGACCGCACGCGATCAAAGAAAGACTCCAATTACGACGTCAACTATGGCTACAACAAAAGCTCCCATTATTTTGCACCAGCCCCGACTTCCCCCACGTTCAACGGTTCACCGGTCGAGGATCCTGAAGAATGGATCGAACAGCTTGACGGTGCCGCCGTATTCAGGAGTTGGGATGACAAGATCAAAGTAAGCCACATTTTCTTTGCTTCGTTTGAAAACCAAGAAGCTGCTCTGGCGGCGTGGGAATCATTCAAGCGGGTGTTCCTGAAGGCATTCACAATCATCATGTGGAAAGAAAGCACTCAGCTGCTAATACAGTCAGGCGTCCAGCACCCCAATGAGGCAGCGGCCTCGTACGTCGTAGAGGATATAAAACGCCTTTTTTGATGTGACAATCCTGATATGGCTGAGAAGAAGGTGGAACTCTTGTTGAGTAGTGTTAAAGAGAGACTTGTTTGTGGCCTGACCAGCTGTTGTGTGCGCGCGAAACCAAGCACGCGTGTTATCGCGTACTGTCTGCGCATGCTCACTGCCCGGCTATCTCTTATCGGGTAGCCCGTGCTGGCTTTAAAAGACCGCTCGCACGAGCCCACCGCGCTCAGTATGTAACCTGTTGGCTTCCTGCCAAGTAGCAGGAAAAAACGCTCCTTCGATGCTACGTCTACGCCGCCCAGTTCTTGGATGCCAGACATGACATATTGGCGACGAGGATGGGATGACCGCCGTACGGAATTCACAGTGTGAAGAACCTGGCCTCTTTGTAAAAGCTTCCCGCCACGAAGATTTCCCTGCGGTGAAATTCCTGAAACTGGCATAACGTCAGCCGAAACTTCCAAGTGAGTCATGGGTCACATCGGCCACATTGAACCTTTCGACGAGACCACGAGTGACTGGCGCTCGTACGAGGAAAGGTTGAAAGCCTATCTTTTGGTCAATGATGCTCCAGTAGCAAAGAAGGTTCCTGCTTTCCTAAGTCTCATCGGCGCGAAGACCTATGCGCTGCTCAAGTCGCGGACGGCACCGGACGCACCGTCGTCACGAGAGTTTGACAGTCTTCTGAAACTCCTGAGCGATCACCTGGCGCCGCAGTCGTCCGTCATCGCAGAGCGTGCTAAATTTTACAAGCGGTCACAGCGAAGCGGTGAGTCCATTGCCGAATTTGTCGCGGAACTTCGAAGGCTGGTGCAGAGTTGCGAATTTGGAAGTTTCTTGGATGAAGCGCTCCGGGACTGTTTCGTGTGCGGCCTGCTCCGCGAGGATATTCACCCTGTGTTGTTCACGGAAGACAAAAAGCTCACCTTCCAGAAGGCCGTAGATAGAGCTCTTGCCATGGAAACTGCAACTAAAAGCGCGGCATTCACGCATAACAGCGCATCCCCTGCGTACGAAGTGAATAAGGTTCGAGGCGAAAAGCAGTCTGTGATGTCGCCAAGCTGCTTCCGTTGCGGGTCACCCAATCATTCTAGCGAAGCATGCCCTCATATCGGCGATACATGTTATAATTGTAACCGAAAAGGGCATATTCAACGCGCCTGCAGGAAAGGAAAGAAAGCTAGGGAGGCAAAGCCCCGGAAACGTGTGAAGATGCTCACGTCCGTCCGAAACGAGTCGTCTGTCCCACTGAAATCAGTCAACGCAGACCCATTTACTGTACCCGTGAACGTTGACGGTGTCCTACTGACGATGGAGCTTGACACCGGCGCAGCCGTATCCGTCATATCATGGCGCGAATACCAGAGGCTGTTTCCACGTAAGCGACTTCAGCCAGCATCGTTAAAGCTGCGCACGTATACTGGGGCCATAGTAAAACCGAAGGGTCTGGCGAAAGTCGTCGTGTGCCACAACGACCAGAGCGTGGAGCTTCCCCTGTACGTCCTGGACACTACAGGACCGGCACTCCTCGGCAGAGAATGGTTGCAAGATATTCGTCTTGATTGGAAGAACCTAGTTTTTTTTCACCTTGGTCTCTCTCGAGAAATGTCAAAGCACTGGCAAGAAAAGCTGGAAGCCATGCTAGACAGCCATTCCGAACTTTTCAAGGATGAGCAGGCCGAGCTTGTCCTTCGCGAAGGGTCACAGCCGAAGTTTGTAAAGGCAAGAAGCGTTCCCTTTGCTCTGCAAGGTGCAGTAGAAGCTGAACTTGTGAAAATGGAAAAGCTTGGCATCATAACGCCTGTTGCTACAAGCGAATACGCAACGCCCTTGGTACCGGTAGTGTAGAGGGATGGAAGCTTCCGACTGTGTGGCGATTATAAAACCACCGTCAATCCCTGTCTGGAAGTAGACTGGTACCCGCTACCTCGGATAGATGACCTTCTAGCAGCGCTTGCAGGAGGAGAGGAATTTTCGAAGATCGACCTGAGTAGAGCCTACCAGCAGGTAGTTATGGCGGAAAGCTCCCGGAAACTACTGACGATAAACACGCATAAGGGCTTGTATACTATGAACCGTCTGGCTTTCGGCATTTCGTCCGCCCCAAGCATATTTCAAAGAATTATGGACAACATGCTGAAAGGGTTGCAAGGAGTCAGTTGCTACCTTGACGACATCCTGGTCACAGGCAAGACCAAGCAAGAGCATTTCCATAACTTGGAAGCCGTCTTGTCAAGATTGCAGGAACGCGGTGTGCGCATCCGGCGCGATAAGTGTTCGTTCTTTCAACGAGAGCTCCGTTATCTGGGCCACGTCATCAACTCCGAGGGTGTTTGCGCATCGCCTGAAAAGGTATTGGCACTGCTAAATGCGCCTGCTCCAAGAGACAAGCACCAACTGCAGTCATTTCTTGGGATGGTCAATTATTACGGCAAGTTTGTTCAGCGTCTCTCGACTTTGGCACAGCCGCTGTACAGGCTGCTAAATCAAACGACAGAGTGGACGTGGGATGCGTCATGCCAGCTTGCTTTCACGGAGATAAAAGCAGCTATGGCTTCCCCTCCAGTTCTTGCCCATTATGATCCGAAGCGACCGCTTCACCTGGCCTGCGACGCATCTCAGTACGGCATAGGCGCAGTTCTTTCGCAGAAAATGATAAATGGGTCAGTTCGACCGGTTGCCTACGCATCCCGCACATTGTCAAGTGCCGAAAAGAACTACAGTCAGATCGAGAAAGAAGCCCTTGCCCTCGTATTCGGCGTAAAGAATTTTCACTTCTACGTCTACGGAAGGTTCTTCACGCTTGTGACTGACCATAAACCACTGCAAACAATTTTCGGTCCGAAAACAGGCATTCCCGCGATGGCAGCTGCCCGCATGCAGCGTTGGGCGCTGACGCTGTCAGCCTACAACTATGCTCTTGAATTCAAGAAATCTACCGATAATGCGGAAGCAGACTGTTTATCGCGCTTGCCGCTCGACAGCAGCGAAAAGCAATCGGCAGAAGGAAGCGAAACTTTTTATTCGCTTCGTTTGGAAACGCTGCCTGTCACAGGCCAAGACATCGCTCGTGAAACGAGGCGTGATCCTTTACTAAGCAAGGTACTGAACTTCACAAGTGCTGGCTGGCCGTCGCATGTCGCTGAGAAGGAGTTGAAACTTTTCTTCGACAAGCGTTTGGAGCTCACAGTTCATCAAGGGTGTTTAATGTACGGCATGAGAGTAGTCGTGCCTCCAAAACACCGAGCCTTCTTGCTTGTGGAACTTCATCAGGGTCATCCCGGTATCGTAAGATGCAAAGAACTCGCGAGGAGCTACGTCTGGTGGCGTGGTATCGACGCGGACCTAGAGCAACACGTGAAGAAATGTGAAGAGTGTCAACAGCAATAGAACGAACCAGCACCGGCTCTACTTCATCCATGGTCATGGCCGACTTCGCCGTGGCAAAGAGTTCACTTGGACTTTGCTGGACCCATGAAAGACAAAATGTTCCTTGTTGCTGTGGACGCACACTCAAAATGGCCGGAAGTTTATGTCATGCAGAAGACTACGGCGTACCACACAATTCAGTGTCTCCAAGACCTGTTCTCGCGTTTTGGCGTACCCGAGACCATCGTGACCGACAACGGACCACAGTTCGTTTCCGAAGAATTCAAGAGCTTCGTCAAAGGCTTCGGTGGTCGTCATATTGTGAGTGCAGCGTACCATCCAAGCACGAATGGCCTTGCGGAGAGATTTGTACAGACAATGAAATCGGCGTTGCGGAAAGGACGACCCCAAGACTCCTTGCAGGCAACCTTACAGACGTTCCTCATGACGTACCGCAACACGCCGCATGCGACTACAAGAGAAACTCCAGCAAACCTTTTCATAGGTAGACGACTGCGCACGAGACTCGACGCAGTCAAGCCTTCTGTCGGGGGAAGAGTGGCTCAGCAACAGCTCTCCGATATGGTGCGACGCAAGGCACGTGAGCGACTTTTCAACATCAACGATGAGGTCCTCGTGAGGAATTACAGAGGTCCTGAGAAATGGGTCCCTGGCACTATCATTCAGCAGTCTGGCCCCGTTTCATTCAAGGTTCGAGTTAAGACGAATCGTGGGGTGCTCATTTGGCGTCGTCATCACGACCAGCTACTGCTCAGCATCGACAGCTCAAAGCAGAGCATCACGGAAGATTTTATTCAAGATTTCGGGGATCCTGAGAGCGCCAACGAGCCACTTCCAGCTGCGGCCCCTGCGGCAACGAACGACCCTCCAGGGGAGCGACGCTATCCACAGAAGGACCGGCGACCTCCTGATAGATATCAGCCATAGCATCAGTTGCATTGTATAATGTAGCAAAAGGACTTTGCGCTCATTAGGAGGAAGGAGATGTTGTGTGCGCGCGAAACCAAGCACGCGTGTTATCGCGTACTGTCTGCACATGCTCACTGCCCGGCTATCTCTTATCGGGTAGCCCGTGCTGGCTTTAAAAGACCACTCGCACGGGCCCACCGCGCTCAGTATGTAACCTGTTGGCTTCCTGCCAAGTAGCAGGAAAAAACGCTCCTTCGATGCTACCTCTACGCCGCCCAGTTCTTGGATGCCAGACATGACACCAGCCATCCACCGAATACGGTTGCTGAATTCATTAGCCAAGCAGCCACCCCAGAGAAAACGTTAGAAGCACGAGTTCGCCATTTTCCTCCAGCTCCAAATGGCCTGGAGTACCCTCTGGTATGGCACAATATTCGGAGGCAACTTGCGGGATGTCATATGCAAAACTGTACGGGAAGAGCTGCGTCGCCTGTTACCATCTTCCAACCAGCCTAAAGTAGCGACTCTTGAGGATATCGTCCGCGAAGTGCAGCATGCGCTTGGCAACCCATCATCATCACCTCCAGCAGAAGCTCCAGCCTTAAAATAGGCAGCGGCAGTGCAAGGTCCTCAGCCCCAGCGACACACCCTAAGTCCCCATCATCGACGTAAACCAGCTGTTCTCGAACGCCGCCCCACTGCTCTCGCCCGCCCAGACTACGAATGACGCCCAAGCCCCAGCAATTGGGACGCCTGGAGGACCTCGCAAAACCTACCGCTGCGCTGACGCCGGCCATAATCCTCGTCACTGCGCATACCGCCGTATCACTCTTCGTGGCTTTGACGTTGATGTACCACAACCCCGCTTCAGCCAACGCCTGCAAGACATTTACGAGTAGCTGCGTCTAGAGGAGTGTGCGCCGCACAGCCTCTCGCGCTCACCGTCGTCGTCAGCCTTGTGTCTCGCGTCGCCACGCCGCAGCTACACAGCCGCGGTACGAGGAATGTCTCCCAGCTTCCGTAGGGGAAACGAAAGACAGCAGCCTCAGGACGTAAAGTTGCTCACGAGCAAAACTTCGAGGATCCTCCAATGACGATACCGCATGAAGATGCCACCCGCGGCACGCCGACGCCGCATACAATGACAGCTTCGACAAAGACCTGAAACATCTTCATAACGACGCCGCCACACAGAAAAGCTTCGGTGACACGTTCTCTCCATAATTCAGATACAAGACGAAGCTTTAATGTGACGCTGAAGACGACGTGCAACGCAAAAGCCAGGACCTCCGACTTAGATGTGGTTATCGACGGTCGGAAAGTTGCCTCTCTAGTCGACACAGCAGCCGGTTACTCGGTGAAGAATAGAACATTCGCTGAGAAGCTGAGGACAGTGACGACTGGTTCGAAGGGCGGTGCGGTGGCCACCTCATTATGAAATCGGGACTATGCAGAGCGCGAGTGACTACCAAGGGACATACCTATCCCGTGACCTTCGTTGTGCTGCGGAAATTTTCCCGCGAAGAGATCTTGAGCATGGATTTCATTAATGAGCATCAGGCAGTCACCGACCAGCGATTCTAGCTGATCACCGTTTCGACGGACGAGGCCATCCCTTTGATGAGAACTCGAACTTCAAGGTGTCCTAAGTGTCGTGGAGGAAGAAGTGAGCGCCCCATCCTGCTCAAGCTTAATCATCACCGTTGAAGCCTCGAAATTCAATAAAACTGAAGCCATCATCGAAGGGAACATTAAGTTGCTTCTAGACCGAGGAACTGGCAATGCAGTAGGCATCGCACATTCTCGCAGTGACCAAGCTTAAGTACTGCTGACTAACTTCAGTGAACAACACCGGCACGTTAACACAAGAACGACAATTGGTTTCTTAGAAGAAATATCCGACGTACCGCACTTCTTCCTCTCCTACCAATCCACAGGAAATTTGCCTGACCAAGAGAACTCGCACACTTTAGACATCAACCAGCCTTGTTACTGTGGAGAGAAGACCAATTTGCAATCTCCTTCCAAGCTACAGCGAGTGCTGTAGCGAGTGCCGAAGTTCCGACAAAAGCCAATTGCCCAGCGTCGCATTATATTCGAGCAGCAGTTTCGACCTCTCCCAGCCTCTCGATTCATCTACTCTTCATACTCATATGGCGTCAGCATTTCTTCGTTGAAAGCATCATCAGAACTACCCTCCCCTTTCGTTCCGTCACCGCATTACAAGTCTCCCCCTTTATCACAAATTCTTTCATTCTTTCCTCAATCGGTAACCGTATATCACAGCTGCACCACGCGTATCTCACCGCACCAGTCATCCCCTACAAGTTGCCTTGCCGCCATCGCATACTGCTTCATATTCCTTTCGAGCAGCAAAGAGCTGGAACGGCCTAACCCGTGACATCGTCACAATCGCTTCATTCTCTGCTTTTCAAGAGCATGTAACCGATCACCTTCAGTGCTAAATAATATTCGCGGTTTTGTTTGGTCATTTCATTAAAATCCCACCCTTATGTAATACCCCAATACAAGCGGGCCTTTGAGGAAATAACTGAAAAAAGCTCCTACGCAGTATCGCCACGAGAGCGACAAGCCATTCGGGACAAAGTGAAAGAAATGCTTCGTGACGATGTCCCCCAGCCTTCCAAGCGCCCCTGGGTGGCACCGGTTGCTCTAGTGAGTAAGAAAGACTACGCACTTCAATTCTGCGTTGATTAACAACGCTTGAACAACATAACAAAGAAGGACGTCTAGCCCCTCTCCCGCATCGACGACACACTAGACCGGCTCCGCAACGCCAAATATTTCTCATCGATGGATCTTAAGAGCGGCTACTAGCAAATTGCAGTCGAAGAAAGAGACCGCGTGTACACCCTTCATCCTTCCGGATGGCGTCCTCGAGTTTAAGATAATGCCATATGATCTCTGTTCGGCACAAGCAACGTTTCAGCGAGGAATGGAGACAGTGCTGGCAGGTCAGAAGTCGAAAATTTGTGTAGTACATCTAGATGGCATTGGTTTCTTCTCCTCAAACATATAAGAGCACCAAAATAGGCTTCGAACAGTGCTAGACGCAACCAAGTCTTCCGGGCTAGCCTTTAGAGCACACAAATGCCACTTTTCTTATGAATAGGTGCCGTTTCTAGGTCACATGGTTAGGAAGGGGCGAGTACGCCCAAATCAGCTGAAAGCAGCCGCTATGCACTGCTTCAAACGCCAGCCGATAAGAAAACTGTGCGGAGAGTCCTCTTACGGTGCGCGTTAGACATAAGATAAAGTCGACGTCACTGCCCACCTTCAACACGGAGAAGAAGCCCGAAGACTTGCCCGATTAAGGAGAGCAACGCCATGAATCTTTGTAGTGTTCATTCTTCAAAGCTGCCGGCACGCCGCTTTATTACTTGTTGATTATGCAAGACGCAACAAAATTTATCTCGAATGGCCGCATTCAGGCGGAGCCGATTCTACGTTGTTCGAGGATATTCTAGTTGCTTGCACGCTTTAACCCCAACATTCGCTATCAGCTTTAACTTCAGCGCGGCTGAGAGCGACGGGCAATCGGTTCGGTGCTGGCCCATTTTTAAATGTTATCCCGAAAGCCTTCTTACACATGATCCAGCTTGACACGTCCACTTGGTCAAACATTCATACCAAACTCTTCGCCTTTGCTATAAGCCGCAGTGTCACGTAATATCACGCACTGTTGACTGGCGTTCCCAGACACCCTTAGAGCGTGTGGGGGTAGTGGTCTCAGACTCAAAGGAGATGCCCTCGACTAAGCGTGGCAGCTCAGCGGAGACCAGCTACCAAGTGACAAGACGTTTTTGGTCATTTGGTGCCCAGCTTTCGCCGGTCGCAAGCCAGAGAATGGGTCGGAGGCAAAGGTTCACAAACAAAACAAAGTTTATACAGCAATGAGACGATACAGAAGATTTCAGAATCACTAGTACAAGCACATACAAAGTTATTAAGAATACAATGCAGCTCTTGCAAAGTTAAACTCGAGAGAGACTACAAGAGGGCACGGCACTTGGCTGGCAAGCAACATGTCTAAGCATCCGCTACTGCTTTTGCAGATTTTGCCGTGGATTTTTACTGCTACAACAACCAGCAACGGTCAACGACTGGCCTTCTTCCGAGGGCCTCGTGACAATGACACCGTGGAACGCCTGATCTTCGATTACCGTACGTCATCTGTGATGTCATCACTCGACGCTGTACATAAGGAGCATCGCAGCGACCACTGCTTCAGAGGGCACGGCACTTGGCTGGCAAGCAACATGTCTAAGCATCCGCTACTGCTTTTGCAGGCAAGTGTTCCGAGCAATACCATTGTTTATTGTAGTGACAAACGCTTCTTGATAGTCGTGCCGTGCCCCCGCAAGTGTTGTGAAATTTTGTACGATTGCTGGTCAGTGCTCTTATTGCTTTTGTCGGGTGACGTTGAACAGAACCCCGGGCCAAAAGTGAATGAGAAGTTGGAAGAAATTCTTGAGAACCAAGCTGCGTTCGCGCGTAAGATGGATGACATCAAAGGTGAAATTGTTGCAGTGAGCGCAAAAACCGACAACTTGCAGGGCCTTCTTGATGCATTTGATGCGATGAATAACAGGATTTGTAAGCTAGAAGAAGTAGTCCAACAGCAGGCTGCAAAGCTTATCGATTATGAGAACCGAAGCCGACGTAACAATTTACTAGTATTTGGCGTCACTGAAACTGAGACAGACACTTAAACGGAAACAGAATCAAAACTGAAGGAACTTGTTGTGGAAAATATATTTCAGAAAACTATGGGCGTGCAGGTTGACACAGTGGAGCGAATTCATCGCCTTGGTAAAGCCCAACCAGAGAAATGTAGACCAGTTATTCTTAAATTTTACGATTCCAGAGAAAAGGAGAGTCTGCTGAAAAAAGGCACAAAGCTGAAGGGAACTTCTTGGCGTATTAGCCCTGACTATGCCAAAGAAATTGTAGAAGTGCGCCGAAAACTATGGGACAGTGCGGCTGCAGACAGGGCTAAGAAGGCTAAGGTCTTTCTTGTTCATGATAAACTTCGCGTAAACAATGAAACCTATATCTGGGATCACAGCCGAAACGAACGATGTCTGCTGTCTACAGGCCGCGGAGATAAGGCTGGTAATTCCAGACAGCACCAGTCAGATGAACCAGGCAGCCCAGCTCACCTTGATACCTCAATCAAGAGTGCAGCGTCGGACACATCGCAGATATAGCTACGCCTTTTAAGTCTCAACGCGCGAAGCATTGTAAATAACACTACAGAATTAGAATACTTGCTCCTTTCACAAAGTCCGCATGTTGTAATAATAACAGAAACCTGGTTGAATAACAATATATCTGCTGACTGCATTGTTCCTCCGGACTATATAATGTTTAGGAAAGACAGGGACACACGTGGCGGGGGCGTTTGTATCATCGTAAAAAACTCTTTATCTGCAGTAATAATGGAATGCAATGTTGCTGAAACAGTTTGGTGCAAGATAAAGTTTTATAACGTTACTTACATTATCGGAGCTGTGTACCGCGCACCCTCTGCTTCACCTGAGTTCCTAGATGAACTAGACACTTTTTTATGTGCGAATGTCGAAACGAACACGAGACTAATAATGACCGGCGATTTTAACCTACCACAAATTAATTGGCAACGGCTATGTTCTGCTGGTCCTGATTCGTGTAACGGAGAGAAACTATTAGAAATTTTGTTCGCGTATAACCTCAAACAAATTGTCCAAGAAGATACAAGAATAACGCCAAATTCGCGGTCATTATTGGACTTGGTGTTCCTGTCAAATAACATAAAAGAACACACTGTTAACGTTGAAGATGGTGTCTCTGACCACAAGATGATTGTTGTTGCCATACCACTTGCAACCAGTGAGTGCTCAAGGCCTTATATCCCTGTGCGCGTTAAAGATTATGGGCGAGCGGACGACACCTCCATTCTTGACTACCTGGAATCTGCCTTTGATGATTTTGAAACTGTCTATGATTCCATAACGGTAGAAGAGTTGTGGCAGCAATTTAAGAAAATTATACAACAATGCGTTGACAGATATATTCCAACTCGTGTTAAAATGACGAAGCACCGAAGCCCCTGGATCACCAGGGACATAATTCATATGAAACGTAAAATAAAAAGACTACGTAAAAAGAAAAATAAACGTATCCCAATTTTGCGACTTCGTGCTGAGCTGAAGCAAGCGCTGAAAGAAGCAAAAAAAAAGTTCTTCGATGAAACGCTGCGCCACTTCCTCAAAACGTCGCCGCAAAAGTTCTGGCGATACTTTAGTGATAGGAAGGAGAGAATACAGGAGATTAAGCACGAAAATAAGGTACTGATAAAGAAGGAGCATATAGTAGATTACTTTAATCACTTTTTCCAGTCGGTATTCACTGTAACCCAAGATGACATAGACGTTAGTGCAGAACACCTGTTGCCTAGCCAAATGAATGACGTCATAATTACGCAGGATGGTGTATTTTAGCAGCTCCTCAATTTGGATGCTAAGAAGGCCAATGGACCAGACAACATACCAACCCAGTTTCTCCGAAGATATGCCGAGTGGGCGTCGAGATACCTTATACTTATTTTTCAAAAATCTTTGCACACCCATTGTGTACCACAAGATTGGCGCAATGCACTAGTAATTCCGGTGTTTAAAGGGGGAAACCGAGAACTTGTAAATAACTACCGCCCAATATCTCTTACATCGATTTCTTGTAAACTTATGGAACATATTATAGCGAAGCACATCTTTCATCACCTAGAAACAAACGGTTTACTTTACCCTCACCAACACGGATTCAGAGCAGGCCTTTCCACCACTACACAACTTGTAGAGACAATTCATAATTTTGCAATGACGATTGATGGGAAGCAGCAGATTGACGTAATCGCTGTAGACTTTGCCAGAGCTTTTGACAAAGTGCCGCACAATAAATTAGTTTTTAAACTGGAAAGAGCTGGAATTAATTTGAATATTGTGAAATGGATTAAAGCTTATTTAACAAATCGTAACCAAGTGGTCAAAGTGGATGGTCATGTGTCCAGCCCACTAGCAGTGCTTTCAGGAGTTCCGCAGGGTTCTGTTCTGGGACCATTGTTATTTTTAGTCTATATTAATGATATCTCTGCTGTTCTGGAACCAAATGTACGACTAAAGCTATTTGCAGATGACTGTTTAATTTATTCTACAGTTAGAAACAAGGACGACCAGCTTAGAATTAACAACTCTTTACAGGCTTTAAGCGAATGGTGCAAAAAATGGAACATGGAAATAAATTATTCGAAATCAACATACACGCACATTACAACGAAGAAGTCTGTTATTTTGTTCCCATATGTCATTGGTGACAAATGTTTGGTAAATGTAACTCAGCTTAAGTACCTAGGAATGACAATAACACAAAACTTAAATTGGGGCACACATATAGAAGAGGTTTGTTCTAAAGCATACCAGAAGTTACATTTTCTGAGAAAAAAATTGGAGCATGCTACACGGGATGTAAGACTAATTGCATATAAAGCTTTTGTGAGGCCAGTCCTTGAGTATGCGTCAGTAGTATGGAGTCCTAAACAGAATTATTTAAAGAAACAATTAGAAAGAGTTCAGAGGTACGCAGTACGCTTTATTTGCTGCCGATATCGAAGGACAGACTCAGTTGCGGATATGCTCTCTTCCTGTAACCTGGATTTATTAGAAACACGACGACAAAAAAATCGGCTGAAGTTATTGTTCCAGATGCTCCAAGGACAGATAAATATTCAGAAGGAAACGTACATACAAGCACCAGGCAAACGCAGTTCTAGAACAAATCATGGTCGGATAATTCAGCCTTACAACGCCCGTAGTGAAACTTTCAAACATTCCTTCTTCCCTCAGGCAGTTGAGATGTGGAATGATTTGCCAATGAGTGTTGTGGAACAGAGTGATGTGCATGCATTCGAACGATCTCTGGATAACCACCTGCTTGAAAGTACCATTTGATGCTTGACTGAATGATGTACCGTGTCATGCTGATGTATTCAATGCTTGTGAATAGTGCTGTTTTTCTATGAAATTTTTATACCCTCTCTGTAAGGACCCTCACACGAGGGTTGACAGTATTGTTAAATAAATAAATAAATAAATAAATACAAAAGGGATGTTGCGCCTAAAGTGCACTAACACAAGAGAGAGGCAAACAAACAACACGCAGCCTGTTCAGCGGGCGCTGTGACAGTCCGACGACCAGAGGTTCACAACGATGCCATCCCGTAGATTGGCGCGTGCTGCCTCGTTGAACCTCGGCTGCGCGAGTGTTGTGGTCCCGGGAGTCGAGCGGGCGCGCTCCACTGAAACTTAAACAGCGGCTCAGACTAACCGACAGCGTTCAGCGCCCTTCTTATATAGGCTTGGTCCGCGTCTCTTCGTTTTACACGCCAAGGCGGGAGCGCACATACACACAGTATCTGCCGTGCAGTGTCCTGCTCTTTCACGCGCCGGGCGCGCGTCCCTGATTGGTCAAAAGCCGGGATTGGCTTCCAGGAGCATCGAGAATTTTTCGTTGCTGCCCCGCCGCTGACGCGTCAGTGAAGAGGGGGAGGACATGTGTTAGCACACTAAAGGCTACGCCCTCTCCGCCGGTTTGGTGTACAAGCATCTCTGATATTTTAGAACAATCGACGGCAATCACCCCGCGCGCCGCGGCAGCGAGTGGTGGTGGAGAGGGCAGCCACGCACACGAGGCTAGTCGCTCACCAGGGTTTCCTTCTCTCCCGTTTTACGACGCGCGCCAGCGAGAGCCGTCCGCGAGGCTCTGCTTGTTGTTTCTTTTTCTTTCAAATACGCCGAATTTTGTGACAAGGGGCCACAGGGAATATTGTCACGCCACCATTCACCCATTCGATCAAAGCAGAAGGGACCACTCGTTTCAAATGCGCCGAATTTTGTGACATGCGGCCAAAGGAAATATTCTCCCGTAACTATTCACCAATCACATCACAACAGAAGGGAACCCACGCGGTCCATCAATCTGAGCTTTCAGCGACAGATGTAGCACGGATAATACCGTTTCGTTTCGTTACTGGTGTTTAACGTCCGAAAGCAACTAAGGCTATGAGGGACGCCGTAGTGAAAGCCTTCGGAAGTCTCGACCACCTCAGGTTCTTTAATGTCCACTGTATCGAACAGTAGACAGGCCTCTAGAATTCCGCCTCCATCGAAATTCGACCGCCGCGGCTAGGATCGAACCCGCGTCTTTCGGGTCAGCAACCAAGCGCCATGAACACTGAGCTACCGTGGCGGCGCAGGGATAATAAGTCTGACTGTAGAAGAGCGCAGTCTTGTAATCAAAACACACCATAGTACAAATGGCCACTGTCACTGTTTACGACCCAGACATTTTGCAACAAAGTTAGTGATGCATTTCACCGAGCGCTTCGACTCGCCAATTGATGAAACCAGATTGCTAACATCATTATCACTGTCGACCAGGCGTCCGCCCCTATGGACCGGTTATTCGTGAGCTGCTACCACTTTTTGGATGGGCGCACACCCAAACTTCTTACTTAGCCACCTCCAGACAGAGAGCCACAAATGTAGCAAACATGGGTAATCCTTCTTTTGCGATGCCAGCACAGTTTCAGCCATGCGCAGTTGTGTGTCCAGAAGCTCCACGAGCAAACAATCGACGCCCATGCTGGTATTTCGAATTCAGCCTTGCCCAGCATTTGGCTAGTGCCGCAAGCATGCGCGTCGCCCAACACTGCAATCAGCTAGTCGGATGGCTTTGATTTGGTGCACTACACCGCACGCACGAACGTAGGAACCAGCGCACGTACACACTGATACGCATATTCATGCATCATGCTTCACAAATATGTAGATTTTTCGTAACTAATATGCGCGCAAAAACATAATTATGTTGTTACAATGAATGTTTCAGTTTTATTAAGACGTTGCACTAACCGAAACCAGTGAGTAACAAAGCCCTTCGCTGCTTTCGTGCCGACGCATTACGAAAGGCGTCGAAAGAACCCGATGCGCTAGCCAGAGCAGCATTTATTCCGCGGTTGGTCAAGTCCCCCACCCCCTCATTTTGGCATCCCTCCGAGTGGCAGCGGAGAACGTGGGGGAGAGGTGGCCCTCTCTCCACCTCTCGCCCTCGGCGACAGCGCGGTAATCCGCCTTTTTCACAAGGCCGCTGTGCGCGCCTCTTCTCCAGGTAGTTGAATAAGAAAACCACGAGTTCCTAAAGAGCATGCGCCGAGGCGCATGCGACAGATAGCGGCAACTGTCAAGCGCAGACTCGCCACTTCGCAGGCACAGCTGGGTCCTGCGTCACCCACGGGCGCTTGCTTTCATCCTTTCCTTCCTCCATGCTTGCTTTGAACCAGAAAGAAACGATTTTTTGCCACCCCCAGAGGAAGCAAATGTTGTGGAAAAAAAAACGGACTGGAGCGACAGACGACGAGCCACGGCGATAGAGGCGGATGGGACTGGACGATGCGGGGAGCGTCAGCTATCAAGGTTGCGCGACTACGTTAGCTTTGTTCGCCTGGCTGCCGCAAGTACTACCGGTGAGGTCTTAAGTGGACTTCCCCAGTCAACACCTTTGCCTGCTGGATATTCATCGGTGCGTTGTTCTTGGTCACAGCTGGGGTCTAAGCTAGAGAAGCGGTCCTGCCTCAGATTGCAATACAGACACCACAAATTGAGATCCAGCATGGGGCACTCTGGTGGTCCAGTACGGGAGGCTAGTCGATAACGTATAGCATGACGAACTACCGCAGATCCAATTTACCAGAAAGCATCAGGCCAATATTAGAAATCTGCTGATCAAGGGTGGCTTCAAGTAGACCCACAGTTACCGATGTGACCCTTACATTGGCTATGCCAGGCCTTGACGCTTTCAATGTTGACCTTGGTTGTCTGTCATGTCCCCAGTATTGGATGGGCCAACATGAAACCCTGCAGAACATGGGCCAAATTAGCCAGACAAGGTAAACGCTTGGGCATGTTGGTTAGACGTTATTGGTTAGCGCTGTGTCTGTCTCATCACTTCGTCTTCGTATGCGCTGCAGCGTAAAAACAAATTAGCCGGAGTTTCTGCACCCTTTGCCGCTATTGGTCGCGCCGTCTTAGAATCCTGGCAATCATGGGCCATATTTGAAGTTGCCGCCTTCTTTGTCAAAACTGGCTGCGCGATTCCATGAAGGTAGCTATACCCACGCAGCACAGTCAGTCGGGCCAATATTGCAAGTGAATGGTTTCACTGTGGTCCTTTGTCTGGCCGGCCTTTGCCAATACAATTCCAATTTTTCAGCAGTCCATTGATACAGGAATTGTGCCCGATGCTTGGAAAATCGCACGCATTACACCTATATTTAAATCTGGAGATTCTTCTAGCCTTTCAAATTACAGGCCCATCTCATTAACAAGCATACCATGCAAAATTCTGGAACACATCATCAGCAATAATGAACTACCTCAGTCAGCAGAACTTTTTTTTTGTCAACAAACATGGATTGTTGCGTGGCCATTCCTGCGAGTCACAGTTATTTGAGCTCGTGGCCGACCTGCACGACGCTGTACATCATTTAATGAGGATTGATGCCGTATTCATTGATTTTGCAAAAGCGTTCGACAAAGTTGCTCATAATCGTCTTATATTTAAACTTAGAAATCTTAACATAAACAGCAATGTCTTGAACTGGATTGTTAACTTTTTTACTAACAGACAGCAGTTCGTGTCTGCCAATGAATTTTGCTCCGCACTAACCCATGTAAAGTCTGGTGTGCCCCAAGGCTCGGTGCTCGGGCCGATCCTCTTCCTTATTTGCATCAACGACATAAGCAGCAACCTCACTTCTACAATTAGGCTATTTGCAGACGACTGTGTTATTTACAGAAAGATTACTGACCCTCATGGCACTAATGCTTTGCAATCAGATCTTGATGAAATAGCTAAGTGGTGCGAACAATGGCATATGGAAATAAACGTTTCGAAAACGAAACTTGTAACATTTACGACGGCTAGAGTCACTGAACCCATCTTTTATTCTATCGGTAACATGGCCATTGAAAAAGTTCCTGCAATCAAATACCTAGGTGTCTACATTTCTTCTGATTTAACATGGCACCAACACATTGAATATATAACCACTAAAGCATACAAAACCCTGGGTTTCATTAGGCGCAGCTTGTACTTTGCCAATCAGGCGACCAAACTTTTAGAATACACAACTTTAGTCAGATCACAACTAGAATATGCCGCTTTCAACTGGAACCCACATCAAGCTTATCTTGCGGATAAACTAGAATCACTTCAAAATAAGGCTGCTAGGTTTATCACAAGGAAATACGCGCGCTACTCCAGCATCACTGATATTAAATCAACTCTAAATTTAAGCTCTCTTGGAAAGCGAAGACTTGTCACCCTGCTATGTCACTTTCACAAGATCTCTCGCCATTCACTCGGCAATCACTCGCCATTCAGATTCTCATATCAATCCAGCACATCGCATTTTCCCCCGATTAGACCACTGCTTCAAAGTGCAACCCAAGATAGCTCACACTGAACTTATGCGTCATTCGCCATTGTTCCTTGCCATCTATCACTTGAATAAACTACCTGCAGAAATCGTTTCCGAAAACAATTACGACACATTTCTTAACAAACTGAAGAGCTTACTCTTTGCTGGCCCTTAATGGAATATTATCAGAAGTGTATTCTTTTTTAGATTGTCTTGAACAATGTGGTCCAAGTGTGTGCGTGTTTTCAAATACTTTATTTATCCTGTTGTCTTCCCTATTTATCTGAGCACATGTTTGTTTATGCCTTGTGATATTTTTCACTGTGTTATGTAATACGATTGCTTTATTGTTTGTCTTTAACCCCCTATGTAATGCCTGTAAAGGGCCTTTAGGGTATGTGAATAAAAAAAATATTGGGCCAGTTAGCTATGCTGCTTGGGCATTTGCCTACTTCTGCAATCACATATTCCATTTTATGTGTATGCTCGTAAACTTTGGACAATGTAGTGCGGTCTTATAAAACTGCATCCCAACCTTCATTCTGCGATGACAGAAAAAGTCTTTACAACCACCATCTTCACTGTTTAGAGTTTTCGAATATGTAAAAATTTCTGCCTCTCCCGTAACCGAGAGTAGAGTAAGCATGAAATGTTTAAGGGCATAACACATTAGTTGTAGATGGTACTAGTCAAAATCTTGAAATGGGTCTAGTGTTTAACACACCACACTCTTCTTGTTGCGTCGAAGCGATCGCCTGCAATAGTGCGGGCTTAGGTAGGCAGCCGCGAACCGTGGCGGCCTTGTCGCTTTTGGGAGCCGCCGCATAACCATGGCGTTGTCGGCAGGGGCGAGCAGTCTTCTGCTGTGGCGTATCACTCGCAAAGCGATCGCTTTCCGCAAGACGCTTCCTACCTCTCCTATAATTAGGCTCTATTGCTCGGATTAAGCAGCTGTGACGGTGGCGGCATTGAAATGCAGGACGATGCAGAAGCGTACACGTACACGACGATACGCAGGCCTGGCAAGAATGTATATGCAGCGCGTTCGAATTAGGGTGCCTCGATGCGCGCGCGCCCCCTCTAGGGTGGAGTCACCCTTTGGGAGGGCGAGTGCCGCCTCGCCGGCCGTGACAGTCCATCGGCGGCCATTTTCATGCCCTTTCTCGCGGCGGCGCGGCGGCCGTAACACGTGCGTTCGCTTTGTCGCCTTTTCTCTTGGTGCTGACCGGGCGCGCATCGAAAAATGCCGGGTTGTTGTGTGCCGCAGTGCACCAACCACTCCAGAAATGGATGGAGAATATTTCAGTTCCCGAGGGACCCCAAGAGAAGGCTGCTTTTGACAGTAAATACTAAGCGCGACAAGTGGCAGCAGACAAACAGATCGTGCATTTGCAGCATGAGTAAAACTTTCCTTCGCACGCCATAGGATTCGCATGTGCGTGCCGTTGAGGTACGCAATTTATTTTTATTGAGAGACAATGTGGAAGGTCTGAACAGGGAAATGTAAATATTATCGCTCTGAAATTAAGTGCCGCTGAGGATTAGCAACTTGGTGCACAGGGATTGTGTGGCGAATTTGGGAGCAAATTAGATTGCTCACAGAACAAGTATCACTGCCCGGAAAGTTCGGCACCTTCTAAGAAAACAAAAATGCCCGCATTCACTCGACGAGATGGACTGCAAAAAAAGAAAAAAAAGGGCGTTGTTCGAGTATTTTCCTTTGAATGAGACTTTCTCGCTGAAAAAAGTTTGAGGCCTGTTTTTGGTGCGCCTGCTCTTCTGACTCACTGACTGCATTTTAACTTGAAACAATGAACATGAAATCTCTTCACAATGGCGCGAACAATTCTCCTTCATAGTAAAATAAAGGAAAAGTGCAGTCCATTTCGATTATGGGGGCACTTAAGCAATCCTTGTGATGTGTAAATGCGAGAGCGTTACTTGTCTCTGAATGTAGGGTTGCGGGGAAATGCTACTGCAATGTTTAGTGCGGCTACGTAATTTTTGTGAGGCTCTGAAAGTTGCTGATTATGAGGTCGCGACAAAGCGAGACGACCATGCTCTGCCGCCTACGGCCACGCTTTGCTGTCTCGCGTGATGATGTGGACGCGAGTGATTGAACTTCAGATGGTGAAGACGGCATAGCACCGCACCCTCGCTCTCCGAAAACTGAAGACCAGCTGATGTTGGCCGCGGGGATTTTCCTTTTAATGCACTCGGTAGCTGCAGGAATATTCCCCTGTCTGCTCGCTCCTTCCTTCACCATGCCGACAGGTTTAAACTTGTGCATTGTCACCCCCGCGGTGACAATACACTCGTCATAACCCCCCCCCCCCCCTGGGTTAATTGCAGCGAGGGAGCCCTGCCGCGCATTCCTGCCGCGGTGACGGCGGGCTTTTGGCACAACGAGCCAAGGAATGCGAGAGCTGCTCTCGCATTAAAACGTTTAGTGACAGCCGTAACAGTCTGCCGACTGCAGCTCACATCGGTGATGCCACCTGCCTGATTTCATTGCTCGATATGATATGCGCGGAAAGCCGCTTATAGTACACATGGCATAATTGTGCCCCTGAGTTTGTTACAAATAAAATTAGTTGTACTCTCCTAAACATTTTATAACAGCTGAGAAAAAGTGAATTTGTACGATTAGTCATCCATGCGAAAATAAAGCTTCACTTTTTCAGTGCATCTGCATAGGCTTTTTTTGGTACCTGCTATCACTTATTGGAGCGTTCTTAATTATTTACAATTGAGTGATTGAATGCAATCTACCTGCTTACGATATTGCTGTTATTATTTATTTTAATCCTGCAGTTAGGTTCCTAGTGCGCTCTATGAACTATTTCCAATCCAGCACCGGAGTCGTCGTGTGCGAGGAGAAACGACCGTCCAAATCTTAAAATATTTGGACAGTTGTCCCTTACAAGCCTATTCTGTTGCCACTTCATTAGAAAAGGCGCGAAACGCAGTTGTGTTTTCTTTTGGTCGCGAAGACAAGCGCGCTTTTGCAGCGGGAAGTGCACAAAGCCTGTTGGAGCACGCCCCGCGCCTTTGAAGTGGGCATGGCAATGGCGGCCGCCGTAGCAGACGACGCAGTTGTCTTCACCCTCAACGGAGCGCGCGCGCATCGAGGCACCCTAGTTCGAATACTCCGCAAGCGTGTATACATCTGCCTGCCAAAGGGGGAAACGTCATGAGCTGAAGGCCCAGCGGCCGGTGAAGGCCCAGCGGCCCAGAGGCCGGTCCCACACTCACATGCGTGAGTGTGGGACCGTGGCGCCATCCTTGGGGACGGCGCGGAAGCAGTTTTTCCGCCCAAAGCACTTCTCGCCCTGGAGCTCCCCTCTTGCTCTAAGCGGCCCTCTCTGAAAGCCCCTAACAGGTCACGTATGAGTCTCGTTAAATCTCGTACGATGCCCGGAAGCCATCCTTTCAGCTCCCAGATGAGTGGAATTCAGTGCCCGGATGTTGGTTCTCGGTATCGGCGTGACGTCACCACACTGCCGACAAAAGGAGCTAAATCCATATCATGCATAAAAATTCACTTGAGCTATCTAGAAGAGGTATTAGACGTGCATAGGCTTGCCTCTTCTGAGTTTCAGTATAGTTGTCATTAACATCATGGGAAGTAGCGGGGCCAGTTGGTTCATTTTTCAACTTAAAACAGTGCGCAGGGACAGGACACAGTCAAGAAACACACAGACACAGCACTGTCAGTGCTGTGTCTGTGTGTTTCTTGACTGTGTCCTGTCCCTGCGCACTGTTTTAAGTTGAAAAATTGTCATTAACAGTTTCCCAAAGCAGATATTTTACTTTCATCCTTTAGATCGAAACATATGTATGTTCTGTAGTGCATTATAGCATATTAGCAGTAACATAGAGTTGTAGTGCTGTGCATAGTAATTTACTACTACTGCTTCAATTCGAACAGAATACCAGTGTACAGGGACTTTTAAATGGCAGTAGAGTCAAATGGGATTGGACACTTCGAATGTCATTCGGATGCTACAGAGTTCTGCGATGCTTCGCAACAATTTCCAGAAGAATTCGGAAGCATTCAAAGCGCATTCGCTCGCCGTATAGCAATGACGCTACTGCCATCTAGTTGTTGTTTTTTTTTACCGTTCGCGATTTTAGGTGCTCGAGCAACCGGACGTCGAATTCAGTGGTCCATGGGCTGTCGACAGACACCGTTGCACAAGAGTCAGTCTGTCATATAAGACCAACGCAGACACCAACCCCAGCAACGAACAGAGATGTACTAAATTCTAACATTAATACTAGGCAACATGAACTGGCAGCAAACTAAACAATAAAATTTGTTGTAAAAGCTCTCGCTAATATAGGAATTAACGAATGTCCACAAGCGCGACCGAGGGTCAATGATTGGTGCAATTATATATGGCTCCGCCAACCTGCTAATCAAAAAAGTATATTCGTTGTTTGTGAAGTGCACAGACACAGAACTAACGCTGTTCCCATTCCCCAACTTTATCGGCATAAAAAACTTCACATTTTATCGTGAAACATGATGCCTCTAAAAGCGTTTTTAAGTGCTCTGCTCTCCCGATATTTTATAACAAGGCCAAAGGCGCTTTTTAAAATCAAATAACGTTCTATTCGCTATATTATTTTTTAAAAGTCACTTTTTCTTTCCTGCTATAGCACTAACTGCCACACTGCCCGGCGGGCGCCTATATGAACGGGTTCCTGAATCAACCATAATAGCTTCATAAACCGCAGTAGTGAGTGTATTCGCTGAAGCGACTTAGTGCACACTCTTAGCAATGTGTAGAAGCAAATATTGGCTTCGTAAATTATAATTCCATCTTGCGCACGTGCGAAGTATTTTTCCCTAGTCATAACTACAATCCTATGCTTCGTATGTCGCGCCCTCTGATTGCGCATTTTCCCATGTCCTTCGATTTTCTACTTCATTCCTTTTCTGGCAATCGTTGTGTTCCAAATTCTTGTTGCTGTGCATATGATTGTGCTCTGTAATAAGGGAGTAATTACTCATTGACATCCACCCGAACGCAGCCATACGGCTGCGAAGGCAAGCTATACATCTTTCTCAGAATCTTCGCAATTAAAGAAAAATTCGTCCTGGTCTGCAGACCAGGACGAATTTCTGAGAAGATTCTGAGTAGATGAGAAGATTTAGAGAGTGGGCACGCGGACAGCACGGCAACGAACATGATTCTCAAGCTCCCGTTTACGCTGCTACAGGTTCTCCTCCCGTTCCTGACTTTCGGTGCCGGTCAACCTACCAGCTTCATCGACGGCCCTTCACCTGCGGTGCGTCCTGTACAGCTCAAGGCCGATGGGCAGAGTTTCGTGAGACGTACCCGCCGTCTGCTATCCCAGTGTTGCCATACTATAGTGTTGCCAGACTTGCGCGACTTCCAGTGTTGCCAGGCTATAAGGTTGCCAGATTGTGAACTAAAACCCAGTGTGGCCAGACTATTTGTTCCCTCTCCCTTTTACATTCTCCTCCGCCTACAGCTACGCTGTCGCGCCGCAACCGCCCAGCTCGTTAGAGCAGCCTTGCCCGGAGTGGCCGCCGCCTGTTCGCCAAGCGAAAGAGCACGTCCGCGGCGGTTGTGGAATTGTTTTTTTAGTGACTTGTCGAGCAGACGGGTACCACAGACGAAATCTGCCGATGCGTGGCCCCAGTGAGCGTATTAAGACGAGAGAAACGCGTGATTTTGTTGAAATAAGCGTGCTGTGCTCAAATTCACTTGTCGAGCAGACGGGTACGACAGACGAAATCTGCCGATGCGTGGCCCCAGTGAGCGTATTAAGACGAGAGAAACGCGTGATTTTGTTGAAATAAGCGTGCTGTGCTCAAATTCACTTGTCGAGCAGACGGGTACGACAGACGAAATCTGCCGATGCGTGGCCCCAGTGAGCATATTAAGACGAGAGAAACGCGTGATTTTGTTGAAATAAGCGTGCTGTGCTCAAATTCACTTGTCGAGCAGACGGGTACGACAGACGAAATCTGCCGATGCGTGGCCCCAGTGAGCGTATTAAGACGAGAGAAACGCGTGATTTTGTTGAAATAAGCGTGCTGTGCTCAAATTCACTTGTCGAGCAGACGGGTACGACAGACGAAATCTGCCGATGCGTGGCCCCAGTGAGCGTATTAAGACGAGAGAAACGCGTGATTTTGTTGAAATAAGCGTGCTGTGCTCAAATTCACTTGTCGAGCAGACGGGTACGACAGACGAAATCTGCCGATGCGTGGCCCCAGTGAGCGTATTAAGACGAGAGAAACGCGTGATTTTGTTGAAATAAGCGTGCTGTGCTCAAATTCACTTGTCGAGCAGACGGGTACGACAGACGAAATCTGCCGATGCGTGGCCCCAGTGAGCGTATTAAGACGAGAGAAACGCGTGATTTTGTTGAAATAAGCGTGCTGTGCTCAAATTCACTTGTCGAGCAGACGGGTACGACAGACGAAATCTGCCGATGCGTGGCCCCAGTGAGCGTATTAAGACGAGAGAAACGCGTGATTTTGTTGAAATAAGCGTGCTGTGCTCAAATTCACTTGTCGAGCAGACGGGTACGACAGACGAAATCTGCCGATGCGTGGCCCCAGTGAGCGTATTAAGACGAGAGAAACGCGTGATTTTGTTGAAATCAGCGTGCTGTGCTCAAATTCACTTGTCGAGCAGACGGGTACGACAGACGAAATCTGCCGATGCGTGGCCCCAGTGAGCGTATTAAGACGAGAGAAACGCGTGATTTTGTTGAAATAAGCGTGCTGTGCTCAAATTCACTTGTCGAGCAGACGGGTACGACAGACGAAATCTGCCGATGCGTAGCCCCAGTGAGCGTATTAAGACGAGAGAAACGCGTGATTTTGTTGAAATAAGCGTGCTGTGCTCAAATTCACTTGTCGAGCAGACGGGTACGACAGACGAAATCTGCCGATGCGTGGCCCCAGTGAGCGTATTAAGACGAGAGAAACGCGTGATTTTGTTGAAATAAGCGTGCTGTGCTCAAATTCACTTGTCGAGCAGACGGGTACGACAGACGAAATCTGCCGATGCGTGGCCCCAGTGAGCGTATTAAGACGAGAGAAACGCGTGATTTTGTTGAAATAAGCGTGCTGTGCTCAAATTCACTTGTCGAGCAGACGGGTACGACAGACGAAATCTGCCGATGCGTGGCCCCAGTGAGCGTATTAAGACGAGAGAAACGCGTGATTTTGTTGAAATAAGCGTGCTGTGCTCAAATTCACTTGTCGAGCAGACGGGTACGACAGACGAAATCTGCCGATGCGTGGCCCCAGTGAGCGTATTAAGACGAGA
The DNA here is from genome assembly GCF_055824585.1 of Amblyomma mixtum. Classification (NCBI taxonomy): domain Eukaryota; kingdom Metazoa; phylum Arthropoda; class Arachnida; order Ixodida; family Ixodidae; genus Amblyomma; species Amblyomma mixtum. Next base: position 116,225,457 of record NC_143021.1, read on the forward strand.
GAAACGCGTGATTTTGTTGAAATAAGCGTGCTGTGCTCAAATTCACTTGTCGAGCAGACGGGTACGACAGACGAAATCTGCCGATGCGTGGCCCCAGTGAGCGTATTAAGACGAGAGAAACGCGTGATTTTGTTGAAATAAGCGTGCTGTGCTCAAATTCACTTGTCGAGCAGACGGGTACGACAGACGAAATCTGCCGATGCGTGGCCCCAGTGAGCGTATTAAGACGAGAGAAACGCGTGATTTTGTTGAAATAAGCGTGCTAAGCTCAAATTCACTTGTCGAGCAGTCGGGTACACCAGACGAAATCTGCCGATGCGTGGCCCCAGTGAGCGTATTAAGACGAGAGAAACGCGTGATTTTGTTGAAATAAGCGTGCTGTGCTCAAATTCACTTGTCGAGCAGACGGGTACGACAGACGAAATCTGCCGATGCGTGGCCCCAGTGAGCGTATTAAGACGAGAGAAACGCGTGATTTTGTTGAAATAAGCGTGCTGTGCTCAAATTCACTTGTCGAGCAGACGGGTACACCAGACGAAATCTGCCGATGCGTGGCCCCAGTGAGCGTATTAAGACGAGAGAAACGCGTGATTTTGTTGAAATAAGCGTGCTGTGCTCAAATTCACTTGTCGAGCAGACGGGTACGACAGACGAAATCTGCCGATGCGTGGCCCCAGTGAGCGTATTAAGACAAGAGAACCCCGTGATTTTGTTGAAATAAGCGTGCTGTGCTCAAATTCACTTGTCGAGCAGACGGGTACGACAGACGAAATCTGCCGATGCGTGGCCCCAGTGAGCGTATTAAGACGAGAGAAACGCGTGATTTTGTTGAAATAAGCGTGCTGTGCTCAAATTCACTTGTCGAGCAGACGGGTACGACAGACGAAATCTGCCGATGCGTGGCCCCAGTGAGCGTATTAAGACGAGAGAAACGCGTGATTTTGTTGAAATAAGCGTGCTGTGCTCAAATTCACTTGTCGAGCAGACGGGTACGACAGACGAAATCTGCCGATGCGTGGCCCCAGTGAGCGTATTAAGACGAGAGAAACGCGTGATTTTGTTGAAATAAGCGTGCTGTGCTCAAATTCACTTGTCGAGCAGACGGGTACGACAGACGAAATCTGCCGATGCGTGGCCCCAGTGAGCGTATTAAGACAAGAGAACCCCGTGATTTTGTTGAAATAAGCGTGCTGTGCTCAAATTCACTTGTCGAGCAGACGGGTACGACAGACGAAATCTGCCGATGCGTGGCCCCAGTGAGCGTATTAAGATGAGAGAAACGCGTGATTTTGTTGAAATAAGCGTGCTGTGCTCAAATTCACTTGTCGAGCAGACGGGTACGACAGACGAAATCTGCCGATGCGTGGCCCCAGTGAGCGTATTAAGACGAGAGAAACGCTTGATTTTGTTGAAATAAGCGTGCTGTGCTCAAATTCACTTGTCGAGGAGACGGGTACACCAGACGAAATCTGCCGATGCGTGGCCCCAGTGAGCGTATTAAGACGAGAGAAACGCGTGATTTTGTTGAAATAAGCGTGCTGTGCTCAAATTCACTTGTCGAGCAGACGGGTACGACAGACGAAATCTGCCGATGCGTGGCCCCAGTGAGCGTATTAAGACGAGAGAAACGCGTGATTTTGTTGAAATAAGCGTGCTATGCTATGCTAAGGGATGATCCCCACGCTGTCGTCGCTGCGTCTCATGGTGGGATAGGTGGTAGCGGTTTATTTTAAAGAAAAAATAAAAAAAGGCGAACGAAAGGAATGTTGCCGGCCGCGTCAATTGCCATCTGTAGCACGCGAGCTGCAGCCGGCGGAGGTGAAAGGGAAAATATAGCGAGGAGAAGTATAGCGGGGAGCGATGGCAAGAATGGACAGGGAAGAGCTTTGTATGCTATTTATAAAATTCAAAAAGTAATCAAGTTCGCGCCGCTCGCGCGCAAATGTCCGGGCTCTGTCCGAAAGCAAGAGCGCGCGAGCGGCCACTGTGCACAATCATTTACAGAAAACGACAAATTGTACGTAGCGTCCTGTCTCGAACTAATCGCGCGCGTGGCACACTGCCTTCGTCCACTCGTCCGGCGACACGTTGCCGGTTGGGGCAGCAACTCCAAACTTCTTGAGAAGCAAAACTATTTTCTTGAAGACGGAAACAAAAATAAAGGCAACAGGAGAAAAAGGCGGTTAAAAAAAAGGCGGTTTGAAAAAGGTCTGTAGAAAAGCGGCCGAGGTTGGGACTCGGCGCGCTCCTCTTCTTTGTTTTCAGCTGGTTTTAATACCTTCGATAATTGGGCGGAGCTTTATTAAATCTGCTCTCGCGCAATTTCAATCAATACTGCTGCAGTGGCACTGTAGGCACAAGTGGGCGGCGCCCAGTGCTCGCCAGAGCCCGACTCTAGTGGCGCCAGTAGTGTCCGCTGCTTAGCTAGACAGTGCGGGTTTTCAGAAGTCGCCGACCTTACTGACCCCCACCCACTTGAGAGCTAATCTCTTTTTAATAGGAAACGGTCGTCGGCCCCTTGGTCCCCGTTTCCCGCGGCCTTGGAGAGCGTCCGAAGCGCGCGACGCGCTGTCACCATTCCTAACCCCTCTAGACTTCCGATGGACACGGTAGTTACCGTCGAGAGGGGGAAGGAACCTACTGGCGCCGTAGGCGTCTAGCTTACAGGTACCAACGACGCGTGCTCAGATTCACGCAACATTGACACTTTTAATTGGGGTAGGCAGTGTTGAACTGAATAACTGATAACAACGAAATTGTAGGCTGTGCTTGGTGAGCTTCGAAAAAAGTGCGAAATTCGGGCGTCGTCAGAAGCAGCCTTGCAGAAATAATTACTTCATGTGCGTGCATCCAATTATTGCCCAGGCACTTCGTAGTGGCTGGATATTTTTTTCTTCTGGCAGTTAAGAATGCTCTGGAGCTCGTGCTGCGTTGAAAGCCGCATTCAGAGCAGTAATTGTAGGAACGAAAACATCTTCGACCGAAATCCGTCTTTATGGGTTTTTGAGATAGTTGAGAGGGAAGTGACGCCAACCAATATTTTCATTTTTTTGCCCACCGTTTCGGGACCAACTTGGTCCCTTCTTCAGGGGTGGGTGCTGCCTTCGCTCTGCCTTTGTTAGCCCGTGGCGCAGTGCACTAACACACGAGGAGGGAAGCGTTCCTGGAGTCCTATTCATCGCCGCCTTTGTGAACCGGATGTGTCATGACTCCACATGTCGCCTCTTGAACGGTTTTTTTTTTTCGCAGATTTAAAAGGTTTATTAAAACGAAATATAAATGAGCTGTAAGTTTCATAAAAAAGTTAGTACAGTAGGAGGTCCCAAAGTGGAAACTGTCTGGGGGACCTCCCATCAGGAATACATAAGAAAAGTGCACAAGTTTGGCAGGGGAGCTGGAACAAAAGTATACTGTTAAGTTAAAACCGATTGGTGTAATTTGCGCCAATGAATAAGTCAGACAATAGTTAGCGGGCGTAATTTAACAAAAAAGGCATAAAACAGCAAAGCATAAGAGCAAGAGAAAGAACACAAAAAGACATCGGATAGCAATGGGCATTGAATAAATGCAGATATAAAACATAGGCGGAGGAAAAACCAAGAGGTTCCAGATGAGTAACAAATGACCGTTTGCTGTCAGAGTGGGGAACAGAAAATGAGATTAAGGCAACCTTAAGCATGGAATGAGGCTTAATGGGTTGATGAGAGATGTTTTTTTAGTAAAGTGTAGAAAGCGGGCTGCGAACGTGCGGATTTGATTGCTAGTGGTAATGAATTCCAGGTTTTGATATGGCGGAGAAAAAAGCAGTTTGTTTTGCATAATTTGTACTCACTTTTGGTAGAAGAATATTGTTTTGTTCAGAGAATCTAGTGTTATTGCTATTAGCAAGGAAAGATGCGGAAAAACAGAGAAGTTGATTATTATCATTGCGAGCGCGGTAGATTAGAAGGCCCAACCTAAGATTAAGGAGGCATTTCAACGGCAGAATGTTTACGTCAGAGTAAAGAGGTGAAGCAGAGGCTGTGTATGGGCTGAAAGATAAAATGCGAAGCGCTTGACTTTGAAGATGAGAAATACATGACACATGGCATGAATAGGTATTTCCCCATGATGACAGGCAATAATTAAGGTGACTGTTAATGAAATCATAGAACAGGGATAAGAGAACATGGCGTTGAAAGAAATGTCTAGTTTTTATTAACACCCTTATTCCAAACGAAATTTTTTTACTGATAGATTTCGTGTGTAGATGAAATTTTAGATGGCAGTTAAGCGTGATGCCGAGAAATGTAACGGATTCGGAGGCAGTGATAATATGATGTCCCAGATAAACGTGTGGGCTCGGGATGACATGCTTTTGATGAGATCGGAATATCATGAAAGTGGTTTTTGTAGGATTAAGTTGTAGCAAGTTATTGTCACACTATAAAACAATATTCTGTAAGTCCATGTTTAATTTGTTTATTAGGCTTGTGAAAATGCTGTCCTGAGTGAATAATGTCGTATCATCCGCGTAAAGTATACATCTTGTGTTAATTAAGGACTATCGTCGAGCAAGCAAACCACACGCATGCTAGAGGAGGAGGAACGCCCACACGTAAAGTTCCCTTTCCCGACTGCTGCTCTTTTCGGTTGGTTGTTCGCCCGTTCACGTGCGCGCTCTCTTCGAGGCTGGCGGCGGCTCGCTTTGATTTCCAATGAGTGTCTCCACTGCCCGGACATTTGCGCGCGAGCGGCGCGAACTTGATTACTTTTTGAATTTTATAAATAGCATACAAAGCTCTTCCCTGTTAATTCTTGCCATCGTTCCCCGTTATACTTCTCCTCGCTATATTTTCCCTTTCACCTCCGCCGGCTGCAGCTCGCGTGCTACAGATGGCAATTGACGCGGCCGGCAACATTCCTTTCGTTCGCCTTTTTTTATTTTTTCTTTAAAATAAACCGCTACCACCTATCCCACCATGAGACGCAGCGACGCCAGCGTGGGGATCATCCCTTAGCATAGCATAGCACGCTTATTTCAACAAAATCACGCGTTTCTCTCGTCTTAATACGCTCACTGGGGCCACGCATCGGCAGATTTCGTCTGTCGTACCCGTCTGCTCGACAAGTGAATTTGAGCACAGCACGCTTATTTCAACAAAATCACGCGTTTCTCTCGTCTTAATACGCTCACTGGGGCCACGCATCGGCAGATTTCGTCTGTCGTACCCGTCTGCTCGACAAGTGAATTTGAGCACAGCACGCTTATTTCAACAAAATCACGCGTTTCTCTCGTCTTAATACGCTCACTGGGGCCACGCATCGGCAGATTTCGTCTGTCGTACCCGTCTGCTCGACAAGTGAATTTGAGCACAGCACGCTTATTTCAACAAAATCACGCGTTTCTCTCGTCTTAATACGCTCACTGGGGCCACGCATCGGCAGATTTCGTCTGTCGTACCCGTCTGCTCGACAAGTGAATTTGAGCACAGCACGCTTATTTCAACAAAATCACGCGTTTCTCTCGTCTTAATACGCTCACTGGGGCCACGCATCGGCAGATTTCGTCTGTCGTACCCGTCTGCTCGACAAGTGAATTTGAGCACAGCACGCTTATTTCAACAAAATCACGCGTTTCTCTCGTCTTAATACGCTCACTGGGGCCACGCATCGGCAGATTTCGTCTGTCGTACCCGTCTGCTCGACGAGTGAATTTGAGCACAGCACGCTTATTTCAACAAAATCACGCGTTTCTCTCGTCTTAATACGCTCACTGGGGCCACGCATCGGCAGATTTCGTCTGTCGTACCCGTCTGCTCGACAAGTGAATTTGAGCACAGCACGCTTATTTCAACAAAATCACGGGGTTCTCTTGTCTTAATACGCTCACTGGGGCCACGCATCGGCAGATTTCGTCTGTCGTACCCGTCTGCTCGACAAGTGAATTTGAGCACAGCACGCTTATTTCAACAAAATCACGCGTTTCTCTCGTCTTAATACGCTCACTGGGGCCACGCATCGGCAGATTTCGTCTGGTGTACCCGTCTGCTCGACAAGTGAATTTGAGCACAGCACGCTTATTTCAACAAAATCACGCGTTTCTCTCGTCTTAATACGCTCACTGGGGCCACGCATCGGCAGATTTCGTCTGTCGTACCCGTCTGCTCGACAAGTGAATTTGAGCACAGCACGCTTATTTCAACAAAATCACGCGTTTCTCTCGTCTTAATACGCTCACTGGGGCCACGCATCGGCAGATTTCGTCTGTCGTACCCGTCTGCTCGACAAGTGAATTTGAGCACAGCACGCTTATTTCAACAAAATCACGCGTTTCTCTCGTCTTAATACGCTCACTGGGGCCACGCATCGGCAGATTTCGTCTGTCGTACCCGTCTGCTCGACAAGTGAATTTGAGCACAGCACGCTTATTTCAACAAAATCACGCGTTTCTCTCGTCTTAATATGCTCACTGGGGCCACGCATCGGCAGATTTCGTCTGGTGTACCCGTCTGCTCGACAAGTGAATTTGAGCACAGCACGCTTATTTCAACAAAATCACGCGTTTCTCTCGTCTTAATACGCTCACTGGGGCCACGCATCGGCAGATTTCGTCTGTCGTACCCGTCTGCTCGACAAGTGAATTTGAGCACAGCACGCTTATTTCAACAAAATCACGCGTTTCTCTCGTCTTAATACGCTCACTGGGGCCACGCATCGGCAGATTTCGTCTGTCGTACCCGTCTGCTCGACAAGTGAATTTGAGCACAGCACGCTTATTTCAACAAAATCACGCGTTTCTCTCGTCTTAATATGCTCACTGGGGCCACGCATCGGCAGATTTCGTCTGTCGTACCCGTCTGCTCGACAAGTGAATTTGAGCACAGCACGCTTATTTCAACAAAATCACGCGTTTCTCTCGTCTTAATACGCTCACTGGGGCCACGCATCGGCAGATTTCGTCTGTCGTACCCGTCTGCTCGACAAGTGAATTTGAGCACAGCACGCTTATTTCAACAAAATCACGCGTTTCTCTCGTCTTAATACGCTCACTGGGGCCACGCATCGGCAGATTTCGTCTGTCGTAACCGTCTGCTCGACAAGTGAATTTGAGCACAGCACGCTTATTTCAACAAAATCACGCGTTTCTCTCGTCTTAATACGCTCACTGGGGCCACGCATCGGCAGATTTCGTCTGTCGTACCCGTCTGCTCGACAAGTGAATTTGAGCACAGCACGCTTATTTCAACAAAATCACGCGTTTCTCTCGTCTTAATACGCTCACTGGGGCCACGCATCGGCAGATTTCGTCTGTCGTACCCGTCTGCTCGACAAGTGAATTTGAGCACAGCACGCTTATTTCAACAAAATCACGCGTTTCTCTCGTCTTAATACGCTCACTGGGGCCACGCATCGGCAGATTTCGTCTGTCGTACCCGTCTGCTCGACAAGTGAATTTGAGCACAGCACGCTTATTTCAACAAAATCACGCGTTTCTCTCGTCTTAATACGCTCACTGGGGCCACGCATCGGCAGATTTCGTCTGTGGTACCCGTCTGCTCGACAAGTGAATTTGAGCACAGCACGCTTATTTCAACAAAATCACGCGTTTCTCTCGTCTTAATACGCTCACTGGGGCCACGCATCGGCAGATTTCGTCTGTCGTACCCGTCTGCTCGACAAGTGAATTTGAGCACAGCACGCTTATTTCAACAAAATCACGCGTTTCTCTCGTCTTAATACGCTCACTGGGGCCACGCATCGGCAGATTTCGTCTGTCGTACCCGTCTGCTCGACAAGTGAATTTGAGCACAGCACGCTTATTTCAACAAAATCACGCGTTTCTCTCGTCTTAATACGCTCACTGGGGCCACGCATCGGCAGATTTCGTCTGTCGTACCCGTCTGCTCGACAAGTGAATTTGAGCACAGCACGCTTATTTCAACAAAATCACGCGTTTCTCTCGTCTTAATACGCTCACTGGGGCCACGCATCGGCAGATTTCGTCTGTCGTACCCGTCTGCTCGACAAGTGAATTTGAGCACAGCACGCTTATTTCAACAAAATCACGCGTTTCTCTCGTCTTAATACGCTCACTGGGGCCACGCATCGGCAGATTTCGTCTGTCGTACCCGTCTGCTCGACAAGTGAATTTGAGCACAGCACGCTTATTTCAACAAAATCACGCGTTTCTCTCGTCTTAATACGCTCACTGGGGCCACGCATCGGCAGATTTCGTCTGTCGTACCCGTCTGCTCGACAAGTGAATTTGAGCACAGCACGCTTATTTCAACAAAATCACGCGTTTCTCTCGTCTTAATACGCTCACTGGGGCCACGCATCGGCAGATTTCGTCTGTCGTACCCGTCTGCTCGACAAGTGAATTTGAGCACAGCACGCTTATTTCAACAAAATCACGCGTTTCTCTCGTCTTAATACGCTCACTGGGGCCACGCATCGGCAGATTTCGTCTGTGGTACCCGTCTGCTCGACAAGTCACTAAAAAAACAATTCCACAACCGCCGCGGACGTGCTCTTTCGCTTGGCGAACAGGCGGCGGCCACTCCGGGCAAGGCTGCTCTAACGAGCTGGGCGGTTGCGGCGCGACAGCGTAGCTGTAGGCGGAGGAGAATGTAAAAGGGAGAGGGAACAAATGGTCTGGCCACACTGGGTTTTAGTTCACAATCTGGCAACCTTATAGCCTGGCAACACTGGAAGTCGCGCAAGTCTGGCAACACTATAGTATGGCAACACTGGGATAGCAGACGGCGGGTACGTCTCACGAAACCCAGCCGGCCGATGCCCTACAGCTACCAGGCGACGGACGAGTGGCCCCGGAAATTCTTGGCTGCTCCTTCTTCACGAGCCAAGCCGCATCGTCATCGACAGGCTCAGCTGCACCGGTTATAAGCCTTCGGCAACGCCCCACCCGCTTCAGTGGGCACGCGGACAGCACGGCAACGAACATGATTCTCAAGCTTCCGTTTACGCTGCTACAAGTGCGTAACTGTGTTTCTTTACATGCAAATAAGAGCGACAATCGTTGCCTACTGCTGTTCCCGTGCCCACGGGTTTACTTCGATATTTTGTCTGAGTGCCTCAACAATTGCCTTTTACTACTGATGTCTGGGGATGTTGAATTGAACCCCGGTCCCACTACGCGCGGTGATAAAACTGTCAAGCCCGGAAATCCTCCGCCTGCGGCAGAATTTTCCGCTGCTAACAAAACTGAAGAAAATTCAAGTAATGGCGAAATGTTGCGCATCCTTCACGAATTACAGGCCCAGTCAGTTGCAGCCACTACCAGCCATCAGGAATTGAAAAAGGGTATCGATGAAGTCCGCCAAAGTCAGCAAAAAAATTGAACTTGTTCTAGAGAATTTAGGCTGCAGGCTTGCTGACGTTGAGCGTAAAGTCGAAACCATAGACACGTTTAAAGAAGAAATGGAATGCACTATCGATAAGCTACAGAAAAAAAATGAGCGCTTACAAACACGCCTGGTTGAACTCGAGGATAGGAGCCGGCGAGATAACTTACTACTCCACGGTATCCCAGACGACCAGGAAACGTGGGCACAGACGGAAACGAAAGTGATAAACTTGTTATCCAGATGTCTCGACGGCGAGATATCTGCAGCTGATGTTGAACGTGCGCACAGGATAGGACGACAGCAACCGTCCAAGAACCGTCCCGTTATTGTTAAATTCAAAAGCTTTAAAACAAAAGAAAAAGTACTGCAAAATAAATCTAAACATAAAGAAAGCGACGTTAGTGTAACTGAGGACTTCTCACCGGATACACGCCATGCCAGAAAGAAACTAACTGAATTTGCCAAATCCCAACCACACACTTCTCCCTTCCAGATTAAATATAATAAGTTAATCATGAACAACAGATGTTACATGTACAATTCCGTCAGTGACAGGACATTTGAGGTAACACACGCTGGCTCCAAAGCCCCAGTCGCAGACCATTTGTACAATACCCACACATCTGAGCCAGCCACTCCTGTACAAGAAACCGTGTTACCATCTAATTAACAATCACAGAGGGGCTGTGACTATAAGTCTTCCCAAGAACATGTATCCATCTTATTCACTAACATAAGAAGTGTAGTCAAAAAGCGTACAGAACTGTCATCTGTTCTAGATTCATGCTCCGCCGATATTATTGTACTAACTGAAACATGGCTACATAGGAACATTCACGGTTGTGAAATTCTTGATTCACCTAAACAGTTTCAATTCTATCGATGCGACAGAGATGCGAGGCAAGGCGGTGGCGTCCTTGTAGCTGTTAGTAAACACCTGGAATCATTCGCCCTTAACATTGCAACCAACCTGGAAATTATATGGGTATCTGTCAAACTAACCCACCGCCAAGTCATACTAGGTGCTTGTTATAGCGCTCCTAATGCATCATCTACATTTATCTCCGATCTTCATGACGCCGTTAATTTCGTAACGACACGTTACCCGTTAGCACATGTGTTCTTACTCGGAGACTAATTTTCCTGGCATTGATTGGTCCTGCTCTGTTAATCCTATAAATTCAGATTCTTCCACTTGCCAAGACCTTACACAAATTGTCACTGAACCTACACGAATAACTGACACTACCGCAAACGTACTAGATTTAATTCTCTGTTCTAGCCCTGAACTGTGTTCACAAATATCATACTTGCCAGGACTAAGCAATCATCGCATATTGAATTTTTCTATCAGCATACCTAAACAGAAGACACCTAGGAAGACAAACTTTGCGCAACTACCATCGTGCTGATTTTAACAAAATCAATAGTGAGCTTGGCTGCTTTCTCACGGCGCTTTTAGAAGATTATGATTCGCGCCCCGTTGAAACTAACTGGTCAATGTTCAAGCATAAGATTAGTACTCTCACTAACCGCTTTATATCAACCCGGACCATCTCGTATAATTCAAAAGCCCCTTGGTATAACACCTACATTAGGCGCCTATCTAATCGAAAAAAAAACGCTTGTACCGTCTAGCAAAAACAGTGCATAGTCAGTTTCGCTGGTCATTGTATCGCTCTGCAAATGAAGCCTATATTTCAGCTGTTAAAAACGCTAAGAAATTGTTCCTTACTAAGACTTTACCCCATATGTTGTTAGAAAATCCTAGAAAACTTTGGAAAGTTATTAATCCTTCTGACACAACTAGGATTGTTCTAACAGACTCCAATGATGAAGTTGTTTCTGACAATGAATGTTCAACAGTGTTAAACAATGTATTCTCCAGTCACTTTACAAAAGACTTGACCACTGACTCACCAGAATTTAGCGCCCATAATTACTTACCAATGTATCCTGTTATAGTAAATCCGGAAGGAATCTCTAGAATTATTGACAACTTGAAATCCTTTTCAGCCGCCGGCACTGACGCAATTAACGCAAAATTTTTAAAAAGCACTAAAATATATTCATCGATTATTCTGACTAAAATATTCCAGCAATCCTTAGATAATGGTACGATGCCGGAGGATTGGAAGACAGGGAAGGTGGTTCCAGCACATAAATCTGGAAATAAGCACACCCCACACCACCATCGCCCAATTTCAATCACTAGCATCCCCTGTAAGATATTCTAGCATGTTCTATTTTCACAAATAGTAAATTTCTTAGAATCAAACTCATTTTTTCATCCTGCACAACATGGTTTTCGCAAGTCATACTCATGCGAGACGCAACTTCTTTTATTTACTCATAGGTTACACACAATTCTTGATCATCGCTCTATCGCTGACTGCATCTTTTTAGACTTCGCCAAGTCATTTGATAAGGTGTGTCATCGACTTTTACTGCTAAAATTGCGCATGATTGGGCTCGATACTAAAGTACTAAGGTAGCTAGAGGGTTTTCTAACCGGCCGTCAACAATTTGTAACTGCTAATAGCGTTAACTCGTGTCCACATCCCGTTCTTTCCGGCGTTCCCCAAGGAACCGTTCTCGGGCCTTTGCTTTTCTTAATCTTCATTAACGATCTACCTAACTGCGTTACCTCATCCATTCACCTATTTGCAGATGACTGTGTTCTTTATCGCGAAATAATAACCGAAGACGACATACAGGCAATTCAAGCTGGTATTAACAACATTTCCTCTTGGTGCGAGACATGGAAAATGACGCTTAACGTAAAGAAATGTAAATTCATGCGCATATCTAGAACAACTTGCGACTTACCTACGTATCACCTCAACAATATTGCTCTTTAATCTATCACGACATATAAATATCTGGGCATTCATATCACTTCTAACCTCAGCTGGAAAACTCATGTCGAGTTCATCATTCGCAAAGCTAATCGCATGCTAGGGTACTTAAAACGCAACTTTCATGCAGCGCCTACTGACACTAAGCTTCTATTCTATAAAACACTTGTTCGTTCACAACTCGAGTATGGATAGTCAATTTGGGACCCAGGTATTAAAATTTTGATTAACCAGATCGAAATGATCCAAAACAATGCAGCTCGCTTCATCTTTTCTAACTATAATCGCACATCCAGCATATCTACCATGAAATCTAACCTAAACCTCTTATCACTGGCATCCCGGCGTAATCTTGCACGGCTATTTATGTTTCATAAGACCTTTCACCATAATATTCTGCATGATCAATTATTGTTTCCACCTTCATATGTATCATCACGTTTAGACCACATTCACAAAGTTGGCACATTTTTATGCAATACTAAAACATTTTCTGATTCTTTCTTCCCCGCACATCAGTAGACTGGAATCGCCTTCCCTCCTCAGTTGCAATGATCACCCAACCTTCATTCTTTCAGTCAGCCATACGCAATATGTAGCTACTAACAAGTTTTGTACTGTATAACAGATCACCTTCCTAGTTTCTTTCATTTGTATTTTCGCTGTTTTTTGTGTACTGACATGTGATATTACAATTAGAAACTGTCCCTTAGGTTTTAATCATTCATCCTGTTGTATGCCCGCACACTTAACACTGTTCCAGTTATATTCCAGACATTGACGTTATTTGTTACTTATATTGTGAAACTTTTGCTGTGTTCGTATATATCGTTGTAATAACCCACTCCCCTCTGTAATGTTCCCACCCTGAGGGTATCAATAAATAAATAAAAAAAGCTGTATGACTTTCCGTCGTAGCCGTATGGCTGCGCTCGGGTGGATGTCAATGAGTAATTACTCCCTTATTACAAATCTACTCCACCTTGGGGGATTCCCGTAAACATTTGACCAACATTGTTGGGCTCTTGCGTGATTTATATTTACGGCTATAGCTCTTGCTTGCGTCTTTGCTTATTAACGTGCATATTTTTTTCCTTCCAACACCGCTGCTGTTGGCGAAAAGTATCGCTTGAAGCAAGCAATCACAATTTAACACTTTAGCAAATGTTTAAATCCATTTGCCGGAATTTAGATTCAAGCTCCACGATTATCGCTTCAACCAAACGTTTAGGGAGCCGAAAATGAGTCTCGCACTTAACTCTTGCTTCTCCTGTGACACAGCAACCATATTTGCTGCCCTCGCTATTTCCACTGCCTTGACTATTATTGGCATTGCCTTCATAAAGACTCATGAGGTATTCTCTGAGAATTTCAAATCTGTTTCACTTTACCGCACCCCCTTTCTTTTCTCTTTGAAGTTCCAATCTCCCCAGCTCCTTTTCTGGCCGCGCCCTTTTAAATACAGGATGCTAACTGGCTAGCCCTCAAACCGCGAAGAGCTATTTACTCTTTGTGATTTTACTTACTTCGCCGAACCACTTTTTCCCGGCCCGAAGCCACGCACTCCCGCGCTCACGCATCCTCCCTCGGTCTCCTTTTATCCGTCATCGTCATCAGCCTGACTACACCCACTGCAGGGCAAAGGCCTCTACCATGTGTCTCGAATTAACCCTGCCTTTTGCCAGTTTGCCAGTGGTAAAGCACCCAATTCGGCTTCGGGAGGTGGTGGGTTCGACTCCCACCGCCGGCCGGTACACACCGGTTTTCTCAAAATGGGTTCAAGCTATGGCCTGGCCTGATGCTCGGCTTCCTAGGTTTGTATAGCTTGGGAAATGAGCCTGCGCCCTCAAATCCCGTGTCTTGGGCTTGAAGTCGATGAGCATCCAAAGAAAATGGCCACAAGTTGGGCTTCTACCGCACGAGGCGGAATTATGGTTGCTTGGCGGCGGAACTTATCTCTGATCCGTCAAGGCAACTTTGGTCTAAGACCCTTTTCCCAAGCATCTCACCCTAGAAGAGCCGAGCACCAGGCCAGGGGAAATCTTGTACCGAATAAAGAAACCGGTGGGTACTCGGCGGCACTGGGTATCGAACCCAGCAACCGAAGCGTGGTCTTGATAATAAAGAAAAAAAAAGAAGCGTGGCCTTGTGGTAGAGAAGTTGCGTGGCTGGGTCCTGCGACGCAAGGAGGGCCTCCCACTCCTCCCATGTACCGATGGCAGGCTGTCCCTGCGGGGGAGGATCGGCAGGGCAGCCGAAGAGGATGTGGTCCAGGGGGGCGTGCGATTCTCCGCAGAGAGTGCACTTTGGGGAAACATGGCAGAAGTAGGATAGAAGCTGAGGGGTAGGAAGAGTTCGGGTCTGAGTCGACTCCAGAGGATTTGTTGGGAGTGGGATAGGCGGGGGTGGGGAGGGGGGTAGAGTCGACGGGCAAGGCGTTCTTGTTGACTCAGTTCTGAGAACGTGTGTGCCCGCTCCCTCGAGAAATCCTGACTGGGGTCGCCATTTGCCCGGCAAATAAGTCCTCGGGCTATGATATCGGCAACGCCGACTGCTTTTCGACCAGCGCTGTATAGAGAGAGAGAAACAACTTTATTGCCATAGATTGGCGGGATTTAGGGCAGGTGGGCTTGGTGTGGCCCCCAGGTGGGGGCGACTTCCTGGGCCCACGAAATGAGTGCCAGTTGTATGCTCTTGTCTGGCCTTCTGAGGAGTGTGTTCCATCCGTCTTCGGAGGGAGCTGGCAGTATGGTTCGAGGGGGCGGATTTCCCGCGCAACCCCAGAGGATGTGAGCCTGGGTGGCGATTTCTCCCTGGTAACAATTTTGGCAGAGGGGGTCGTATTCCCCGTCTGTGATGAGTGAAAGTCTAGAATGGCTAAGGATAGAGTGTGTCTGCAACCTGCGGAGCAAGGTGGCTTGCGCTCGATTCAAGTCGGGGTGTGGAGGCAGAAACTGGCGTCTCATCTCTCTGTAGAGGTTGGTAATTTCGGCAAAGGTCTGGGGAGCATCGGCAAGAGCGTCTAGGTCCGTGGGGCCGGCCGCCCGGTTGGTTAGTCCTCGGGCTAGTAGGTCGACCCCTTCGTTTCCAGAGTTTCCCGCGTGGGCGGGTACCCAGACCAGGTTGATCTTATGGTCGGGAGTGCAGCCGCGAAGGCTGCGTGCAGCGGGGTGGCAGATAAAACCTGCCGAGTAATTTTGTATTGCTCTTTTGGAGTCGCTGAGGACTGTGCGCGTACAGGGGTCAGCGATGGCGAGCGCGATGGCGGTTTCTTCTGCCGCTGTCGGAGAGTGAGCTACTACTGTGGCGGCGGTGATGAGAGTAGACTGTGGCGTGGTCGCACAAGCCACGTATGTGTTTGCAGTTTGCCGTGCAGCATCTACGTATATTGCGTGTTCGTCGGCGAAGTACGTGGCATCTAGTGCTTGGGCTTTCAGCTGACGGCGCGTATCATGGCGGCCAGGTAGCATGTTTTGGGGATTGGTTTTATAACTAGGCGGCTATAGACCCATATCGGAATGGGCGTCGTGGGGTGGACGTCGCCTATGGGGTTGATGTTGAGACGGTCAAGTATGAGCCGCCCGTGTTTAGTGCGGGAGAGGCGGTGGATTTGGGCGGTATTGTGTGCCTCTATGAGTTCTGTGAGCGTGTTGTAGATGCCGAGTTGGAGGAGGTGCTGTGTGCTGGCGTACTGAGGTAGCCCCAGTGCCGCTTCGCTGGCGCGTAAACGACTGTGCGTGGGATACTGAAAAGAGTGCCATAGAACTACACAGATAAGAGGTTGCGCTCATATTCTCAACCCAACATATCGCATTAACAGCTGTCGCTGAATATCGCGTTGACACGTGGTAACCGACATGTCATTTGTTGTTTTTTTTTAACCGTAACCCCCGAGTAAGAGATGTGCGGGTTGTGAGGCATCCCACGCGAGAGTCGAGTGCTAGCCTTCGGTCGCTAGGATGCAGTTGAGCAGTAGAAGTTGCAATTAAGACATGGTCAAGATTTCACCAGCGCTGCGACTAGGAACAAGAACAGAGAAGGAAGGACAAGGAGAAGCGCTACTACCAACTGAAAGTTTATTTGAAAAAAACACAGATTATATGCACACAACTGACAACCCAAAGCGCCTGCGCTTCCCGCGAAAAGCACACAAAAGAAAGTTAAGAATCTAGATACAAAATTTCACACTCATGTAAGTTTACAGATGGTGTGCTAACCCACGTGTCGCTGTTCTTGTGAATGTGGTAGGCTTCACACAACTCCTTAGTCAGCTGATCTGGATGTCTGAATTTATTCTTAGCCCTGTTAAGCAGTGGAAAGCATGCTTTTTTATTAGACACCATTTGCTGCCAAAACTCACAAAATTGACATCCCCTTCCGTTGCATTGTTATTGAACGGGGAACTTGGCAACATGCTATTTCAAGTTTTTTGCAAAGTAATTTGTGTTCACTGACTGTAGAAGACCCTTTTCTTGTATCTAATTCCATGGCGGTTGTGCAATATCTGATAGTAAATAATCCCGGTGGGTGTGATATGTTTAGTATTGATGTGCAGGATTTATTCTATTCATTGCCACATGATAGGCTCCTCCAGTATGTTAAGAAATGTATAGTAGACGATAATGATGAAGAAGCATTCATTTCGAAGTGTGGTGTTTCTGTGGGCTCGTTTTTGGAGCTTGTGTCATTTTATCTCAAATCCACATTTCTTGAATGGGAAGGCAGGCTATATGTTCAGAAAACAGGGGTGTGCATTGGCTCTAAAGTGGTTCCAGTACTTAGTAATATATTTCTTTCCTATGCGGATAGGTGCATTAAAGTTAACTTAGACAACCGTGTTAAACAGATCTTCCGGTATGTAGACGATTATCTTGTTTTTGTTGAATCCCATGACTTCAAGGCACAGGTGGATGACATTTTAATACCTTTTGAAAACTGCGGGTTTGGTCTGAAATTTACAGTTGAATTACGGGAAGAAAATGAGCTGCAGTTCTTCGATATTAGATTGGAGAAAAAGGTGAATCATGTTTATTGGTCCTTCCTACAGCGTTCGTAAAAGCCTTTGCTAAATTATCAGTCTGGGCGTTCGAAAATAGTTAAATACGGCATAGCAGTGTCTTGTTTAGGATCTGCACTTACTAAATCATGTATTCATACTTTAGGCAGCAGTTTCGATAAGCAGGTTCAAAGGCTAAGGTCAGCGGGCTTCCCCAAAGAAGTGATAGCGCTTGCTAGCAACAAGATCCTGAAGAAGATGAAGTCGTTTGGTAGACATGAAGCACAGGAAAATTCCGGCCATGATAGAACGAAGTATGCGGTAATACCCTACATTCATCAGTTATCCCATAGGCTTAAGAAGGTTGGCACTAGATATGGGGTTAAAGTGCTCTTTTCGGTCCCTAATAAACTAGGCAAGGTTTGTGCTATTGTTGACGAAAGAGCCCGGGAACAGAAGCAAATAAGAGGCAAAAGAAAAAATGCATGCCAGGTGGATAATGAATCACCCTTTGTGCCATGTGCAGAGGGAGTGGTATATGACATACCTTTTAAATGCGGCAAGAATTACATTGGGCAAACCGTGAAATGCATAAATACACGCTTACGTCAGCATAAAACCTCTTTGAATGGTGCTCCTTCATCAAATCTGTCCCTTCATTACAGAGATTGTCATCTGAACAAACCCGGTGTGTCCAAAGTGTCTAATAAAAAGCATGCTTTCCACTGCTTAACAGGGCTAAGAATAAATTCAGACATCCAGATCAGCTGACTGGGGAGTTGTGTGAAGCCTATCACATCCAGAAGAACAGCGACACGTGCGTTAGCACACCATCTGTAAACTTACATGAGTGTGAAATTTTTATCTATATTCTTAACTTTCTTTTGCGTGCCTTTTGCGGGAAGCGCAGGCGCTTTGGTTGTCAGTTGTGTGCATATAATCTGTGTTTTTTCGAATAAACTTTCAGTTGTTAGTAGCGCTTGTCCTTGTCTTTCCTCCTCTGTTCTTGTTCCTAGTCGCAGCGCTGGTGACATTTTGAAGATGTACCAACTAGCTCAACTCTAAGACATGGTCGGGCCACTCCTGCGTGTTTTACACATGGCGAAGGGCCCCGAATGCGTGAAAGCAACTCTTCGAAGCAGCAGTGTGAAATTTGTACGGTTAGAAACTTGCTGCGGCTCCCGGCGAACTCGGCAGCCGTGTGACAAGTTTTGTATACGACTGAAGATATTCATTACACCAAAAAGAAATGACACTGAAGAAGGTTAGGATCATGGCCGGATTGCATTTCGTGGAAAAGAAAGCACTAGTCAGCAAACAAAACAATGTTAGATGATACAGTGCAAGGTATATCAATGATGTAAAGAAATAAAATGGGTGCAAGCACTGACCCTTGTGGCACGCCCGAGTAATCTTCGCTAAAAGGTGAGCTATAATTGTTAACGAAAAGAAAGTGCGATCAGTAAGATAAAAGTAATAAATTTATTTCATATTGATTTTGTCGGTATTGAATTGGGTTAGCTTTAAAGAAATAAGCGGTAAGATACCTTGCCGAATGCTTTAAAGAAATCAAGGAAAACGCGGTCAGCTTTTGATGCACGATTTGAAATATGCTGAAGCTTGATAGTGAAGTTGGCAAGTTGCGTTTCACAAGAAAATGACCTCCGAAAGTTATGCTGCGCGGCACTAAAAAACGAATTAGACTCGAGAAAGTTAGAAAGGTATGAATTTCTAGTGAGTGAAATAGGGCGATAACTTGCCGAAGAGTTTTCCATTTCGCAATTTCAGTAGTGGAAACGCCTTCACTACTTTCCACTGTGTGGCATAATGGAACTATCGAGAGACCGCTGAAAAATCTCGGTTCAATTTAAGGAGTTGCTGGTAGTTTTGTTTATGAAAAAATAGCATCAATGCAGTCAAAACTAGAAAATTAAAGAATTATCAGGGCATCAGTAAGTGCAGCAATATCAGATGAATCAATTAAAACCTGTGTGCATAGATACTCGATTGGAAAGGGACCTGTGGTATTTGATATGCGCGAAACATTCTAAACAAAGGTTTCGTTATGTGCTGATGCGCATAAACGAGCCGGAAAAGGGTCTCCTGACGCGTTAGTTAATAGATTTTTCGGTATATGGGTTATGACGCGCCACAATTTTCTATTGTGGGCAGATAGCATAGATGGTAGAGCGGTAAGAAAGAAACTGATGTTTTGTTTGTTTGAGCACAGTTTTATAGGCATCTGGGGCGGCCTTGTATGCCTCCTAATGTGGGTTACATGGCGATAGCCTAGGTGTAAGTTATCGGCGCATTACTGTGTTAGATAGGCGTCTTATATGGGCGCTGTATCATGAAGTACCACTGTATGAAAAGCTTTTTTTCTCTGCACAAACCATGACATTAAAATTTATTACATTGCACAACACCAAAGAAGGTAAATGTGACTTTTTAGCATACTGGAATAGCGAATTGTGCATTTCTGCGAAAATATTACTACCGAAAAACGTGAGCTTCCGTAAGAATCAATGAAAACGTGAATAGAGACGTCTGTACCTGAATAGAAAAAATAGTAAATAGTGACATAAAAATAGAGGCATTGTCGCCGATTTCAGAAATGAATCCTGACGAAACGGCAGTATCTTCAGCGATACGGCAGTATCGCTGCTGCTCGGAGCACTCCTACGATTTGAGATGTTTTAGAGCGCACGTCGCGCTGGCGGAGGATTCCAAGCGACTTCGACGCTACCGTGTCTTCAGAGCGAATTCAAAAAAGGCCACCGTTCGAGAAAAAAAGAATTTCGACGAAAACAAGATTTTATTTCTATAATTACAAGCCAGATGACGCAGCATGTATAGCGTCTAAGTGATCTTTAACGCGCAACAGGAGCTGTATCGCCTCTTCTGGACGGGCGGACGGACGGGCGGGCGGACGGAGGGGCGGGCGGACGGACGGACGGGTGGGCGGGCGGGCGGACGGACGGGTGGGCGGGCGGACGGGCGGGCGGGCGGACGGGCGGGCGGGCGGGCGGGCGGGCGGGCGGACGGGCGGACGGACGGACGGACGGACGGGCGGGCGGGCGGACGGACGACGGACGGACGGGCGGACGGACGGACGGGCGGACGGACGGACGGACGGGCGGACGGACGGACGGGCGGACGGACGGACGGACGGACGGACTGACGGACGGACGGACGGACGGACGGACGGACGGACGGACGGACGGACGGATGGAGCACCCCCTTCTAAATGCGGTGGTGGCAATTGCCACCATGCTCAGCTTTTGTTTCTTTCGTTTTATTCAACTGTGCTGTTAATACTCATTGAGATTCGCCATCTTCTTTCACAACTGTTTCCTACACTTCTTACCTTATGTAACCTCCCCGCTTTTCAGCCACCAATCCTCCAATCACTTTTTGCAAACTTCCACTGCAGATTTATTCACCATTGTTATCTTTAAGCCCTAGGGCCTCAGGAACAGTGACTGTGCCCATCGACATCCATATCGACAAAATCCAATTTGAGTATAAGGTGCTCAGTTGTTTTCTACAGATCTACCGCACACAGCACATGTGTATTCATCTTCGTTAACATTTTGTCGCACCACGCTCTAGGACAGCCTGACCTAGCTTCGAAGAGTAGGGAACTGCCTTTTTAGTGATCATAAAAATTCTTGGATGGATGGATAGGAGCGTCCCCTTTGAAACGGGGTGGTGGCAATTGCCACCATTTATTTTTGTTCAACTGTGCTGTCAATTCTCGATAATATTCGCCATATTCTTTACCTGCGGTTTTCTACCCTTCTAACCTAATGCCACACCTCTGCTTTTCAGCCACCAATCCTCCAATCGCTTTTTGCTAACTTCCACTGCAGATTTATTTACATGACCATTGTTACCTTGAAACCCTAGGGCCTCAGAAAGAGTGACTGTGCCTGCATCGACATCCGGATGGGTACCATCACATTTGATTATGAGAGGTTCAAATGTTTCCACAGATCTACCACACACTGCACATGTGTCATCTTCTTCGTTAAATTCATTTTTGTAGCTGCGCGTTCTAAGACACCCTGACCAAGCTTCGAAAATTAGGGCACTGCGTTTTGAGTTATCATAGAAAAATTCTTTCCTGATCTGCCTTTTCCAGTATCGATATAGTTCTACACTATGTTTCTTTTCCATTGAATTCATCCAATTTTTAACTTCCGCTTTTTTAACCTGTCGTTTAATGCTCTTTCTTTCTCCGTCCTCATGACCTGCATACTTACTGGTTAGTTTTCTAGTTCTTTTCCGCCACTGTGAATCAACGCTTCTGTATAAATACTTAAATACCTTAGCTGCCCACCTGTTATCCTCCAATTTCATCAGGCGTTCTTCATATAGTATTTTACTCTTAGCTTCCCATGCTTCGAACGATGCCCAGCCCATCTCCCCTTTATACTGCCTCGTTTGTGGTTTTGCCGTGGGCACCTAGATCTAATCTTCCAACAGCTCTCTGATTTATGTCTAATCTCGACTGAACTTCTGCCCTTAAGCACAGAACCGCATTGCCGAAGGTAAGTCCCGGCACCATTATTCCTTTCCAAATACCTCTTAGTACTTCATATTTGTTGTACCCCCATAATGCCCTATGTTTCATTATCCCCGCGTCTCTTCGTCCTTTTGCCCTAAGAGCCTCGTTATGCTTTTCCGTGTATATCTGCCCTTCGTTTAGCCATATCCCTAGGTATTTATATTCGGCCACTTTGCGTATATCGTGGCCTTGTATTGTAAGCACCTGATCAGTGTTGTATCGTCGAAAATCATCACACCTGACTTAGTTGCACTAAACCTGAATCCTAGAGCGTCTCCTTCGTCTCCACAGCAATAATCCAAAGTTTGTAAATCTCCTGGCTATCTGCTAACAGTACAATATCGTCCGCATACATTAAACCCGGGAGTCGCTGCTCAACTACATTTCCGCCTAATCTGTACGACAGATTATAACCTAGATTACTTTCTTCTAGCCTTCTTTCCATATTTATCACGTCAAGCATGAACAGCAGCGGTGATACAGAACAACCTTGCCTTAATCCTTTGTGCACCCCCACAGTTGTGGTACTTTTTGTTCCTTCCCATGTAATTTCAACTTCATTATCTCAGTAGATTTCCTGTAGAAAATCAATTACCTCACGATCGATACCTAAATTTTAAAATATGCTCCACAGGAGTTCCCTGTTCTCGTTATCGTATGCACCGCTTATGTCCAGAAAGGCTGAAAACAGAGGTCTGTTTTCCACCTTAGCTATTTCTATGCACTGAGTAAGCACGGAGAGGCTATCATCTAAGCGCCTACCCCTTCTGAACCCATTCTGAAGTTCTCCGAGTATCCGATTACTTTCTACCCATGACTGCATTTTTAATTTCACCATCTACATAACGGATGTTACAGTAATCGGACGGAAGTATTTTATGTTTATCTTACCTCCTTTCCCTTTATAAATCAAATTCATTTTACTCTGTCTCCAGCTGTACGGAATTTGCTGATGTGTTATGACTGTCTCCAATGCTTTTATCAGCGCTCAGCGCTCAATGCTTTTATCAGCAGGGAAACTCGCTAGCCCCAGCGGGAGCGGAAACGCTCCCAAGGGCGTGCAAAGCGAGGATTCAGAGTGCGAGGATTCTCACATGGAAGACGAAGTTTCTGAGGACGAAAGTTCTACCGAAACGTGCCGGGAACGCGCGAGCGACGCAAACACGGACGCGGAGGAAAACGACAACGATGGCGCGGATAACTGGACGCCAGTTATGCGGGCCAGGGCGTGACGACGAGAAAAGCTCAAACAAGCAAAAGCAGAAAAGAAAGCCAGAGCGGAAGCCAGGAGGCTACAGACGCCAGTCGGACGGGACGCAGCGACCAATTTGGAGAAGACAGGCGGCAAGGCGCCATCGCGGAGGATACCACCGCTACCTAAGACCGACGTGAAAGTCATTATAAGACCTAAGCAAGGGCTTCAACTGAAACAGTTTCCACAGTTTCTCATCTCGAAAGCAATCCAGGCAGCTACCGGCCACCATTCAGCATGCGGAGGAGAGAACTTCATTACCAGAATCCGACCTGGATCCAACATAATCATCACAAGCACGCCATCTGAAGAGACGGCAAGACAAATCAAGCAAATAAGACAACTCAGCATCAAGGGCGTCAACTAAATGAAATGAAATTTATTTCAGCAGAATCGGGGTACATATACTTGGGGATTTTTGTTTTTATATCTGCTGAGGTTCACGAGGCAAAAGGCGTCCATATGGCGCCTGACGGGGCCTCGTGACCTTCACGCACGCTGTGCGGCGAACAGTGCCAGTATTTGCTGAAGGAGACCTTGTACATTAGAGAAGTCACATGCGCAGTCTTTTTCAATTCAAAACAAAAAGAAATAAACATAAGTAATAAAAGCAAAAACAGAGCATCGACAAGAAAAAGCCAACAAGACAATCAAAACAAAAGAAAGAAATATACATAAGTAATAAAAGCAAGAACAGAGTATCGACAAGAAAAAGCTAACAGCACAAAACAGTTTCACACATTCTTTGGTGACGTCTCGGGTAACATCAGTTTGAAAACGTTATCTGGGTATAACTCGCCAACAACAACGATTGAAGGCCAGTCCTGGTTCTGAGTTAACATTCGATATGCGCCAGTTCATATTGGTTGCCTTTTTTATTTTTTATTTCAGGTTTTTCTTATTATCGCGACATATATTATCGCGACATTTGATAACAATCTGCAACCTTTAGCAGTAGTGCTTCTTTCACTCGTTTTTTAAAAGAATAGCGTGTTTTAGAATCATTTGCGATGGAATGCAGTTCTGGAAACGTGTTCAGTAATAACGGTAGCTGATAATCTATTGACTCCTCACCGTAGGTTGTTCTAGCGCGTTGTTTCGCGTATTTTTCCTCTCTTAACATATGACCACAGTCTGGTCTTCTATATCTCGTAACGAAATTTTGTCCGTGTGATTTTATTTTTAAATACAGGTAGTTTGCCAGACTCTGTTGGAACACATAAGTAATGGGTAATACTTTATATTTTAAAAACAAAGGGAATGCATGTTCATATCGCGATTTATTTGCTATATATCTAATACACTTCTTTTTCAGGCCGTACAGTTTTTCTAAGTTACCCTTACTAGTGCTGCCCCAAACTAGTATGCAGTAGTATAGGCGGGAGAAAATCATTGCGTAATAGAGTTTCTGTTTAAACCAAGCTGGCAAAATAAACCTTAACCTGTTGAGGAGGCCAAGCGTTTTTGAAACGTTTATCCGCAGTTTTGATACGTGATGTGTCCAGCTTAGATGTTCATGGAAGTACACGCCTAGGAACTTATGTACATCCACTCTATTAATTTGATGGCCCTGAAATGTTAACTTTATATTATTGTGAATTAACTTATTCCTTGCTCGGAATATTATATAATTGGTTTTTTCTACATTAAGCGCTAGTTTGTTTGAGGATAACCATGTAGACAGAATACAAAGCCACTCATTTGCCGTATCCATTACTTCCACAAGATCGGGACCATTGAAAAATACATTTGTGTCATCTGCGTACAAGATAATGTTAGGTGTCTGCGGTATCATTACAATATCGTTTATATAGAGAAGGAACAGTAATGGTCCTAAAATCGAACCCTGTGGCACACCATATTTTATAACTTGCAAACTTGATTTAACGTTACCAAACCCAACGTACTGGAGTCGATTCTGCAAATAACTCTTGATTAAACGTAGCGAAGTTCCACGAACACCGTATCTTTCCAGTTTATAGAAAAGAATGTCATGCTTTATGGAGTCAAAGGCCTTCTTGAAATCTAAGAATATGCCTACTGTGTAAAGTTTATTTTCAATGTTCGAAATGATTTTTTCTTTTATGTTTAACAAAGCAGACTCTACTGATTTACTTTTCTGAAACCCGTACTGCTGCGGTTTGATGACGCCCTTGCTGTGTAAGAAGCTACCCAATTTACTATTGATTACGTGCTCCGCTATCTTTGAAAACATCGGAAGTACGGAGATAGGACGGTAGTTCCCGAAAACGTTCTTGTCGCCTCCCTTGTATACCGCGCAGACGCGGGCAATTTTCATTTTTTCAGGAAACAAACCATCACGCAAGATACAGTTACAGATGTGTGAAAGAGGTAAGCTCAGCAGGTTAGCCACCGCTTTCACTGGACGAGCTGCTATTTCATCGTACCCGATAGCACAGTTGTCCTTGAGACCTTTCAGCACGGATTCAACTTCGTACGGCGTAGTTGGAGATAAAAATATTGTATCTGCCAACCGATCATCAAAATACAATTCAGAGTGGGCGCTATCGCAATTATGCGTAATGCCCGACGTTAGAAAATGAGTATTGAATTTTTCAGCCAATGTGGAGCCTGAATAAGCAATGCCATCAATTATGAGTTCCTGTGGGGCAGTATGCGCATTTTGCGAAAGAAGGGATTTCATTAGAGGCCAAGCTTTTTCAGGGCAGCCGTAAACCGTCGTAAACTTGTTAACATAATATTCTGTGCGGGCTTTCTTCAGGTCAGTATTAAGTTTGTTTCTAATCTTCTTATATTGCAGAAATTTACTTACATCTTTAGTCCTGATAAATTCCTGAAATAACCTGTCTCGATTATTTATTCTTTCCAAAAGTTCCCTTGTAATCCATGGCTTTCTTGCTTTGCGACATTTAACGACTTTCTCAACAGGAAATGCTGCTTCATAGAATTTAATTACTTTGTCAACAAAAGTATTGTACGCATCATTGGCATTCTGAATGCTTAAGACTTCACTCCAATCTGTATTTGATAGCATGCTACCGAAAAGAATCATTCCATTTTCGCTAATGCGTCGTCGATGAAGCAGAGTTCGAGGCGTCTGATTTTCTATAGGGTGGAAACAGAAAAAAGGCATGTGGTCACTAATACCAGTTGCTAGGACACCTGCACAGACATCTTTTAAACAGCTAGTAAAACACAGGTCAATGAGCGTTTCACTTCTGGTGGTCACACGAGTGGGTGCATCAATAACATTTTTCAGTCCAGCTGAATGCGCTGATTCAAGAAGTGCAACTGATGATGAGTCTTTGCATAATACATTAATGTTGAAGTCTCCCACAATAATGACGGGAAGACCTTTCGATGTGAGATATTCCGTGAAATGCTCAAAAAAGTTTAAGAACACGGGAAGGGATCCGGAAGGCGGGCGGTATAACACTGTTATAATAAAACCTTTGGAATTGATTGTAAGCACTTCGTAGTCAATGGTGACCACAGAGTATTCTTCCAAGACAGTATAACTGAATGTATTACAAATGTATAGTGCTATACCACCACCTCTTTGGCGGTCGCGACAGAGGGCTTCACATCTGTAACCATCAAACTGGACAGCATCATGTTTGTCACTAAACCATGTTTCCGTAAAGCACAAAACGCTAAATTCATGTTTCAGGGATGTTAAATAGCTAATTACTTCTAGTTGTTTATTACGCAAGCTTTGCGTGTTCAGGTGAAAAACTGAAAGGAATCTACGCAGTGGGTGTAGATGGATGAGAGCATCAGCGAATGCCTGTCCGTCATAGTAGCCGTATTGCGGGAAGGCTGTGACATGGGTCAAAGGCATTAACAGGGAATTTGCGTCTTTCAGTTGATCTTGCTGAGATCATCTTCAGTCTTTATCAGAATGGCGAGCTCACCTGCCCTTTTCCTAACATAGATTCTTCCGTTCCTCTGCCAAGAAAATTCATACGACTTCTCGGTCGCCCTTGTTTTGACTAGCCAAAAGAGCTTCTTATTTTGCGGGCTCAAGTTATCGAACAGTCTGATGCCTGGTACTTTTGTCCTCAAGAGTGATCGTTTATCATCCCATTGGTTTTTCAGCGTACGTGAAGAAAACCGCACTAGCACTGGAGGGACTTTGTCAGGTTTGCAAGGGAGTCTGTGAATTGCCTCTACGTCTCGCGTTGTTACTTCCGGGATTTCCAGTTTCCGCGCGATAGTGTTTAGTTTTGCCAGCAAATTTTCATCTTCTGTATGTTCCATGCCATGAATTTCCAGGTTCTGTCTACGGCTATATTGATCCAGATCGTTTATCTCTCTTTTCAGTTCTTTAATTTCTTGAAGGGATGCATCCGACTCGACTTTGTCTACCCTTTCCCTCAGTTCAGTTATCTCTGTTTGTTGGGCTGTGACGAGCTCTATTACGCTATCATATTTGTCCGATAAGAACTTGACATTCTTTTCAATTGCTTCCACAGGTTCTTTCATGGTCATAAGTTTCTCGATTTTGCTCAGGAGGGGGAGAAGGGCTCCAATTTTCTTGTTCATATTGGCTAGCCTCGCCACAATGTCAACATCATAGTCATGTTTAGCCTTTCCAGTGTTCTGGCTACCTCTTAACTTCGAGGCTTTGCATGTTGGACACAGCCATGACCTTCCTATGTCAGGCTTGGCCTTTACGGCTGCCTCTCCCACTCCTGCGCAACTCCCGGCATGGTATGTGAAAGCACACTCAGAACAGCTTATGGCAGTGGAATCTTTCTCGATGGCTACGTGACATTCCAGACAGATATCAGCAATGTCCTCATCAGACATCACGCCAAGTACACCACTAACAATGGCAACAGCAGCAGCAGCGGCAAAAAAAACTATTGCTTGAATTCTTACGGTAGACAAAAAATACAACTAACCTGTAACAGCAAGACGAGTGATTAAACGGTGGAAGGAACTGCCGCCACTGCTGCGTGCTATGTGGCCGCGCCGGGGGCAGAGCTGTCTTCTTATAGTCTTGTCCGGTGGTGACGTAGCGCTTGCTTCCCTTCTAGTGCAGCTATTTGTCGATGGCCTGTCAGCTGATCATGCGTGCACGTGGTCAGAAGTCTGTAACAGCAAGACGAGTGATTAAACGGTGGAAGGAACTGCCGCCACTGCTGCGTGCTATGTGGCCGCGCCGGGGGCAGAGCTGTCTTCTTATAGTCTTGTCCGGTGGTGACGTAGCGCTTGCTTCCCTTCTAGTGCAGCTATTTGTCGATGGCCTGTCAGCTGATCATGCGTGCACGTGGTCAGAGGTCTGTAACAGCAAGACGAGTGATTAAACGGTGGAAGGAACTGCCGCCACTGCTGCGTGCTATTACGAAGTCTACGAAGTCAACTACGAAGTCAACACGTACATTGCGGCGCCGGATGATGTGATCCGAGGAGTCATCCACGGATGTGATCCGAGGAGGCATCCACGGAGTCGAGCCGGGCCTCAAGACTGAAGGCCTACTGGCGGAACTGAGAGTCCGAACGCATGGAGTCGAAATCGTCGGGGCGAGAATGCTGGGTAAATCCTCCTCAGCAATGCTACTCTTCGACGGCAAATTCCTTCCCAAGCAAGTGATTTTTGCAGGGGCTGAGTACCAATGCTACCCGTACCGAGTCCGAAGGCAGGTGTGCCACACATGCATGCAGCCTGGACACAGAACAGACGCGTGCCCCACCCCACAGGTGAAGGTATGCAAGTCATGTGGAACCCGGGACCCATAGGAAAACCATCAATGCGAAGAAACAAAATGTGCGCTCTGCGGTGGTGACCACGCTACTGGAGACAAGGACTGCGAGATGCGGTATAAAAAAGCCAAGTACCAAACGGGGCAACCGAAAGGCAAGACCCCGCCAGGTCAACGAACGCAAGACAACGGGGACGCTGGATCGCCGGGACAGCGAACGCAAGACACCGGGGACGCTGCTACACGAACGAGCAGATCCAGAGAAATACAAGGGGCAGACGCAGCGAAGCAACTGCTTCGTTCAGACAACAACGCAACACTCAGCAGCAACGCCGACAAGCGCACGAGATCGAGGTCAACATCAGCGATGCGATCCAGATCCAGGTCGACAACGCGCAAAGAAAACAGCGGGTTCCAGGAACGCAAGGGGGACTTCCCAGGCCTGGCGAGCGAAAACATGAAGCAAGATCTCAACCAGCCACAGCAGAGACTGGAAAAGAAGGTGAGCTGGCCAATTGGACATAGCTGTGCAACCACTGTGTCACACTCTAAGACAATGCAACTTGAGGACAGAATAGTAAAACTAGAACCGCGACTTGCTCAAAGCGATCAAAGGGTCAAAGAGCTAGAAGAACAAAACACGCATCTTAAAATAGAACTCCAAAGACAAAAAGCACAATACATGAACGCACTAAAAAACCTCGAACACGCCAGACAGCCCATGTCCATCACGGAGGCCGATCAAGTAGAAACGTACCAACGTAGGACAGAATCCGCAGAGGTGGCCGCCATAGAGGCGGCACAACACCAACTACAAGAAATCCAAGAACTCGATCAGGAGATGGTGAGAGCAACTTTGCTAGCAATAATGAAACACCATGTCAAAGTCAGTGAAGACCTGGAGAAAATGGACGGAAAATACAACTACATTAAAGGGAAAGCAGCGACTACAACGAAGGAAGCACACAGCAAACGCATGAGAGAACACATGAGCAATAGGCCCATCCATACCGACGAGCAGGAAGCAAGAATACAAAATGTCTAACAGCAAACACACAAGGCTAAACAAGAAAGGAAGCTTGAAAATTTGGCAATGGAACTGTACAGGAATAAAAGGAAAACAAACTCAGTTAATCCATCTCATAATGAACCAAGAAAAACCGCCGGACATCATTGCCATCCAAGAATACGGGGCCAGGGCTAAAACAAGCATAACAGGATACGAGATGTATGACGAAGACGGTTCCGGCAAGGCCGTCACCTTAGTACATAAGTCAATTACGGCAATCTGCAAAACCAACATACCGGATACGGACGTACACCACACTGTACTAGAAATTGTACCAGAAAAACCAGCTGATGACAGCGCTTTCATCATAAACGTATACAGCCCCCCAAAACAAAAGAACACCAGAATACACGATGATGATGATGATGATGAAAACTTTATTTGTAACAAGGGAGTTTTGGACACGTCGGTCCTTGAGCCCCCGCACGGCCCCACTGCACTCAAACGTTCATGTCCCGGAGGCTCATGACGCTGGCAGCCCGGCCGGTGGCGATGGCTTGCTTGGCCGGGTCCTCGGAGCGCAGTAGGGTCTCCCAAGCCTCCCAAGTGGTAAGGTGCTCCAGGCCCCGCGGGGGAGGATCCGCCGGGCAGAGGAAAAGAATATGGTCGAGAGTTGCTTTGGGGTGGTGGCAGAGGGTACAGGAAGGGTTCGTGTGGACTGGGTGATATCGCGAGCGTATATAAGGGGAGGGCAAAGTGCGTGTTTGGAGCCGCCTCCAAAGTGTCTGATGGTAATTGTCGAGGGAAGGATGAGGTGGGGGGTAGAGCCGACGCTCGGCTCTGTAGGCCTGCGTCATTTCACTGAATGAGTGCATGCGCTCCCGCGAGAACCCCAGGTCGGAGGCCGCCGGTGCCCGGTTGAGAGAAGCTTGGGCTAAAGCGTTGGCGGCCTCGTTTCCGGGATTCCCGGAGTGGGCAGGCACCCATATCAGCTCCACATGGCGGGGCGGGTGCGCGGCGAGGGAGTCCAGTATGCGAAATGCAGGGACGTGAACTCTCCCGCGAGCAAAATTTAGTATGGCAGTTTTGGAATCTGACAGTATATATCGAGCCACCGTGCGGGTGATGGCCAGGGCAATGGCGGCCTCTTCGGCCTCCTCCGAAGTGGCAGTAGGGGTTATGTGAAGGGTGGCAATGGGTTGGAGGGAGGGGTTCGTGATGGCTACAACCGCGTCCTCGCCCATGCATGCGGCATCCACCCAAACGGCATACGGTTCCGTGCCATAGTGTTTGTGGAGTGCCCGTGCGCGAGCTCTGCGGCGGGGTTCGTGGTAGGTGGGATGCATGTTATGGGGGAACTGTTCAAAAAAGCCAGCGATATGGCAGGCCAGAACCCACTGTTGATCCTAGGAGACTTTAATGCGGCAAACCCCATTTGGGGGTACCAAAAACTCAATTCCAAAGGTAAAAGCATAGCAGAAAGCGCAGAAAAATACTGCATGGAGCTAGCTAACGACCCCAGAACTACGACGAGGATAGGAAAAAGCGTCTGCAAAGACACCACGCCTGACCTAGCCTTCTCAAAAAACAACGAGAATATCCAATGGGAAAATACAATGGAAACCTTAGGGAGCGACCACTTCATCCTTAACTTAGAAATAGCCGCAGGAGAAATGAAGAGATGCCATGGGACTGCCAAAATCACAGACTGGGAAGCCTTCAGAAACCACAGCGACGAAATAATAAAACCGATAACCAACATAGTAGAGTGGTGCACAGAGCTTATGAAGGTCAGACAAAAATACACGAAGATGATCGTTCGCACGGAACAACACCCGGACGTAGACAGCCACCTTCTTCACCTATCGGAAGCACGAAGAAGCCTTATCAGGAGATGGAGGCAGCAAAAACACAACAGGAAACTCAAGCTGAAGATCGCAGAACTGACTAAGAAGGCATCAGAACACGCAGACAACATCACCACGCAAAACTGGCAACAGTTCACGGAAACACTTAGAGGAACACTAGGCACGGCCCGAACTTGGAATATACTAAGAGCTTTGATAGACCCCTCAAAAACCAAAACGGAAAGCGGCAAGTCCATGAAAAAACTACTCCACACCTTCCCTGGAACGGAAGACCAACTAACACAAGCACTGAGGGGAAAATGCTACGGCACAATCATGCACCCAAAGCAAGACCAAGTATACACCGGCGAAAACAACCCCGAGATGGATAGGCCAATCACCGAGGAGGAAGTAAGGGCAGCCATAGGGGAAGCAAAAAAGAATACGGCAGCCGGAAAGGACAAAATAAATAACGCTACCATTAGAAACATGGGAGACACGGCCATCGCCGAGCTTACGAAGTACCTAAACGCTATCTCGGAAAAAGGAATCGTGCCGGCGGAATGGAAACATGCAGAAGTAATTACGATACCCAAGCCGGGTAAAAGACTCCAAATTGAAAACCTAAGATCAATCTCCCTAACCTCCTGTCTAGGGAAGATATACGAGAGGGTGATTAATGAAAGGATCACAAACTGCATGGAGGACAAGGGATATTACCCTGATGCCATGTTTGGCTTCAGAAGGGGACTGTCCACGCAAGACGTACTCCTACAATTAAAGGAGGATGTCCTCACTGAAATACCAAGAAGCGGCGAACACATAGTGCTAGCACTCGACATAAAGGGAGCCTTCGATAACGTGGGACATGCGGTCATCATGGAAGGTCTCAATAACATAAACTGTGGAAGCAGAGCCTTCCGTTATGTCAAAGCCTTTCTCACGGAACGAACAGCTACGATAGGCATCGGAGATACAAGATCGGAGAGCTTCACGGTGCCAAACAAGGGTACCCCGCAAGGCTCAGTAATATCACCGCTACTATTCAACATAGCGATGATAGGACTCACGAAAGTACTGGACGAAATAAAAAACATCAGCTACGAAATGTATGCAGATGACATAACAATATGGACAACCACAGGCTCCCTAGCAGCTAAACAAGAGCGGCTACAAAAAGCGATCGACCATACTGAACAATACGCCAGGGCAATAGGATTATCGTGCTCAGCAGAAAAATCAGAATACGTAAGAATCAAAAAAGGTACACGAAAATACGACTGCCAAATCACCCTGAAACTCGGAAACGAGACAATACCTGAGAAAACGGAAGTCAGGGTACTTGGAATGTGGCTGCAAACACAGGCCGATGTAGCAAAACCATTGCCTCTATTAAGAATACAACAGAGCAAGTCGCCAGAATCGTGCGGAGAATCAGCAGTAGAAAGAAGGGTATGAGAGAACAGGACACCCTGAGACTCATTGACAGCCTCGTCACGAGCAGGGTTACGTACAGCCTCCCCTACCACGAACTAAACAAGCAAGAGACTCTACAAATCGACACCATACTACGCAAAGCGTACAAAACGGCGCTCAAACTGCCAATGTCCACACCAACCGAAAAACTATTGGCCCTGGGAGTATCAAACACCTTCGACGAACTACGCGAAGCGCAACGTAGTGCGCAATTAGACAGACTCACTCAAACCAGAACGGGAAGACACCTACTGGAGAAATTACGGCTACCTCTAGGTACACAAAGAGACAAGGAACAGATTAATAATGAAGACAGAAACAACATCCGGGTAAGACCAATACCACGACACATGGATCCGAATTTACATCATGAAAGACGACAAGCCAGAGTCCGAGCACTCACCAGGGAACTCAGCGACAATCCCAACGTAGTCTACACGGACGCAGCAAAGTACCGATACCAACGCAAAACAATCGCCGTTGTAACAGACGAAGGAGGGCAAGAAATAACCAGCGCAACGATAAACAACCCGAACACAGAAGCAACTGAAGACGCCGCCATTGCTCTGGCAATATCGCACGGCAACGCAACAGGACACAACCTCACTATAGTGACGGACTCCAAACAAGCATGTAGATACTACACAAGAGGCAGGATCGACAGCATCGCCAATCATATTCTACACACGACGAGAAGACACAAAAACACTAAACATAGTATAGTGTGGGTTCCGGGACATGAGGGGATGAGGGGCAACGTGGCAGCAGACGAGTTAGCTCGAGGATACGTCAACCGAGCAGACTCAGCATTTTGCACCACAAGCACCTTTGACCCAGTTATCCCCACGTACTCAGATATACTCGATCATTACAGGGGTCAGCAGAAACGCTACCCAGCCCCACACAAAAGGCTCACCAAAGAGGAGGCGGTAGACTGGCGCAGACTACAAACCGGTACCTACCCACACCTTCACAAACTGCACAAGATTTTCCCTACACAATATGCAGACGAATGTCCGTGGTGTCAGGGTAAACCTACACTAGAACATATCACATGGACCTGCCCTAAGGCAGACTTAGAGCCAAGAATAAACCCGAGTGTGATGCAGTGGGAGCACTTGCTGGCCAGCGAGGACGAGGAAGCGCAACGATTCCTTGTGCGCCGAGCCACGATGGCAGCAGTCAAGTGCGGCATCCTGGACCAAGGATCGACCACGGCGCCCAGTGCCCCGTAAGGGTCAAGAACACCAATTTATTGACAATAAAGTTTTTTCCATCCATCCACGCCGTGGTGGCACCGCCGCGGCTTGCGACGGCGCGAGTCGGTCGCCCTTCTCTTCGGCGTGACGTCACAAAGCACCTGTTGCGCTCCTAGCGGAGAGCGAAGGCGTTAGGCGCCGGTGGTGGTGACACCGCCGTGCCACGCGAAAGGCTGAAAGTGCAAGTAGTAAAGCTTTCGCTTTAAAAGCTACCGCTCGGACTCCCAGGCGCCAGCCTATTTCTTCTCCTACCCTTCCACTGAAATGGATACCATCTCGTCCAAAGTCTCTGCCCAAACCTGCTTTGTGCGCTTCCTTGTTTATGTCTACCACAAGGTAGATGTACTATGGTAGCGTAGGCTGCATAGAAGCCCATACCTTCAAAACATGGCGGCTCATGGTGCGCAGCCAGCGCCGTCTTCGAAATGCGTGGACAACTAAAAAGTGACGTCATAATTAAAACAAAAACGCGACGTTGAAGTCACGTGTTTTAGTGACGTCATATTCGTGACGTCAGCGTCACGTGCTGCTTGGCGGGAAAAATAAACTGCTGAACGCCGCGACGCTTCAGCGCGACACTATGTACTATGGTAGCGTAGGCTGCATAGAAGCCCATACCTTCAAAACATGGCGGCTCATGGTGCGCAGCCAGCGCCGTCTTCGAAATGCGTGGACAACTAAAAAGTGACGTCATAATTAAAACAAAAACGCGACGTTGAAGTCACGTGTTTTAGTGACGTCATATTCGTGACGTCAGCGTCACGTGCTGCTTGGCGGGAAAAATAAACTGCTGAACGCCGCGACGCTTCTTCTAAACGTCTATGTTAATGGACGATCTGTCAAAGAGGTACAGACCATGAGAATACTGGGGTTGTATTTACAAACGAATGGAAAGAATACTGACACACTCACTAAGCTAAAACGCACGGTAGAAGCGACGGCGCGATTAATCCGCCGCATAGCTAACCGCAGACAAGGGGTGAGGGAAAGAGATTTATGCCGACTAGTGCAGGCCTTTGCGCTAAGCAGGATACTCTATGCCACCCCTTATCTCAAATTTTCGAAAGCAGAAAAGGACAAATTGGATAGTATGATACGGCAGGCCTATAAGGCTGCGTTAGGACTCCCACTAAATGCCTCAACCGAAAGGCTTATGAGGTTAGGAATACATAACACCTACAACGAACTGAAAGAAGCCCATTTAATGGCTCAAACAGCGCGATTAGCCAATTCCAGAACTGCAAGGAGTATTCTTACCAGGCTCGGAATTAACTTTCAACCTACGAATAACTATGCTAAAGTAGACTTACCCCGCGACTATAGGACGGCCCTACTAATCAAACCACTCCCCAAAAACATGCACCCCGTACACCATGAGGGTAGAAGACAAGCAAGAGCCAAAGCCTTACATAACAAATACAGACAGTGCGCTGGAACACTTTATGTAGATGCGGCAGAATACAAAAATACCAATGCCTTTGCAATTGTGGTTGTGAACGAGAATGGTGACCACATCGTCTCGGCGACAATCAAAACGAAATCCTCTGAAACGGCAGAAGAGGCGGCTATAGCCCTCGCCCTAGCGCATACCCAAGGGAGCATCATCTTCAGCGATTCCAAAATGGGTATCAATAATTTCGCTAAAGGGCGAATTACAAACATCTCCCTTAGAATCCTTAACGTAACCAAATTCTCACCAAATTATTCCCAATTGATATGGGTCCCAGCCCATTCGGGGAATCCGGGGAACGAGGCAGCCCACAATAAAGCCCGAGGTTTCGTCGACCGGGCAGTGGATGAGTCTGGCTCCCTGAATTTCACGAAGGACTCCATGATCACATATCATGATCTCACCAATCATTTTAAACTAGAGAGGAGAATTTTCCCCCCTCCAGACAAAAGACTTACTAAAGAACAAGAGGTTACGTGGCGTCGTCTACAGACGAGATCGATACGCACCCCATCACTCCTCGCGCACATTTATCCAGATCTTTACAACCCAAACTGCAAACACTGTGGCCAACGTGCTACCTACGATCACATCCTGTGGGACTGCAAAATAGAGCCACCTCCGGGTGATCTAGTTACAGCTCCTTCTCTCGAGCGGTGGGAGACCGTGCTGGCTAGCTCTGACCCCAGAACGCAAGTTTTGGCGGTGGAGTGGGCTGACAAAGTCGTCGAGGGCTATGTACTCTCGACCACTTAACGCGACCTCTTGCCAAGCTCTTCCCGGCGAATAAAATGTTTTACAATCAATCTTCTAAGACACCTGTTCGACCCAGAACAAACACGTCCCGTGCAACAAAGTCAACTGTACAGACTCATACATAAATATGAGGGTACAACTGAAGACCTAATCAAAGAGCTAGCAGAACGTTATCTAAACACGGATGATGGTACCACACAACCAGACTACCGGGGGACTCCTAATCCAAATTTAGACGCAGACATCACAGACGCAGAGGTCTGGTACGCAATTGGAAAACTGCGGACAACATCTGCGGCAGGACCAGACAAAGTAACAAATAAGACTCTCAGGAACTTAGACGCAACGTCGATCGCGGCGGTTACAGACCTTATGAACAAATACTGGCATGCAGGCAACATACCACCAGAGTGGAAACACGCGAAAATCACTTTTATTCCTAAAGCGGGTAAGAAACTCAGCACTGAGAATCTACGCCCAATTTCATTAACATCATGCCTAGGCAAACTCATGGAACATGTCATCCTCAATAGGCTCCAAAACTATGCGGAGGACATGAACCTCCTACCTGAAACAATGTTAGGATTCAGGGCCCAACTATCTACCCAGGACATACTCTTGCAGCTTAACAAGGACATAATTGAAGCTGACGAGGGAACAGGAACGAAAGCAATATTGGGTTTAGACCTTGTTAAAGCTTTCGACAACGTCACCCACAAAGCCATTTTGACAAACTTGTCAGAAATCAACCCCGGAGAAAGGACGTACAACTACATCCGATCCTTCCTCACTAACAGAACAGCAGTGATAACGGTCGGAACAATAGAGTCTGCCCCAATCACACTAGGAAGTAAAGGAACGCCACAGGGCTCCGTCCTGTCCCCTTTCCTTTTTAACCTCTCCCTCATCAAAATTCCCCCCAAACTGGCACAAATACCAGACCTACATCACACGTTCTATGCAGATGACATCACACTTTGGGTAACCAAAGGATGCGAAGGCTACATAGAAGACACACTCCAAGCAGCAGTGGACATCATTGAGGCATGCGCATGGGAATCCGGCCTCACTTGTTCTGAGCAAAAATCTGAACTTTTCGTGATCCGTCGTAAACAAAGAGGTAGGCGTACCACGACAACCCCCCCGCAAATAAACGTCTATGTTAATGGACGATCTGTCAAAGAGGTACAGACCATGAGAATACTGGGGTTGTATTTACAAACAAATGGAAAGAATACTGACACACTCACTAAGCTAAAACGCACGGTAGAAGCGACGGCGCGATTAATCCGCCGCATAGCTAACCGCAGACAAGGGGTGAGGGAAAGAGATTTATGCCGACTAGTGCAGGCCTTTGCGCTAAGCAGGATTCTCTATGCCACCCCTTATCTCAAATTTTCGAAAGCAGAAAAGGACAAATTGGATAGTATGATACGGCAGGCCTATAAGGCTGCGTTAGGACTCCCACTAAATGCCTCAACTGAAAGGCTTATGAGGTTAGGAATACATAACACCTACAATGAACTGAAAGAAGCCCATTTAATGGCTCAAACAGCGCGATTAGCCAATTCCAGAACTGGCAGGAGTATTCTTACCAGGCTCGGAATTAACTTTCAACCTACGAATAACGATGCTAAAGTAGACTTACCCCGCGACTATAGGACGGCCCTACTAATCAAACCACTCCCCAAAAACATGCACCCCTTACACCATGAGGGTAGAAGACAAGCAAGAGCCAAAGCCTTACATAACAAATACAGACAGTGCGCTGGAACACTTTATGTAGATGCAGCAGAATACAAAAATACCAATGCCTTTGCAATTGTGGTTGTGAACGAGAATGGTGACCACATCGTCTCGGCGACAATCAAAACGAAATCCTCTGAAACGGCAGAAGAGGCGGCTATAGCCCTCGCCCTAGCGCATACCCAAGGAAGCATCATCTTCAGCGATTCCAAAATGGGTATCAATAATTTCGCTAAAGGGCGAATTACAAACACCTCCCTTAGAATCCTTAACGCAACCAAATTCTCACCAAATTATTCCGAATTGATATGGGTCCCAGCCCATTCGGGGAATCCGGGGAACGAGGCAGCCCACAATAAAGCCGAGGTTTCGTCGACCGGGCAGTGGATGAGTCTGGCTCCCTGAATTTCACGAAGGACTCCATGATCACATATCATGATCTCACCAATCATTTTAAACTAGAGAGGAGAATTTTCCCCCCTCCAGACAAAAGACTTAGTAAAGAACAAGAGGTTACGTGGCGTCGTCTACAGACGAGATCGATACGCACCCCATCACTCCTCGCGCGCATTTATCCAGATCTTTACAACCCAAACTGCAAACACTGTGGCCAACGTGCTACCTACGATCACATCCTGTGGGACTGCAAAATAGAGCCACCTCCGGGTGATCTAGTTACAGCTCCTTCTCTCGAGCGGTGGGAGACCGTGCTGGCTAGCTCTGACCCCAGAACGCAAGTTTTGGCGGTGGAGTGGGCTGACAAAGTCGTCGAGGGCTATGTACTCTCGACCACTTAACGCGACCTCTTGCCAAGCTCTTCCCGGCGAATAAAATGTTTTACAATCAATCAGCGCGACACCCGACACGAAGAAAGAAGACACGACGAGTGCCGACCACCAACGCTATTTTAAGGCGAAAGCCTTTAATGTCTCATCGTTGTAAGCAGCAGTTGTCGACAGAAATGTCACGCTTTTCAGTTGGTCGAAACGGTCGTGACGTCACAGTGCGCCAATTTCAAACGGGGCCAATTGTACTTTGGCTAGTAACCATGCAACCAATTGAAGGGATCATATAGTGACGATCCAAGTAAGTGGGACTGAGGTTAGTTAATTGTTTAATTACCAAATTAGCCTAATTAACTTTTCAAGTCAGGCCATATAAATAAATAAAACCGAGTAGGAAATTGGTCGAGCTCGGGAATCGAACCCCGGTCTTCGGAGTGCGAGACGAGCACGCTATCCACTCCGCCATGCCAGCTTTTTTTTTTTCTAGCTCGATGGTTTGGAATGAACAAAGGCGCGTCTAGTGAATACGATGTCTTCGCTCACTGCCATCCTCCTCCCTTCCCTTCTGGCGAGGTTTAGGTGTCCACCGAGATATGAGAGACAGATACATTTCCTTTCCTCAAAAACCAATTTACCGACGAGGGAGGCGTAGAACCGAATGGGCGATGGCGTTCTATGGACTTCCTGGCAGCGTTGCAAGACGCTGTCGCGTTCCACTCTTAGAGGCGAAGCTCAACATCTTAACCGCACATCAGTGACCGCACTTTAGGTCAAAAAAGCTCACCCCCCCCCCCCTGAATTTTGACGGGTGTCCACCGAGATATGTGAGACAGTTGCTGCGTAATTTCCTTTCCTCAAATAC
This sequence comes from Amblyomma mixtum, assembly GCF_055824585.1. Lineage (NCBI taxonomy): Eukaryota > Metazoa > Arthropoda > Arachnida > Ixodida > Ixodidae > Amblyomma > Amblyomma mixtum. Next base: position 116,265,363 of record NC_143021.1, read on the forward strand.
AATTTTCATTTTCTTCATTACGGGCCGTCTTTGTCTTTCTTCTTTCACTCCCACTTCCTCCCTTCCTCTACGGTGTGGTTCAGGTGTCCACTGAGATGACAGAGAATGACTGCGCCATTTCCTTTCCTCAGAAAGCGTTGCTTCCAAACGGCAACGCATCGCGCCGAACGGGTGGTGGCGTTCCGTGGACTCCCTGGCAGCGCTACAACACGCTGTCGCGTTCCACTCCTAAAGGCGAAGCTTAAGCGTCATTAATTAGCATTTAATTAGTATTCAGGCATTAATTAGTAATTAACCATTAATTAGTGATTTGTCATCACTTAGTAATTAGTACTCAATTACGTGTGACGCCACCAGTGCCACAGAAGCAGTCAAAGTGGTGCGGAAAACGCTTTCGCCTCTACGCACTTTAGAGAGTCAAAGTGGCCCTGAATTTTTTAGGTAGTCAGTTCTCGTGCCTTTTTCCTTCGTCCTCGCCTCAGGTGTCGCGATGAAATGTGACGCCGCCGGACAGGTTATCGCTCGCACATCGTGCAACCATCCACCTCTTTTTTGCGTACGGGGGCCCCATGGCCACAGACGATGCCCTTTGGGGGCAAAAGCGACAGAACCGCACCCAACCGAACGAAACTACACAGAAGCGCTGGCAAAAGGGAAAAGCGGAATCTGTACACGAACGATGCACACCAAGAACTCGAGCAACAAGCATCGAGGAAAAAGTAGGGCTAGCAGAATCGAGTTTCAAACAAAAGCAAGCAGAATGGTCAAAAGATATGATAAGGGTATGACATCAGAGCACCGTCAACCTTGGCATCCTCCCGCTGCCATTGCCGCTGCTCTGAGCGAACGCTGTCATAAAATTTTTACAAAGCAAGCGCTATACTTTCTAACAAAATGCACACAGCTAAAACGTTTTAAAAAGGAATCACTGCAATTGTTTTTGAATGCTTTTGAAACACAAAATATGTCCTAATTATTTTCCTCTTCTAGTCGTGTTTGTCCACTCATTTCATTTTGGCGCTTTAGTTCACCACTAATTTGATGTCGCTAGCACTTGGTTCTGGACCGCATTCAAGCTCCGGCTTCGCGACCTATTTCAATTGACCTTGTCTACCACCTCAAAGCCTTTCTCTAGGCCTAACTGCCTTATCTCTCGATTAAGATTCACAACGTTGTTAGCAACCTCTACATTCCTTCCTTGAACCTCCGGCACTGTACACACCACGATCTGCGCTTGCTGTGCTATCGTCTTTATACCGTCAACTCCCTCAGCTAATCTTTTCCCTACTTGTGCGGCGCTACCATTCAGGACATTATTTAGCCCCGCCGCTACCACTACCAAGTTACGCGTTGCAACATTCTCGGAAAGTTCACTTTTTGCCGCTCTCAGAACATCGTCCATTGTCCTTCCTGGAAACACCCCGACTGCTACCCGCCTATCACCATTCACACGGTCCAGAATAGCTTTTTTGCAGCGCCTCATGTTTCAGTCACCAGCGATAAGCACTAGCGTACTATGGCCCTCCCTCCTATCTTCCGGATCTTGCTTCGATGGATGGATGGATAGGAGCGCCCCCTTTGAAACGAGGTGGTGGCAATTGCCACCATGCTCAGGTTTTCTTTCTTTATTATTTTGTTGTTTACTGTGTTGGCAATTCTCATTAAGATTCGCCATCATCTTTACCTACGGTTTCCTACAATTCTAACCTTATGCCACATCTCTGCTTCTCAGCCACCAATCCTCCAATCGCTTTTTGCTAACTTCCACTGCAGATTTAGCGCGTTAAAAAGCGCCGCCTAGCGGAAAAAATTGCAACTACAACCGAAACGAAACTTCGGTTCTTTCACTACAAACTAGCCGGCATCGTGGTCTTAAGAAACCAGGTAGGTTCCGAAATCGGAGCGTAAAATCATCGTTACCGGGCTATCGGTCTTCTATTGCGCGAGAACGGAGTCAAAATACGCTTCTGTTTCCGACAACCTGTCCTTGGATTATAATTATCACATTTGTTGCAAAGATTTTGTTCATACATATATCTGTGATTAATTTTGAGTTCCTTTATTCGGCAGCAACACAAAATCTGCCTTGCTTCAAATTTTGTGGCATTGAATTTACCATGGAACATTTTCAGTCTTCTCCAATTGTTGACATGTTCGTAGTCCACAATTAATTTTCTAAGTTTGTACGACTTCCACGATGGTTTAATAGTGTATGCTCTCATGTATCTTTTCCACTCGAAGCGTTCGCTTTCGCTGGCTCAGGTGTGAGGCCTTGTAATGGTTGTTCACTGTTTTCGTGAACGACAGAAGTTCTCAAGGTGATGTTCGAGCCCTTTCTCACAGCATACCCTTCTAGTGGGTAATGGTTGACGGTTTACGGGATTTAACTTCTCAAAGCGACTCAGGCTATGAGGGCGCCGTAGTGAAGAGCTCCGGAAAGTTTGACCACCTGGGGTTCTTTAACGTGCGCTGACATCACACAGTAAATGTGCCTCTAGACCCATCGAAATTCGATCGCCGCGGCCGCGATCGAACCCGCGTCTTTCGGGTCAGCAGGCGAGCGCCATAATCACTGAACCAACGCGGCGGCTACATACCGTGGAGGACGGTATGCTTGTTATACTGACTACCTTCTTACCCATGGCCGGGAGGAGAGGACGTACTTCTCGATGGCCCGCTTCCGTAGGAAATGCTGCCCTCACCTCCGCCACCAGCTCCGTTGCCGCCGGACTCTTCATCTGTGTCGCCTTAAGAAAAGGTGCGGCAGATTTTAGAGCACATACGATACAGAGATTAAAATCTAAGCATAATAGACTAACATTATTCTTCGAAAAAGCAGCGCAAATATGCAGAAATTACCAAGAAAAATGAGAAATGGAATTACAGGTGAGTATGAGCAGTATTTTATGTCACGTGCTCAGTTTTTTTGCCAGTATAGTGACAGACCATATAGAAACTTGTTAGACTCTTAACTACCCTTAACTGTGCGCTAAAATAACATTAGAGATCCCTTCCGCACATGTACTCCTTCACTTTACATTAGCTTAGACTGAACGAGCGGTCTTCAGTGGTTTAGAAGTAGCACATAGGGCTCGCGACTAAAAGGGTAATGATTAAATTCAATTCAATTCAATTCAATTCGTTTATTTCACCATATGCATGGTAGGAACTCTTGGGCAAAAAGCTGCTCGAGGCAGCTTGACAGGGCCCAAGAGACCACAACAAGGCAGGTCAGCGTGGCAATACAAACACCAAGGTACCAAACACCCAATTCCAGGTCCAGCACTGTTTTCTTTGATAAACTATTAAAAACATGTGATAGTCATAGATTTCAGAGTCCTCATACCACAAATGGCGCCGTGCTCTACCGGGCGGATTAAAGCAAAGGCATCTGTGGGATTACAGACAGAGGTTGCATTTACCGAGCTCCTGTAAGCCTAATTATTCACATAACGTTATTGGGGAGCCTCATATCTTTTGCCCAGGCTCTATCGCAAGAAACCACGTCAGCTCTCTACATATTGTCACGTTGTAGTGACGGCAGTCCAGCGGTCAGGAAGACACCAGAAATACTTGCAAACGAAGCTCTTTATTTGGGCTGACTTGCGCCCTCAAAAGAACTCAATCACTCGGCGGCGGCGTAAGCAACAGGCGTGCTCGGCGGTCGTCGAACTACGAATGTCCGCCGTTCGCGGCATCGCTCAATTTAAAGGCGGCAAGGAAACTTCCAGATAACAGGACAAGATCATCTACAGTAATCTAGAAAAACCTAGATGCAGCCCTTCATGGCTGCGATCAATCGAGATTAGTCTGGTCGCTTCTCGCGCCACGAACAAAAGTGATAACAACTCTTTCCTGCAGCCTTGAGCGTGAACGAACAAACACTACAATGATACGTGGCATTACCCCCCTTCCAAAGAAGCATCGTCTCGATGCTTTAAAATGAAAATAAACACGGAGAATGAAACTTCGAGTCCTTCAGCGTTCATAATATGGCTTCAGGCGTACGACATGTACGACTTCCGGGCGTGGGCGGCGTCGCTGAGATGCTGTCGTGCCGTCGGGGATGACTTCATAGTCAAGGTCACCGATGCGACGGAGAACCCTGTACGGGCCAAAGTAGCGTCGCAGCAACTTTTCGCTCAATCCGCGGCGGCGAACTGGCGTCCATATCCAAACCCGATCACCTGGCTTGTAATGCGTGTCTCGTCGGCGCAGATTGTAGCGTCGGGCGTCGGTGTGCTGCTGGTCTTGAATGCGAAGCCGCGCAAGTCTTCGGGCTTCCTCGGCGCGATGAAGGTAGGCGGCGACGTCGAGGTTGTCTTCGTCGGAAACGTGCGGGAGCATTGCGTCGAGTGTTGTTGTGGGCTTCCTGCCGTATACCAGCTGGAATGGAGTAAACCTGGTTGTCTCCTGGGTGGCAGTATTATAGGCGAAGATCACGTAGGGCAGAATAGAGTCCCACGTCTTGTGTTCGGCGTCGATGAACATGGAGAGCATGTCTGCGATGGTCTTGTTCAGACGCTCTGTGAGTCCGTTGGTTTGCGGATGATAGGCAGTTGTCCTCCGATGACTTGTCTGGCTGTACTTTAAAATGGCTTGCGTCAGTTCCGCTGTAAATGCTGTTCCTCTGTCTGTGATTAGTACTTCGGGTGCGCCGTGTCGGAGGAGAATTTGTTCGACAAAAAATTTTGCAACTTCTGTTGCGGTACCACTAGGCAACGCTTTTGCTTCGGCGTAGCGGGTCATGTAGTCGGTGGCCACGATGATCCACTTGTTACCTGATGATGAAGTAGGAAAGGGGCCGAGTAGGTCCATCCCGATTTGCTGAAAGGGTTTAGTTGGCGGTGGTATGGGGTTCAGGAGTCCGGCTGGTCTAGTCGGAGGCGTTTTGCGTCGTTGACACTCACGGCACGTTTTCACGTAATGCGAAACGTCGGTAGCTAGCCGCGGCCAATAGTACTTCTCCTGGATGCGGTGCAACGTGCGAGCAATCCCGAGATGCCCTGCAGTCGGCTCATCATGACATGCCTGCATAATTTCTTGCCTGAGATTTTTGGGCACGGCAAGAAGATGCACTGTCCTGTTGGCGCGAAGTTCTTCTTCAGAAGGACATTATTGTGAAGGACGAAGGACGACAGTTGGCGCTTGAACCCTCGGGGAGGCGATGCGGTCTTGCCTTGCAGATAATCAACCAGGCTTTGCAACTCAGGATCCGAGCGCTGCTGCTGCGCGAAACTGCTCGCGCTTACCGGTCCTAAGAAAGCGTCGTCGTCTTCCTCTTCCGGTGCTGCGTCGACGGGGGCTCGCGACAAGCAGTCTGCGTCGGAATGCTTGCGGCCAGATTTGTAGACTACAGTTATGTCGAATTCTTGAAGGCGCAGGCTCCAACGAGCAAGGCGGCCGGAGGGATCTTTCAAATTGGCTAGCCAGCACAGAGCATGGTGATCGCTCACAACCTTGAATGGTCGTCCGTACAGGTAGGGGCGAAATTTCGACGTGGCCCAAATAATGGCGAGACATTCTTTCTCGGTGGTCGAGTAGTTGGCCTCGGCTTTCGACAGTGAACGGCTAGCGTACGCGATAACCTTCTCTTGTCTGCCATTTTTCTGAACGAGGACCGCTCCTAAGCCCACACTGCTTGCATCGGTATGAACTTCGGTTTCGGCGTTTTCATCAAAGTGCCCGAGCACAGGAGGGGACTGTAAGCGGCGCTTCAGTTCGTTGAAAGCTTCCTCTTGCGGCCTTTCCCATTTAAAAGGCACGTCAGCCTTGGTAAGTTGGGTCAAAGGTTCAGCGATGCGCGAAAAGTTCTTGACGAATCGCCGGTAATAAGCGCATAATCCAAGGAATCTGCGTATAGCCTTCTTGTCATTAGGCTGTGGAAACTCTGTGATCGCAGCCGTCTTCTTGGGGTCTGGGCGAACTCCATCCTTGCTTACGACGTGACCAAGGAACAGCAGCTCCTCGTAAGCGAAGTGGCACTTCTCTCGTTTCAGTGTCAGGCCTGAAGACTTGATTGTTTCCAGCACTATCCGAAGCCTTCTGAGGTGGTCTTCAAAGCTTGAGGAGAAGACAACAACGTCATCTAAGTAGACTAGGCAAATCTGCCATTTCAAGCCTGCGAGCACCGTATCCATTACTCGCTGGAACGTCGCTGGGGCAGAGCAGAGGCCGAATGGCATCACCTTGAACTCGAAGAGTCCGTCTGGCGTGATGAACGCAGTCTTCTCTCGATCTCTTTCGTCGACTTCAATTTGCCAGTAGCCGCTCTTCAGGTCCATCGATGAGAAGTACTTAGCGTTGCACAGCCGGTCCAGTGTATCGTCGATGCGGGGGAGGGGGTAGACATCCTTCTTCGTAATGTTGTTCAGGCGGCGGTAATCGACGCAAAAGCGAAGGGTGCCGTCTTTCTTTTTCACTAGGACGACCGGTGCTGCCCAGGGGCTCCTCGATGGCTGGATGACGTCGTCACGAAGCATTTCCTCAACTTGCTTGCGGATAGCTTGGCGTTCTAACGGCGATACGCGGTAGGGGCTCTGTCGCAGTGGTCGTGCGTGTTCGTCTGTGACAATGCGGTGCTTGGCAAGCCGGGTTCGTCGCACATTCGATGCTGATGAGAAGCAATCGGTGTACCTTTGAAGAAGACTGCGTATTTGGTCTTGTCTGCTCCGGGGTAATGCTGGGTTGATTTCGAACTTGGGTTGATGGCCTTGTTCAGATAGTTCTGCAGGTTGGTCGGGTAGGGCAAATACGTCTCTGATGTCTGCCAGCTCGTCGAGGAAAGCGATCGTCGTACCTTTGTTTAGATGCCGGTATTCTTCGGTGAAGTTGGTTAGCAACACCTGGGCTCGGCCATTTCGGATTTCGGCGACTCCCCTCGCGACGCCCAATCCTCGATCCAGGAGTAACTGGGTGTTCCCCTCGATAACACCTTCGGCATTTTCGATGTCTCCAGTACCTATGCCGACGAGAACACTTGATCGGGGCGGCACGCTCAATGCTTCATCGAGGACGTTTAAGGCAACGTGATGAGTCGCGCTCGTCGCAACAGGTATGGCTTTTTCTGTGGAAAGCTTGATCGACTTAGATCGAAGGTCGATGATCGCCCGATGTTCGTTCAGGAAGTCCATTCCCAAAATCACGTCTCTCGAGCATTGCTGTAGGATCAGGAAGGTTGTCGCATAGGTTTTCCCATTTACAGTAACTCTCGCGGTGCAGCGTCCTGACGGCGTAATCAGGTTGCCACCTGCGGTGCGGATCAGCGGGCCATCCCAGGTTGTTGTCACCTTCCTGAGTCGGACAGCGAGTGGGCCACTCATGACAGAGTAGTCAGCTCCCGTGTCCACCAAGGCAGTAACCGCGTGACCGTCGACCGTAACTTCAAGGTCACTTGTTCGCGTTCTGGTATTGTACGTTGTCTTCGGTGTCCGATCTCGGCTTCGTCGAGTAGTGAGGCTGCGGTGGGCGTACTGCGACGTTACTTCACTGGGCAGCGGTAAAAGCTTCAAGTCTGGCCGCGTCGTCGTCGGTGTCGTCGTCGTCGGCGTTGTCGTCGTCGGTGTTGTCGTCGTCGGTGTTGTCGTCGTCGGTGTTGTCGTCGTCGGTGTTGTCGTCGTCGGTGTTGTCGTCGTCGGTGTTGTCGTCGTCGGTGTTGTCGTCGTAGTTGAGGCATGGTCTTGAGTACTCGTCGATGAAGGATCTTTGTCATTACGCTTAGAAGCAACCTCACCTCCAGAAGCTGCTTTATTTAGTTTAACCTTCGTGGGCTGGGGGAGCGTCCACGCACGGCGTAACCTCGGCTAGGAGAAACAAAGCGCGGGGACGATGGCGACGGGGAACGTGATAGGCGGCTCGGCGATGAGTATTCTTCCCGACGTAAAAACTCCTCGATTTCGGCTGGTCGCTGGCCGGGTCGGGGTCGTGGAGCGTCGTAAGAGAACCCTCGGATGCCCAGTCTTCTGTATGGGCAGTGCCGGAGGACGTGACCGGCTTCGCCACAGTGGAAGCATAGTGGGCGGCGCTGGTCGGGAGTTCTCCACTCGTCGCATTTCCTCGGCTGCGCGCGTCGCTCGTAGGACGGGCGGGTTGGGGCGAGTGGGCGGCGGTCCAACGCAGCTGGCTGAGGGCGATAGGGGCTTGGGTCCCGTCGTCGAGGTGCAGGACGGCGCACAGCTGCGGCGTAAGTCATGGCTGGGGGCTGCAGAGGCTGCGTGGGTGTCGGCGTCACACCCAAGGCCTGTTGAACCTCGTCCCGGATGACGTCAGTGAGCGATGAAAGTTGCGGCTGCGTTCCCGTTGGCAGCAACCGTCGGAGCTCCTCTCGCACAACTTCACGTATAACCTCCCGCAGGTTATCATTGTTAGCGGTGTCCATGCAGCTTGCTGACAAAAAGCGCTGCTGGCGGTCATACTGGCGGGCTCGGGCGTCGAGAGTTTTCTCCATTGTGGATGCCTCTTCTACGAATTCAGCGACGGTTTTCGGTGGGTTGCGAACGAGGCCGGCAAATAGTTGCTCTTTAACTCCTCGCATAAGCAACTTCACCTTCTCTTCTTCCTTCATGTTCATGTCGGCACGCCGGGAGAGACGCTTCATCTCCTCAGTATACACTGCAACAGTCTCGTTTGGGTGTTGTATGCGAGACTGTAGCAGCTGCTGGGCTCTCTCCTTTCGCACGACGTTTGTGAAGGTCTTCAGAAGCTGTTCCTTGAAGGTTTCCCAGTTGGCAAGGCTGGCTTCCTCATTCTCGAACCAGACTCTTGCTGGTCCCTCCAGGGCGAAGAAGACGTACCTAAATTTCATGGCGTCGTCCCAGTTGTTGAAGACAGCCACACGGTCGAACTGCTCCAGCCATTCCTCGGGGTCGGCGCCAGGCGAAGCGTCGAAGGTTGGTGGCACCCGGGGCTGCTGCAGAATGATTGGAGTGGTCGTCTGGGGCAAGGTCATGATGGACGTTGGTACTTGCTTTCGCTTCCGGGTAGGGTCCGGCAGGGTCCCGAACTCAGGTGCGTCCCCTTGCAGGCGTCGGCTTGCGCGGTGGACTGGACTCAGGTCCTGCGGTAGATGACTCAAAGGGCTGGCGTCTCGTCTTGTAGGGGGTGTCCGGAACATGGGAGGCTACCCAGCACCTCCACCAGATGTCACGTTGTAGTGACGGCAGTCCAGCGGTCAGGAAGACACCAGAAATACTTGCAAACGAAGCTCTTTATTTGGGCTGACTTGCGCCCTCAAAAGAACTCAATCACTCGGCGGCGGCGTAAGCAACAGGCGTGCTCGGCGGTCGTCGAACTACGAATGTCCGCCGTTCGCGGCATCGCTCAATTTAAAGGCGGCAAGGAAACTTCCAGATAACAGGACAAGATCATCTACAGTAATCTAGAAAAACCTAGATGCAGCCCTTCATGGCTGCGATCAATCGAGATTAGTCTGGTCGCTTCTCGCGCCACGAACAAAAGTGATAACAACTCTTTCCTGCAGCCTTGAGCGTGAACGAACAAACACTACAATGATACGTGGCAATATGCTTATTTTAATTCTCAACTGTCATTGCTGGCAGGTCCCCGAATAAATCCTAGGCAGGCGGTCACCCGACCACGATGGTAAATGCCCGACCTGCTTTTTCGTAAAACGGACGGAACGACGAACGCCAAATCTTCTTGAAGAGAGGGACCACTAATGCGATCGCATTAGGATGTGTTAGGGCACTACGTTTTCTTTAAAACGAAATATCATGGCCGCATCACTCCTTTATAACGAGCCACGAGGCAACGTTACACTCGCCCACGCAGTCGCAAGCGCGTTCGCCGAAGAGCGCTCCCCAGCTCGCGTGGTCCCCACCAAGGAAGAAAACTGCAGCTACCCGACGGTCAGGCGTGCCCGACTGGCTACCAGATCAATACGTGCGTGCACGTGTACCGACTGTGCAAACCGCTCTAAATGGTGGAACTAGCGCGATAAGCACGACATGGTGCCGGCTTTGAAACTAGTGCACACGGCCGGCAATTAACACATGGGAGCAATTTTAAAACTTTCAATTCTAGCCTTTACATGTGCCTTCTAGCCCACCCTGCCAGGTGGTGTGCGTCACTTGCCGCATCTAGCGTCAAAGGAAAATTTTTAGAGCCTCGCATTCCTTTTCCGCGTTCCGCCGGCGCGCCGACTAGCAGAAGCGGACCACGTGACTTCGCGCTGCCATATCCCTTCCAAGCGCGCGGGCGGAATACATGCCTTCTGCGGGAGTTCTTTTTTTTTCAGTCTGTTCGTGGACGCGAAAACGCGAGAAATTCCACGGCATCATGCCTGGCGGCTATGCCTTTGGGTTCAGCAACAGGACTGAGTCAGGAGAAGCTCTTTTCTGCATTCTTGAAGGAAAAAATCACCGGCAACGGCGGTACATAGGACGGGAAAACTTTGTGCCGTCAAAAAACAGCCGGTTATGCGAGGTAAGCTTGTTATCATTTTTGTTCGTGACGCGAGAAGCGACCAGTCTAATCTCGATGGATCACAGCCATGAAAGGCTGCATCTAGGTTTTTCCAGATTACTGTAGATGATCTTGTCCTGCTATCTGGAAGCTTCCTTGCCGGCTTTAAATTGAGCGATGCCGCGAGCGGCGGACATTCGTAGTTCGAAGATTGACGAGCACGCTTGTTGCTTACGCCGCCACCGAGTGATTCAGTTCTTTTGCGGGCGAGAGTCAGCCCAAATAAAGAGCTTTGTTTCCAAGTCTTTCTGGTGTCTTCCTGACCGCTGGACTGCCGTCACTACAACGTGACATCTGGTGGAGGTGCTGGGTAGCCTTCTATGTACCGGACACCCCCACCAAGTCGTGAAGCCAGCCCCCTGAATCATTCACCGGAGGACCTGACTCCAGTCCACCGCGCAAGCCGACGTCTGCTAGGGGACGCACCTGAGTTCGGGACTCTGCCGGACCCTACCCGGAAGCGAAAGCCAGCTGCAACGTCCACCATGAGCTTGCCCCAGACGACGACTCCAATCATTCTTCACCAGCCCCGGGTGCCACCAACCTTCGACGCTTCGCCTGGCGCCGACCCCGAAGAATGGCTGGAGCAGTTCGACCGTGTGGCTGTCTTTAAAACTGGGACGATGCCATGGAAATTAGGTACGTTTTCTTCGCCTTGGAGGGACCAGCAAGAGTCTGGTTTGAGAATGAGGAAGCTAGCCTTACGGATTGGGAAACCTTCAAGGAGCAGCTTCTCAAGACTTTCACGAACGTCGTGAGAAAGGAGAGAGCCCAGCAGCTGCTACAGCCTCGCATACAACACCCAAACGAGACCGTTGCAGTGTACACTGAGGAGATTAAGCGTCTCTTCCGGCGTGCCGACTCGAGCATGAAGCAAGAAGAAAAGGTCAAGCTGCTTATGCGAGGAGTTAAAGAGCAACTCTTTGCGGGCCTCGTACGGAACCCACCGAAAACCGTTGCGGAATTCGTCGAAGAGGCATCCACCATGGAAAAAACACTTGATGCCAGAGCCGGCCAGTATGACCGCCAGCAGCGCTTTTTGTCAGCAAGCTGCCTGGACACCGCATCCAGAAGAAGTACTATTGGCTGTGGCTAGCTGCCGATGTTTCCCATTATGTGAAAACGGGCCGTGAGTGTCAGCGACGCAAAACGCCTGCGATTAGACCAGCCGGACTCCTGAACCCCATACCACCTCCAACTAAGCCCTTTCAGCAAATAGGAATGGACCTCCTCGGCCCCTTTCCGACTTCATCATCAGGTAACAAATGGATCATCGTGGCCACCGACTACATGACCCGATACGCCGAAACAAAAGCGTTGCCTAATGGTAGCCCAACACAAGTCGCAAAATTTTTTAAGGCGGAAGCCTTTAATGTGTCATCGTTGTAAGCAGCAGTTGTCGACAGAAAATGTCACGCTTTTCAATTGGTGGAAACGGTCGTGACGTCACAGTGCGCGAATTTCAAACGGGGCCAATTGCACTTTGGCTAGTAACCATGCAACCAATCGAAGGGATCGTATAGTGATGCTCCAAGTAAGTGGGACTGAGCTTAGTTAATTGCTTAATTACCCAATTAGCCTAATTAGCTTTACTAGTCAGGCCATATAAATAAATAAAACCAATTAAGAAATCGGTCGAGCTCAGGAATCGAACCCCGGTCTTCGGCGTGAGAGACGAGCATGCTATCCATTCGGCCATGCCAGCTCGATGGTTTGGAATGAACAAAGGCGCGTCTAGTGAATACGGTGTCTTCACTCACTCTCATCTTCCTCCATTCCCTTCCGGCGAGGTTTAGGTGTCCACCGAAAAATGAGAGACAGATACATTTCCTTTCCTCAAAAACCAATTTACCGACGAGCGAGGCGTAGAACCGAATGGGCGATGGCGTTCTATGGACTCCTTGGCAGCGTTGCAAGACGCTGTCGCGTTCCACTCTTAGAGGCGAAGCTTAACATCTTAACCGCTCATCAGTGACTACAATTTAGGTCAAAAAAGTGCCCCTGAATTTAGACGGGTGTCCACCGAGATGTGTGAGACAGCTACTGCGTAATTTCCTTTCCTCAAATACAATTCTCATTTTCTTCATTACGGGCCTTCTTTCTCTTCTTTCACTCCCACTTCCTCCCTTCCTCTACGGTGCGGTTCAGGTGTCCACCGAGATGACTCAGAATTACAGCGCCATTCCCTTTCCTCAAAAAGCGTTGCGTTCAAAGGGCAAGGCATCGCGCCGAACGGGTGGTGGCGTTCCGCGGACTCCCTGGCAGCGCTACAACGCGCTGTCGCGTTCCACTCCTAAAGGCGGAGCTTAAGCGTCATTAATTAGCAGTTAATTAGTATGCAGGGATTAATCAGTAATTAACAATTAGTGATTTGCCATCACTTAGTCATTAGTACTCAATTATATGTGACACCACCAGTGCCATAGAAACAGCGAAGGTGGTGCGGAAAACGCTTCCGCCTCTACCCACTTTAGACAGTCAAAGTGCCCCCTGAATTTTTGTCGAACAAATTCTCCTGCGACACGGCGCCCCCGAAGTGCTCATCACAGACAGAGGGACGGCATTTACAGCGGAGCTGACGCCAGCCATTTTAAAGTACAGTCAGACAAGCCATCGGAGGACAACTGCCTATCATCCGCAAACGAACGGACTCACAGAGCGCCTGAACAAGACCATCGCAGACATGTTCTCCATGTACATCGACGCCGAACACAAGACGTGGGACTCTATTCTGCCTTACGTGATCTTCGCCTATAATACTGCCGCCCAGGAGACAACCAGGTTTACTACATTCCAGCTGGTATACGGCAGGAAGCCCACGACAACACTCGACGCAATGCTCCCGCACGTTTCCGACGAAGAAAACCTCGACGTCGCCGCCTACCTTCAGCGCGCCGAGGAAGCCCGAAGACTTGCGCGGCTTCGCATTCAAGACCAGCAGCACACCGACGCCCGACGCTACAATCTGCGCCGACGAGACACGCATTACAAGCCAGGTGATCGTGTTTGGATATGGACGCCAGTTCGCCGCCGTGGATTGAGCGAAAAGTAGCTGCGACGCTACTTTGGCCCGTACAGGGTTCTCCGTCGCATCGGTGACCTCGACTATGAAGTCATCCCCGACAGCACGACAGCATCTCAGCGACGCCGCCCACGCCCGGAAGTCGTACATGTCGTACGCCTGAAGCCATATTATGAACACTAAAGGACTCGAAGTTTTCATTCTCCGTGTTTATTTTCATTTTATTTATGCTTATTTATGCTTATTTGGAAGGGGGGTAATGCCACATATCATTGTAGTGTTTGTTCGTTCACGCTCAAGGCTGCAGGAAAGGGCTGTTATCATTTTTGTTCGTGACGCGAGAAGCGACCAGTCTAATCTCGATTGATCACAGCCATGAAAGGCTGCATCTAGGTTTTTCCAGATTACTGTAGATCTTGTTCTGCTATCTGGAGGCTTCCTTGAAGGCTTTAAATTGAGCGATGCCGCGAGCGGCGGACATTCGTAGTTCGAAGATTGACGAGCACGCTTGTTGCTTACGCCGCCACCGAGTGATTCAGTCCTTTTGCGGGCGCAAGTCAGCCCAAATAAAGAGCTTCGTTTGCAAGTCTTTCTGGTGTCTTCCTGACCGCTAGACTGCCGTCACTACAACGTGACAATATCAACGCAGTATGCCGCAAGCGCGCTGGAACAGGTCGCATAGTGTTTGTTTGTAGTATTTTGCGCAACCCACATATTACGAGAACTACCGTATTTACTCGCATAATCCTCGCACTTTTTTTCCCAGAAAATCGGTGCGAAGTTAGGGGGTGCGATAATTACGCGGGGAAAATTTTTGAACAATGCTTTGGAGTGCTGAAAGCAAATGTAAATAGGCTGTGAACCGGGGTTCTCAAGCCAGCTATTGTAAATTTAACCAAAACTTCAATTGCAAGCAGGACTTACGTTTGTAATAAAACCACAGAGACGACAAACACTAGCTGCAGAAACACTTTATTTGCGAAGGCTGGCCGCCCGCAACATCACCATCACTCAGAGTCCGAGGAGTCCACGTCGACATTGCGATCGCTATCGCTGGTCGCTGCTTCGTCGGCTTCCTCAGCTTCACCCTCTTCATCTTCGTCCCACACCAAGTGGTCTTCTGTCGCGTCCAGGGCGTTGGAAATGCCAGTTTTCTTGAAACTCTTCACGACCACGTCAGCGCCAATCATGCTCCATGCATCTGCTACCCAGCTGCACAGCAACTCCACAGATGGCCTCTTTATCTTGCCACCCGGCGTAAGAGCGTGTTGGCCTTCGGCCATCCATTCTGCATACAGCCTCCGAACGTTATCTTTGAACGGCTTGTTCAAAGACACGTCCAGAGGCTGCAGCATCGATGTGAGGCCACCTGGTATTACTGCGATGTCCGTACGCAATTCCGTCAACTTCGCGCGAACAGAGTCCATGAGGTGACCGCGGAAGCTATCTAGAACGAGAAGCGACGGACAAAGAAGTGCTCCCGGTCGCCGTGCCCACACCGTCTTCAACCAGTCGATCATCAATTCTGCCGTCATCCAACCTTTCTCTTGCACCCGCACGTGTATTCCGGAGGGCAGCTTTCCTTTTGGCAGGGTTTTCCGCTTAAAAATCACATATGGTGGCAGCTTCCGCCCGTCCGCAGTCACGCCTAGCATGACCGTGCATCGTTGTTTTTCGGCACCAGTCGTCCTTATGTGCACAGACCGCGCACCTGTCTGCTCCACTGTAGTGCTGCTCGGCATATCAAAATTGAGGGGCGTTTGGTCCGCGTTTCCGATATGGGAGAGCAAGAAGTTTTTTTCCTGCCGAATTCGTATCACGAAGCGATGGAAGTCCACAATCTTGTCTTCATAGGCTGCAGGTAGCCGCTGGCAAAGCGTCGTCCGCCTCCTGAGCGAAAGTCCATTGCGCCGCATGAACCGCGTGGCCCACCCGTTACTTGCCCGGAAATCTTGCGCCGAGATGCCTTCTTTCCTTGCAATTACGCGCGCCTGGTTCCGCATCAGCTCTATTGACACGGCGCAACCATCCGCCCGTAGAGCCTTAATGTAGTCCAGGAGTGCAGTTTCAACCCCAGGAAACTTTCCCGTCTTCGGACCACGGAAGGCACGCCGAGTCTTGCTGGTTGCCTTGAGCTTGTCGTGCTGCCGTCTCCAGTAGCGGACACAAAACTCGTTGACTCCGAAGTGTCTGCTGGCAGCGCGGTTGCCGTGCTCCAAAGCGTACTCGACAGCTTTTAGCTTAAAGGCAGCGGTGTAGCTTGCGTATCGCCCCATGGCGAAGCGGCACCGACAGCACGGTGACAAAAGTAGCACGCACTGAGCGAGGCCTACGAAAGTCTTCGCAAAATGGCAGAACTATGCGCGGAACTCGGGAGAACGTGCGGCGGTACCAGCGGAACAAAACTGACGAAACACCTTCTCGCCTTCTCGCTCTCTTGAATGTTTTTATGTAGCCCAAAGATTCCGCTTTGCTTTGAAGTAATCATTTTCTTTCCTATCTGAGCCGTAGTTGTCTTAGGCTGTAGCTGGGTCATCCGCTCCTTTGTATCTGTTAGTCCTTTTATTATTAGTTTGGTAATGCTATATTTTGATAGTGCATGCACTTTTCCTTAGTTCTGTCGAGTGATGTTGGGGATGCGATGATTATACGAGGGAAAAAAAATTCCAATTTTCGATAGGCAATGTGGGGGGTGCGAGCATTATGCGAGTGCGAGCATTATGCGAGTAAATACGGTATGTAGCCAGCCGGCAACAGATCTGTCTGTATTCAGTTATACAAAAATAAATGCAGTGTTCACGCACGTGTTTTCATGTGCGCGCGAGTGTGCGACCGCTCTTGGCTTATTGTTGAGAATGTGCATATACATGAAATTCGCCTGCGCCTTCTATGGATTTCAAGGTTCATCAGGGCTCAATGACCCGAAGTGACAGATTTTTAAGTTTCTTTATTTTAGGTACCTGTTCCTGCAGTTCCTAGCTCACTTGTTAAAGAGTGGTCGATGCCGTTTTTGACTAGAATAACTGGCCAACTGGATCTGTTTTGTATTAGCGACTATGCATCCTTTGCAAACACCTGACTTTCTTTACAAATTATGGACACCAAGTATTACCGATGTGTTTTGCATTAATGCCTTCTACTTACTTTTGTTCATGAAAGCAGGAACATTTCTTGGCGAGCGATTTTCACAAGACCAGGGTCGATGTTTAAAGAAACTTAAATCGAGTGCACTTGATACCATCTTTGCACTTCGAAATACAAAGATTCCACGGAAGGCACCTTATCCAGGGTCCTGCTGTTTACTGGCAGCCCACACGGCCTTTTTTGCTTAACACAGGCAGTCACTTGCAAACACCATTCCAGGCAGAAGAACAATTGATAGCTAACGAGGATGTGCGAGTGTAGGCGCCTTGCAATTCTCGCGGCTTCACCAACACTCTTCCTTACTTTCCGCTCACCACACAATAACTGGTGGTACTGTTCTGAACAAAAATTACGAAATCTTCCGGTTTTGCTGAGCTTAAAACTATAGTGCCAAGCCGACGGCGGCGGTCACTTGCTATTCCGATGGCGCCGGTCCGCCGGCCTGGAAGGAAAATGGCGCCTGACGGCTGTTGTTGCAAGCATAACTAGCACCTTTGCGGTACTCTAAAATTTTCCAGTGACTATAGCCCCATCTAGAGTTACTGCATAGTTCCAGGGTTGCGCCTTTGTACGCCGTATTGGCCCCCTAAGCATCTATCATCTGAGGGAAAGCCGCCTTTCTTGCTTACAGCAGGCGGGTTTGTTGGAGTGGTCAGAGCAAGCGCCGGCTCAGTGCGCTTAATTGTGGCTACCTAAGTTGCTTCATTCTGAGCATATATCTGTCGCGTTCAATGACAAAACTTGCTAGCAATGCGCCGGTTGCACGAAGGGCTATCTCAGTGAGTTACGAAAACACTCGCCATAGGGTGGATGGGTGGCGCCAGCTGTTGTAAACGCCGCAAATCACAAACGTTTTTCTTTTAACAATGGGCGTACACTTTTGATAAAAATCCGTTTTACTGTTAAGAAAACATTGTTTTCAGTGACCATGTGCACTTGGAAAAACAAAAAAATGCCGCAGAGGAGGGAAACAGTGAATGTACGAATGTACTGTGAGCAGCGGTATAGTGATAAACGCTGCAAATGAATTGGCCTCTCCCGTAGTGCATGGAAGTTTTTCAATAATGAGATAGCAATTAGCCAATATAGGCGCGACCGACGCGAGGAACAGAAACACGCAACTCTAGGCGCTTATACAGTAGCTCTCGCTCAACCGTACACTGTAAAGAAATTTGCACCCTTAAGGGTGCCTTTCCTTGTCTATAATTCACACCCTTGCACCCTCCCAAAAGGGTGCAAAGTATGCTCGTCGCACGCATAGCAAGGGTGGGATCGTTACAGTTGCACCCTTATTTTTTTTGGCTGCCTAAAAGGGTGCAAAGTTTGTCTGTCGCACCCTTTTTTCAACTGCTCTCAAGTTTCATAGCTGTTTATTGCTTTAAAAGGCGCTGATCAATTTCTTTTTTCGGGTGCACTTTTGAATGGAAGCTGAGCATTTCACACAAGAAGCTGCCGACGACCTGTCTAACTTTACACTAACGTTACGGCATCTCCAACACACGGTTTTTTCGAACCTCCTTGCTGTGGAGTAATGTTTGTTGTTGTTGCGACTGAGAGAAGAATGAAAAAGAAGTGCACGGGCCTGCCGACTAGCTGGAACCGAGCCACGACCGCTGCCACATGCAGATAGAAGAGTGTTGAAAGATAATAGGGAAGAGAAACAGAGAGAGAGAAAAGACGCGCGTCGCAACAACCGCGTCCGCCGAAGCGAAGACGCCGGCTGAAACAACAGATACCCTTCCGCGCATATTTTTTCTAAGTTCGTATATGCCATTTCAGCGACCCCATACTTGGAGTTATAGTGACGCTTAGGACTTCAGCTACAATAATACAGTTAATTATCACATTCTGAAACGTAGATCCTAGTCACAGCTGCTCGCATCAAGGCTGCAGCTGTCTTTTAATGGAAAACTCGAATCGCTCACGTCATATTAAAAGCACGCTGGAACTACTGGAGTGCTGTTCGACAGGTCAAAGAATACCGTACACCCTTACGCACCCTTGCACCCGAAGGAGCTACAACACCCTTGCACCCGTGCAGCTTTGTAGGGTCCACGGGTGCATTAAAGGTGCTAACGTGCTCAGGGCACCCTTTTCCAAAAGAATAAGAAAAAATGTTTAAAATGAGGGTGTGGAAAGGGCGCAGCCATGAGCGCTACACCTTTAAGGGTACAAATTTTTTACTGTGTATCTTAGCTGTCTGCGCTGCTGGCGCGTGAAGGCAGCACGTAGGCGGCAGACAGATGTTTTTAAGGCACATTTGATGCAGTAGCTTCGTCGCTGCATCCTTACACCTTTGTCGAAGATCGAATAGAAGGTTACCGATCTACCACCAATGACCGCGGCCGCCCCAATGGCAATGATTATAACCTCGTTCATAAAGAGGCTCGTCCGGTTGAAGGGCCACGGCCAGGGGCACATCTGCGCTGGATAGCCCCAGGAAACGTCTTAATAGGGTTAGTTCTCTGGAAGCATGGGTTAGCCACTCACGTATTACAATAATCAACGTCGCTCTGACGACTTTTCTGGGTGTAGTAAGGCATGTACACTTACTGCAAGCATAGGACGCAACCAAACGCAGTCCGCTCTACCGGCAGGTCCGTTATAAGTGAATGCAAATGTAATCGCTTGCTGCCTGATTTCCAGGAATGATTGAGTTGCACGAACTTTCGTACTTTAGTAGAGCCAAAACAACGAGAGTTATCTAAGCATGTGGCAAGAGATCAATGTAGTTTTTTGTCCATCTTCTACGCAGTGCAATTTTGTTGCGAAAATGACATGGAAAGTGGAGGCAAGACGTTTTAATACTAAAGTGATTTTAATCCATGCATGCCTTTAACGGCTATATTTTCACACAACCTTGTTGAAAAAAACTTTTGTCCATTCGTCCACACTTAGTGCAAAAACTTAAAAGAAAGTTAATCTACTCTTAATAGTGTCATGCGATAGCATTAGAGATGCCTCTCGTGACAGTGTTCCTTCGCAGTCTCCACCGTGCTGCCCATCTGTGCCAAAATGGGCATTATATACCTGGGTTGGCGAGACAGGCATCAGCAAGGATCCAGTGAAGACCCGCAATATAAAGGGAGCGTGGCAATTTTCTTTCATTTTTAACTTACTGCCTGGACAAAGAAGCTGAGCATCGGTGTTCCAGCAGAAGTAGCGACTTCTATGCGATGCGTCTTCATTTTGCAATCGGTGGAACGGCTGGACCATAAAGGGAACGTTAAGAAACTGTGAGTTGCACAGGAATCATGTCGCGCATTCTTCGCAGTATGGCGCGAAATATTTCTCACAAGACCCACCGTTGGCTGCGTTAGAAACAGCCCCATGCCGGGGCAGTGACACGTCGCTCAACCGCTGCGCCTCTGAGCCGGTAGTGCATGAAGAATGCCCGCGGTCAATGAATGTAAAAGTAGAGAATGACCAATTGCGCATACATGGACATGTAGGCAACACCTAGGCAGCAGACAAGGAGCACCTGGGCGGAAGAGATTTGTAATGCGATTGGATTGCGCTCTTAATGGAAGGTTAACCGCTATGTGGTGGCGGACGAAAGAACAGTGTCCCTCTCTGCAAAGTAATGCGTAAAGAGGAGCCCTGGCCGTTTAAGGGGCCCATAATCGGCATCGTGTCATATCGCTAAAGCGGAGCCTAAGTGTCCGCTCAATTTCTAATGCAAGATCATTTAGGTAGCGGCCTGATAAATTCCCGCCATTCTGTTAGGAAATTTGGTGAAGGCACAAAATTTTTCACGGGACCCTCTGACGTCATCATTACCTGTACAAGTACCATCGACTGCTGTGTGTGTTTGAAACAGCCGCCTGCCGAGGCAGAGCCGCATCGCTTAAACAATGGACCAACGCGCCAGTAGTGATACGAGGACTCCTCGCAATCAATGAATTTGGTTGCGGAGGTCGTGACGTCGCCGAAACCACGTGACCACCAGTCACCCCTAAAGATATTTTAAAATGTCAGCGGGGTCGCGAGAGGTGTGGGTTGAGGGGCTTGCGGGAGAGCCTCAGCGACCTGTTTTTGAATGATGAGGCGCAGATTCGGAGTTGTGTGGTGATGGCTCCTGATGGCGTGAAATAAGCGAGAGCTGCCGTGCAACTTCTTCACGGATGAAGATCTTGATGTGCGGCAGGAGCGATGACTGGTCACTTGCATCGTTCAAGCCAGCAAGCGAGACGACAGTCGTGGTGTGCTCGCGTGTCAGAGCCCTCTGCTTGCGTAGTTCGTCGAAGCTCTGATATAAGGCGACGACTACCGCAACGGTGCGCAGGTCTCGCGCCGACAACATCTGAAAGGCGTCGTCATCAATGCCCTTCAGAATATGCCTGATCTTGCGGGCTTCGGACATCTGTGCGTTCACCCTCTCGCACAGATCGACGACATCCTTGATGTAACTCGTGAAGTTCTCTCCTACCTGCTGCGACCGCGCACGCAAACATTGTTCGGCACGGAGTTTTCTGACAGCCGGGCGGCCGGATACCTGTGAGAAGATTGCTTTGAAAACGGACCATTATGTAATTTCCGCCTCGTGGTTCCGATACCACAGATTTACCACGCCCGTCAGATAAAAAATCTCATTGTTCAGCTTGGTTTTCGCGTCCCACTTATTGTATGCGGTCACCCGCTCATACGATGTGAGCCAATCCTCAACATCATGGTCGTCCTTGCCGCTGAAGATAGCGGGATTAGAGCACTGCACGGGCCTCAAACTCAGGCCCAAGCACGGCCCGGGCCCGAGACCTGAAGCCCGAGCCCGGCCCAGGCCCGCGGCTTCAAGCCCGGGCCCGGCCCAGGCCCGCTAAATTATCGCTCTAGCGAGCCCGGCCCGGCCCGTTTCACTAACCCTTGAGGTGTACTGCTCACTCTGAGCAAGTAGACCGCTACTAGACCGATAATAAACTGGCCGACAAAGGTTCTGAAACCACAGTTTGGCTTGCAGAAAGTTGGTTCTTTTTAATCCAGGAGGAAGGGATTAAGAGTAGCGCTCGCCAGGACCGTCTTTTCGACAGTGATCTCGTGTAGGTGCGCAAAGATAAACTCGGAAGTTCCGAGAGCCAAATAAAAAGGGCTGCGTACTCGCGTAATAGGCTACTCTGCATTCCCCCATGATTTTAATCAGTTATATTTTGCTGCCGAGAAGTATAAACATTAAAGCTGCCTAGCAAGCAGTGGGATGACATTTGTTTAGTGAACGCAATCTTACAGGTTGAAATCATAGCCGAACTGTCCGCCTTTCGGCAGAAACGAAAAGATAACAGGCTCGAGTATTTCACGGTGTGTGTTTTCAAGACTATAAGCGTTCTAAACTAGTATGTTCTTCTTGAATGCATTTCTAATAGTGTATAGGTATGTTTTGGGATGACGAACGATCAATGGCCAGTTAAGACCGATTGAATTTTACTCTTACTGGTGGAGCAGAAGATAGCGCGCGAACCACGTGAAAACTTACAGGGCAAAACACTTGTCATGACAAACAGGCTAAAGAAGCGAGCAGGGATAGATGTGGTTATGAGATGAGATTTACAAACTCTCGCGATCTTTTGTGGCTATTTCATTTACGAGACGTTCCGGTCAATTGATCAAAAAGAAAACCAAATGCGCTTTATTTAGCGTTAAGGAAGGTAGCAGCAGCGCAAAAAGACGGGGACACAAGAGACACACAACCAACAGGACTGGCGCTGAAGTCCTGTTGGTTGTGTGTCTCTTGTGTCCCCGTCTTTTTGCGCTGCTGTTACCTTCCTTAAGATGAAGCACCGACTAGCCCATACAAAAATTTTGATCGATTTAGTTAGCGAATTTTCTCACATCAGAAAAATATAGCTATAAAATAAAAGCTATATTTTTGGGGCTTAAGGGCCCAAGGGGAGTCAGGCTGTGAGAGACACCGAAGCGGAGGGCTCCGGATCATTTCGACCACCTGGGTTTCTTCAACGAGCAATGATACTACAAAGTACATGGCTACCATTTGCCGCCTAAATAGAAATGCGGCCGCCGAAACTAGGAGAAAACCCGGGTTCCCCAGCTCAGTACTCAAGTGCCTCGACCACTAAGCAGCCGCGACGTGGAAATAAGGAAATAAATAAGTCAATGAATAAAGCATAGTTTTTTTCTCAGCGCGTAGCATAACCCGGAGCTCATCCGTGTCGCTGCTCAAATGCCGCAGTTGTGTACTTCACTCTGAAATAGTGAATGAATAGTCGGACACCAGCCGTTTCTGTTCGGACCCAAGCCCGACTCGGGTACGCAGCTTTAAGCCCGAGCCTGGCCCGGGCCAGCAACTTCAGGCCCGGGCCCGGCCATGGCCCGGCAAAACAGATCATGTCCCGGCCCGGGCCTTCGGGCCCGGTCTGGTCTGGTCGTCCCAACTGTTCAACACGGCGACACGCTCAAACAGTTCCAACCATTCCTCGGGATCCTCGCGCGGTGAAGTGTTGAACGTGGGCGGCAGTCGGGGCTGGTGTAAAATAATGGGGGCTGGTGTCGTAGCCATGGCTGAAGTCGAAATTGAGGGGTCGTTCTTCGTTCGCGTGCGGTCCGGTAGCAGTCCGAATTCTGGTGGACACCTCTGGAGACGACGGCTGCTTCGCCCTTCGCCTGCGGAGAGGACGGCTTCTGCGGCTTTCGCGGGATCTTCTTCGAGACGGCTCGGGCTGCTCTGACGGCTCCCAGGGGGTGAGGGCGACAGGGACATCCGTTAGCACCTCCACCAGATGTCACGTTGTGCTGACTGCAGTCCAGCGAACAGGAACACAGCGAAAATGTCTTCGAAACGTAACTCTTTATTCGGGCTGACTTGCGCCCGCAAAGAACTGAATCACTCGGCGGCGGCCTAGCAACTAGCGTGCTCGGCGGTCGTCGAACAGAATGCCCGCCGCAGTCGGCCGTGCTCTTTTTAAAGCTGATAGCGAACATTCGAGACAAAGCGTGGAAGGTTCTAGAACTTTCTGGCAAAAAGTAGAATCGGCTCGGCCTGGATAAGATCAATCGAGAAAATTCTAGGCGCATCTTGCGTCACAAATGAAGCGATAAAGCGGCGTGCCGGCAGCCTTGAAGCATGAACAAATAAACACAACAAACAAACGCTACAAAGATTCGCGGCAATATCACGGTCCAGCATATAAAGGGGGGCCACAACGTGCTTGCGGACGCGCTTTCCCGCATTCAAACCTAACATGAAAAAAAGAAAAGAACCCTTGAGCACAGAGCATGAGAGCAGCGATGTTCGAGGCTCGCCTTGGTGGACTGTTGTGGGTGCTTTCCTTTTTATTTGTGTGGTGTTTGTATAATTTACTTTCACTTGAAACATGTAATCCTGTAGCGTATGGTGTGTTGTGCAGAAGTGTACCTTGTTTTTATGTACTTGCATGCCGGTATTCCTTTTCGGAGTGTATCTCGAAGTGTATCTCTGGGAGAAGCTTTAGTGCATTCTCGCACTAGAGAGAGAGGCGGCGGCTTGAGGCAGCCTAAAGGAGAAGCATGCTTTGTTCAGAACTGGCGGGAAAAAAAAGGTCAGGGGAAAGAATTGAGGAGAACGGGGAGGTGTCACGCCGCAGCTAGCGTGCGTCGTGGTAAAATGTGAGGAGGGTCGCCGAAAGGTAGTAGGGTAATGCGCAGACAAAAGGACTTAAAACGGCGTAGCGTGCGAGTGTCGTGCTTCCCGGCCCCAGCGAGTGGGGAATGGTTTCTTCTCGGAAGTCCGTTCGAAACCCGAGACGACGACAGAACGGCTGGGGTGGACACGCGCTGTGCTTGTTTTCGTTCATGCTAGCTGGCCAGAGCGGCTAACAGTGGAGCGTGTGTTTTAAAATGTGTTTGTTTCTTCTCGTTGTAATAGCTTCTAGTTAGCCAGGGCGGCTTACAGCGAGGCGTGTGTTTTATATTGTGTACTTGTCTTTTGCGTTGTGACATCTTTCGTCTAAACGATGGCGGGACAGTCATCTATTGGCTAAAAAGAAACTTTTGGCGGGAGGATCGTGTATTGGCTGAGGATGGAGGTTTTGCGCGAATGTGACGAGATGGGTGCGCGTGAAGGAGAGCGCCGAGGTTGGGTGTGTGGCAGCCGGACAGATCGGTCGTGTGTGGCCGCTGGTGGTCCCGGGGCCGAGAGCGTAGAGTTGGAGACGCGAGTTAGTTGAGCGGCGGCCGGACGGGTTGGCCGTGTGGTGGCCAGCGGTGGTCCGGAGTCGTGGAAGTTTTGAGGTTTTATTTTTTGTTAAAGTGGAGAGGCCGAAATCATTCGGCATATGTAAATAAGTTGCGTATACATTTGTAATAAATAATTTCTTGAAGAAAGCCTTCCAAGTGCCTCACCATCCGAAGACCTGCACACCTGTCTAAACTCACCAGTCGCGAAGTACGTCCCCCGGGTCACTCACGAGACCCGCCCTCTACCGCTCCACATCAACACCGAAGGAGAGCAACATCAACATCAACGAGAGAGAGGGAAAAAGTCGTGACTCCTACAATCTATTTCCTTTATTTCCTGGCAATCCTGTTTCGAATTCCTTTCTTTTGTTCATTTTGTTGTGCTGTTGCATAAATTATATTAACGGCTAGAGCTCTTCGTTGCATCTTTAATTATTCATTCCGAATTTTTTAGCTTTGAAATATCGCCTTTATTAATGAAAAACATCAGAAGGATTTCCTAACAGAAATTGAATAGCTTTTTGTACTTTTTGCTTTTTCTTTCCGTTAAACCTTCAACCGAATTAGAGGATATTTTCCGCCTCTTCTGCGCGTTCGCACGCTACACTTGACGTTATGCGCGTTTTGCCGCACGAATCGACGACCGCAACCGCGAATCGCGAGCGTTCTGCGTATTCCGCGGCGTCAACGAACCTTGTCCCCGTATCGTCTCCGTGGCTGTGCAGGAGAGCTCTGGCCCTGGCCACTCTTCTTCCCCGGTTGTGTTCCGGGTGGACGTTTCGTGGAATCGGGTCGACTCTTAGCGTTTGTCTGATCGCGTTTGGAATGGCGACTTTCTGGCCTTGTTGTACGTGGTAACGGATGCCGAGACTTTCCATGATCTGGCGGCCTGCTGTCGTTCCCGTTAATCTTTCCAGTTGTGAAGTTCGCTGCGCCTCGGCGATTTCGCTAAGCGTGTTGTGAAGTCCGAGCTGGAGCAAGCGATGCGTGCTGGTGAACTCGGGTAGACCCAGTGCAAGTCTCGGGAAAAATTTCGACCACCAGGGAACTTTAACGTGCGTGCGCTGATATCGCACAACACACGAGCGCCTTTGCGTTCCGCCTCCATCGAAACGCGGCCGCCGCATTCAGGTTCGAACCCGAGTACTCCGGCTCAGTAGACGAGCACCTCAACCACTGTGCCACCGTGGCGAGGGGGGGAGCTAGCGTCGCTGACGGGAGCGGTCGCATACCACGTCGGCTTAGTGATAGATCGCAATTAATTGCGATACATCAACTTTTCCCGCTGCAAGCCTGGTATCATCGTCTCCAGGAACGTCAGCGGCACACGTGTACCCCACGTTTGTTAAGGTGGCGCCCATTTTTGACCAATTTTCGGTCATTTGAAGCTTTCGCCACGCCTTGATGGGGCTGAGCCTAACGGCGCCGGGGCCCGCGGTGATCCCGGTCGGAGATTCCACGGCTCTGGTGGCTCCAGCTCAAGTCACCGGATACGAACCGCAGACCTTGCGGAACGTAACAGTGGACAAGGCTCAACCCGAGGATACGACTCAAGCCGAGGAACCTCTACCAGCCGAGGACGAATACCTCCAGGATATGGTCCACGTCTGACGCAGGAAGAAAAACGCAGCGGTGGCATCGAGGGACGCCAGTGGTGGTCCCGCCCAGCAACTCTTCGCATACGCAGGGCGGAAGTGCGCTGAACAAGGCTTCGAAGCGCTCCAAGAAACTTCGGTGGGGGCTGCAGACCACGCCGCGCATTGAAAAAGACGAGATCATCGAGGTGCTTAAACTGCGAAATACGGTCGACCTCAGGGCAAGTTTTGGTCCTGGACAAGCCGGCGCTGTAATCCTCAGCATCCTTGGGGACGATGCAAAGGCGGCACTTGCGGTGTGGGCCGTTTGGGACCAGAACGTGCTAGTATACGCGCTCAGATCAGTTGACGCCGCGGAGAAGCTACTCCCGCATATTATGCTGCCACTAGGGGACCGCGAGCTACCATTCCGGGGATACTCCAAACTCCCCGGTCAGTTCTCTCGGGGTGTCGTGACTGTTTTGCCAGACGAAACGTCCGAAATTCTGAAACGCAAACTCAGTGCAGAACCAAATGTGGTGTCTGTGTGCAAGCCGGGGTGCACCCCGGTTGCGGTGATCACCTTCGCAGGGAAAAAGGTAACACGGACGGTGTTGTAGAGCTACGAACGCCTCCCCGTTCGCCTGTGAAAGAAGACAGTGCCTTCATGCTACTGCTGTGGCACAGTGGGCCATCGGGCTGATGAGTGCCAGCTACCTCAGCCCGGGCGCTACAAACGCGGCGGGGCCAGGTTCCTGATGCCACTCCTGACGGCCCGGCGAAACATGAGTGTATAGCAAGCTGCCTCACCTGCGGAGGCGGCCACCCATCCGGAGCTCCCGGCCGTGCCGGGCGGTTCCGGAAAGCCATCAAAACGGGCTCCCCACCCGGATCCAAGCTGAAGACAAAGACGGGGCCAAGCAGGCTCCTCCGCCCAAGGCTATGAAAGCGCCAGCCGCTAAGCCGGAACCCAAGGCCCAAACCGTATTATCAAAAACTATCAAGTCCAGGACCCAGGCGAGGCCATCGGCCCTCAATGCCAAGGACTCCCCGCCTTTGGCATCCGTCCAACCACACGTGAGCAGTTGAAGTAGGGCAGTCTCCGCACCCCTCCCCATCCCTCTCCTACTGAAACTGCCCTGCAGCAGCAGGTAGAGGAGCTCAGGTGCCAGATCCAAATTTTTGCGCGCAAAATTCATGAATTAGAGGCCAGACAGGCCGGGTCACCCGAACAAATGCAGGAAGCTGAGCTAGAGGACGACGGTGAGGGATCATTCGTAACATCCTGCCTCACTAGCGTCTTGCCGCAGACCGGGGACACGGTAGTTGGATCACTTTCCACTGCAGCGCCAAACCGAGAAACTGGAGAAGTGACGGCCCTCCTAAATCAAATCATGTCAGCAGTCCGCGAGTCCTTCCAGGACATGTTAAAGGCGGCCTGAACGCAAGCACTTCCCGACCTTATGGCCCAGGTCACTGACTACGTCCTTAAGGCCATGCAGCGGAGGAACACGGCTCAGGGTCGGCTGCTGGTAGGGCGGTACGGACCCTCACTGGGGTTGCGCCGGCTCCCGGCCAGAGCTTGTCCGCCCGCCCCATAAATAAATACAACAGGATGGCTAGCAGATCTAACAGGAAAGCTAAAGACCTTGAATAATTCCAGATCATCCAATGAAACTGCAGGGGTTTCAGAGCATGGAAATAGCGGTCACACCTCCAGCTCTAGCTGCAGTCCCTAGGTGACATGCTGGCGCTTATTGCCCTGAAGGAGCTCGGCATAGACGCTAAATTCTCAGGCTACAGCACCTTTCATCGGGGCCCCTCGACGTGCATCCTGGTGAAAAAGGCTTACACCGTGGTTCAGGTCGGCTTAGATTTGAGCACCGAGCAAGAATACACTATGGTCGGGATACTGCCTATCAGACGCCGGGACCCGTCAATACATATCCTCAACTTATATAGCCCTCCGCATAAGCAGCGCGTTACTTTAAGTGAAATCTTCCTGCACACGATCAAATTGGCAGCCAAAGAGCCTCTAGTGATTGTTGGTCACTTCAATTCTCCCAGCCTTCACTGGGCTTTGAAAAGGCAAGAGGGTGTGAGCTGGTGAAGCTCTTCTCCACCCTCAACCTCACGTTGCTCACGGACCCGGCGCATCCAACCCGAGTGGGGAACTCGGTAACCCGCGACACATTTCTCTTGTTAAAAATGCTAGAGGCTGCCTGGGAGAACTTAGGAGAGTATCTAGCTAGTGATCACTGCCTTCTCCGGATTACACTCATGGCAAAGGCATCGCGCAAAAAGAGGTCATGCCAAGCTCAGTGATTGGCACAAACTCCGAAATCACACTATCCCTCCCGTACTATTTTCCGGTGGCTACGCGGAGTGGGCTAACCACATATACAACATTCAGAAACAACACGTCACTGCTCTACAAACCACCGAAGAGATCCCTGCAGTGGGCACTCACCTCCTGCATTTGTGGGAGGCGCGCCGGAGCTTAACTAAACGTTGGAAAATTAGAAAACTAATTGCAAACTATGTGCCCGCAGAGCCGAACTCACAGAGCAGGCTGTAGCGTATGCCGCCAAACTGATTCAAATTGGATAGCACGCTGCGACGCCGCCGCTGTTCAGATGAGCTCGAAGGAACATGGCGTCTCTTACGCAGTATAGCCGACCCCTCCCAAACGGCGAGGGGAGACGCAAAAGCAGATTCCACGGGCTCTGCATGGATATACAGCCCCTTTTTGTGTCCGAGCAGTAATATAAACGCTAAAAATTCTTATATGTTTCATCCATATTTTCCGTACGCAAGCGAAGTCAGCCTTCGTCAGTTCTGTTCCTCGGCTATGATAACGTTTTATGGAATGTGTGAGCCCGCTTCTCTTTTTTGCTCTGTAATGCATTGAATGTTTGTTTGATTTGTAACGTGTTCATTTTTTTTTCTCCCGTTGCACTGTACTGCAAACTATGCATGGAAGCTGAGGCCTCGTCAGGCACTACAGCCTTTTGCCTCAGCTCCCTCTTTCTTGAAAAGGGAAGAAATAAAATCTTGAAATCTTGAAATCTAGCAAGGTACAATAGAGGAACTTGCGGACACTCTGTGCGACAGATATCTCTGTCGTACAGAGTTAGTGCACTGCACGGGCTCGGGCCGGCCCGAAAGCCCGGGCCCGGGCCGGCCCACGGGCCGGGCCGGGACATGATTTGTTTTGCCGGGCCTGGGCCGGGCCCGGGCCTGAAGTTGCGGGCCCGGGCCGGGCTCGGGCTTAAAGCTGCGGGCCCGAGTAGGGCTTGGGTCCGTACTGAAACGGCTGGTGTCTGATTATTCATTCACTATTGCAGAGTGACGTACACAACTGCGGCATTGGAGCAGCGACACGGATGAGCTATGGGTTATAGTACGCGCTGAGAAAAAAACTATGCTGAATTCATTGACTTCTTTATTTCCTTATTTCCACGCCGCGGTGGCGCAGTGGCGGTGGCTTGATTACTAAGTCGGGGAAGCCGAATTTGCTCCTAGCCTCGGCGGTCGCATTTCTATTTAGGCGGCAAGCATGACAGCCATGTACTTTGTAGTGTCATTGCTCGTTGAAGAAACGCATGTGATCGAAATTATCCGGAGCCCTCTGCTTCGGTGTCTCCCACAGCCTGACTCCCCTTGGGTCCTTAAGCCCCAAAAACTTAGCTTTTATTTCATAGCTATATTTTTCTCATGTAAGAAAATTCACAAACTAAAGCGCGTTTGGTTTTCTTTTTGATCAGCTGACCGGAACGCCTCGCAAATGAAATAGCCACAAAAGCTCGCGAGAGTTTGTAAAGCTCATCTCATAACCACATCTATCCCTCCTCGCTTCTTCAGCCTGGTTTTCATGACAAGTGTTTTGCCCTGTAAGTTATCACGTATGGTTCGTGCGTTATTTTGTGTTCCACCAGTAAGAGTAATATTCAACCGGTCTTAATTGGCCATTGATCGTTCGTCATCCCGAAACATATCCATACACTATTAGAAATGCATTTGGGAAGAACATATTAGTTTAGGACGCTTATAGTCTTGAAAGTACACACCGTGAAATACTCAAGCCTTTTAGTTTTTCGTTTCTGCCGAAAGGCGACCAGTTCGGCTATGAGTTCAACCTGTAAGATCGCGTTCACTAAACAAATGTCATCCCACTGCTTGCTAGGCAGCTTTAATGTTTATACTTCCGGGCGGCAAAATATAACTGTTTAAAATAAAGGGGGAACGCAAAGCAGTCTATTACGCGCGTATGCAGCCCTTTTTATTTGGCTCTCGGAACTCCAGAGTTTATCTTTGCGCACCTACACGAGATCACTGTTCAAAAGGCGGGCCTGGCGAGCACTACTCTTAATCACTTCCTTCTGAGTTAAAAAGAACCAACTTTCTGCAGGCCAAATTGTGGTCTTCAGAACAGAATAGGCTTGGGCAGGTTAGTAATTCCTTGCAACTGCGTAATCATAGCGTGAGAAACAACACAGGACAAAGACGAGACGGGACAAGCGCTTGTCGCGTCCCGTCTCGTCTTTGTCTTGTGTTGTTTCCCGCGCTATGATTACTCTGTTGCAAATTGTGGTTTCAGAACCTTTGTCGGCCAGTTTCTTATCGGTCTAGTAGCGGTCTACTTGCTCGGTGAGCAGTATACCTCAAGCTTTACTGTGAAACCGGCCGGGCCCGGGCTGGGCTTCACTCCGGGATTCACGGGCCAGGCCGGGCTCGCTAGAGCGATAATTTAGCGGGCCTGGGCCGGGCCCGGGCTTGAAGCCGCGGGCCTGGGCCGGGCTCGGGCTGCAGGTCTCGGGCCCGGGCCGGGCTTGGGCCTCAGATTGAGGCCCGTGCAGTGCTCTAGTACAGAGGACCCGACTAGGCCTGAGTACATGAACTCTGGCAGGTCTAATCAAACACTCGATGTCCCTACTGAGTTGCACGACCTTAAGGCGGCCTTAGCAATAATGCGCCGGGGTACGACTCTGGCACGGGATCGCATAACAGTGAACCTATTGGCGAATCTACCGGCCTCAGCCTACCTCCATTTATTAGAATACTGAAATGTCGTAGCGTGCGGCAGCCGAGCGGCCGCACCAAAGAACCAGCGAATACCGGTGCAGGACAAGGAATCAGCGTTTATTCGTCTGACGCTTCTTTTATAAGCAGCGGTTGCTTATCCGCTGCTGCTATCCGTGAGCGTGATGGCAAAGTGACGCGTCATGCACTTGACGCTATCGCATTCCTTCCCTCCAAGATCATCGGCTCCATTTATTAGCTTTAAGGAAGGAAATCATGGAGGTATATGGGTCTGGTGGTTTCCGGGCGCGCTGGCTTCTGCGCAGTGTAGGTGGATAGTCGGAAGGCGCTTCAGCTTGCGCCTCAGGATGTGCGTTACGGGCAGCTGGCAGTTTCAATTCTTGCCCGTCTTGTGTTTGCGGGGTCAGGGTTGGTGCATAATAGCGAAGAGGGGGTACTGCCGCGTCCGCGTCATGCTGCGCCTCTTGTAGTGGGGAGGGTAGCGTGTCCTGATGACGCTCAAAGTCCTGGGTGTCGGGTCGTCTCGGGGCTTCCGCCCCGGCGTCCAGTCCTGCATACTGGAAACAGCTGAGCGATCGCAAATGATCAACATTAACGTGCCGAACTGCGTTCTGAGTATCTACGAGATAGGTCACAGGGCTGACTAGCTGCACTATACGCCCTTCCGTCCATTCCACCCTTCCGTCCTCTTGCCGGACAGTGTTCACGTATACCCAATCTCCTTCCTTAAACGAACGAAAAGTTGATCTGCGTTAGTCATGCTGCTGTTTCAGTAGTTCTTGCTTACTCTGCATGTGATTCCGAAATGATGGTCTTAGTAATGACAGTTTAGTGCGCGGAGTTCGTTTCAGAAACAGTTCAGCCGGACACTTGCCTGATGCCGTGTAAGGGGTTGTCCTATACGCCAGCAAGAAGTCGTCCAGTCTCTCCAGCATTGATGTGCTGTTACCTCCCTTGTTGTCGTGCAGAAGCTGCTTGCGAAGACTTCTTTTTAGAGTTTGCACCGACTTTTCCGCAGCCCCGTTGGACTGCGGATGGTATGGCGGGCTGTACGTGCGTCGGATGCCACAGGCATCGAGGAAGTCCTGGAACTCCTGCGCTGACAACTGGGGATCGTTATCAGAAACTATTTGTTCAGGGTACCCGTAAGCAGCAAACAGACTCCGCAAGCGCACGATAGTCTTCGCGGCTGTAGTAGAGCGCATAGGAAACACTTCGATCCAATTTGAAAACGAGTCCACGCACAAAAGAAATGTAGTTTTTTCAAAGTCAAGAAGTCCACATGCACCCGCTGCCAGCAGCGGGCGGGAAACGGCCATGGCAGGAGTGGAGTACGGGGAGCGCTAATTTGTATTTGTTGGCAAATGCTACACGTTTCTACCGTGCTTTTGACGCCTGCGTCTAGTCCTGGCCACCAGACCAGGCTACGTGCGAGCATCTTCATCCGTGAAGCCACGGAGTATTCCGTACGAAACAGATTCAACCCTACATTTTTGAGCTTTGTTGACACAATAGCACAACTGCCCCATGTGACGCATCCCGCTTCCAGCGACAGTTCCGCACGTCTGTTGTAGTACGGTACAAGTTGAGCATCTTTGATTTGCGCTGGCCATCCTTCAAGCGTATATCGGTTGACTTTGCTGAGAATGCCGTCCTACTTGCTAACTTTGGCAACGTGTTTAGCCGTCAGTGGCGTAGTTTCTAAAACAGCGAGCGTATGTGTCTCATCAACGCTGTTTTCGGTTGCAACAGGCAGTCTGGACAGTGCGTCCGTCACTTCCATTTGAGATCCTTTCAGATATCTCAAGTCCTAGCGATAAGAAGCCAGGATTAACGCCCATTGTTGCATTCGAGCAGCCGCCAAAGATGGGACCTGCTTCCGTGGCCCTAAGATGCCTAGCAATGGCTGATGATCCGTGAACAACATGAATGCCCTCCCATATAGGTAGCGATGAAACTTCTTGAGAGCAAAGACTATTGCCAGCGCTTCTCGCTCGATCTGGGCATAGCCACACTCAGCTTGCGATAACGTCCTGGAAGCAAAGGCGACAGGCTTTTCTGGCCCACTTGGAAGTATGTCAAAAACAACCGCGCCGAGCCCATACTGCGATGCATCACAGCTTAGAGCCAAGGGTTGCTTCGGAACGTAGTAAGCAAGTACCGGGCTGGTCGTGACAAAGTTTTGTTTTTCGAAACGCGCGAGAACACTAGCCTGTCCATTTCCAACGCGTGCCCTGCTTCAGGAGCTCGCAAAGCGGCGCAGCCACAGTCGCTAAGTTCGATAGAAACTTTGAGTAGAATGTTACCATTCCTAGGAAAGACTTCAGCTCGGTACCATTCGTAGGCTCCGGTGCATGATCTATTGCCCTTGTTTTCGATCCTAGTGCCTTTATTCCATCCACTGAAACTATGTGAGCCAGATAGTGGACTTCACTGCAAAAGAGCCTGCATTTTTTCATGCGCGGCGTCACATTGTGCTACTGCAACCGTGTCAAAACTTCTTCCAGCCTTTGCCGACATTCATTCGCACTGGAACCTCCAATGATGACATCATCAATATAACACCCTACTTGAGGGATACCTATGAGAGGCCCATCCATGAGCGACTGGAATATGGCAGGAGCACTTGCGATGCCTTAAGGGAGCTGCTGATACTGGTAAATGCCTTGGTGGGCGTTTATAGTTAAAATCACCTTTGCATATTCGGCAAGTTCCACTTGCTGGTAAGCGGCAGCAAGGTCTAGGACGCACAATATTTTTGAGCCTGCCAATGCTGTGAACAAATCTTCTGGCAAGGGAAGAGGGTAGTGCTCAGTCAGCAGCACAGGGTTCATTGTGACCTTGTAGTCACCGCACAACCGCACTTTTGCTCCTCCATCTTTCGGTACCACTACCAAAGGAGTCGCCCAATCGCTTCTGGTGACTCTTTTCAGTACCCCCGCCCGTTCCAAGGCATCTAACTCCTCGGAGACAGCTTGCTTCAATGTAAAAGGCACGGGACGGGCCTTGAAAAATACTGGCTTGCTGTCTGGCTTCAAGAGGATCTGTTCTTTGAAGCCCGTTATCAGCGTCATCCGCGTCATCCGCGGCGAAAGCAAAGCCTCAAACTTCGTCATGAGTTCCTCCATGGCTTGAACTTCCTGAAAGTTTAATTTCAGCTTCCTCAGCCAGTTGCGGACAAGCAAGCACGGCAACACTTTCCCACCGTCATCTACTATCATAACAGGTAAAACATCAGTTTGATTACCGTGCTCATCATGCACATCAGCCGATCCTACGACCGGCACGAGTTCTCCTGTGTACAACAATAACTGATGGGCACGTTGGTCAGACATAATTTCTTGTGAAACAGCGCAACGGCACAAGGCCAGAGGAAAGGAAGGGACGATACACAGCGCTGACTAACAACAGAATGTTTATTCTGTAAGCCATGCTTATAAAAGAACCAGCGACACTGAAAAACAGAAAAATACAAAGAACCGGTTCTTTGTATTTTTCTGTTTTTCAGTGTCGCTGGCGCCTTTATAAGCATGGCTTACAGAATAAACATTCTGTTGTTAGTCAGCGCTGTGTATCGTCCCTTCCTTTCCTCTGGCCTTGTGCCGTTGCGCTGTTTCACAAGAAAACTCCTGTGTACGTCCGTAAAGAAACAGTAGCCGCGTTTACTGTCAGATGGGGAAACTTGCGATGAAAAACTAACTTCGGCATGACGGTGACGGATGCCCCTGTGTCTATTTGCATTTTTATGGCCTGCCTTCCACCAGAACTGTATCATAGTATGCAGACGTATTTGTTGTCATACTGCATATTTCTTGCTCTTCGACTGACTCCTCGGCCGAGCTGTCGATCGCATTCAGCGCCTTCGGCTTGCCTGTGCGCTGCCTGCACTTTGATTTCAAGTGACCTTGCTCTCCGCAGCTATGACACTTCTACTTTCGATATCGGCAATTATTGGCCGCATGGCGTTTACCGCAACGGAAGGACTCTACGGGCTCAGTCTTGCTTCGATGGTTGTCCTTAACACGGTCGCCTTGGCTCAGAACATCAACTTATAGTCCAGAGCACCTTCGTGGTATACTTTGCAGCTCTTCTAGCTTTACTTGTTGAGTCTGGGTGGTGGCTAGTTCACGATTTAACGCAATTTTGCACGCCTCTTCGAACGACAGCTTTTCAGCAGCATAGAGCTCACGCTGAGTGTCGACGCAGCATAGCACTGCGACTAGCCTGTCTCTGAGCGCTTCGTCGAGAAATTTGGCAAACTCGCAAGTTCTGGCCAGGTGCTTCAGCTGCACAATAAATTCGGCTACAGTCTCTTGCTCAAGTTGCAATCTTCGGTTAAATCGGCTCCTTTCCGCAATCACGGCCTTTCGGGGACTAGTGGGTTTTCAGTAGCGGCGTGACGTCGTCATACGTTTTCCTGTCACGGGAATTTGGAACTAGCAGGCTCTCCATTACTTCATACACTCGAGGTCCTAGTACAGTCAGGAGTACGGCTAGCTGGCCTTCAGCCACATCATTTGCCAATACGTAAAGCAGAGGTTGCTTATCCGCTGCTCCTATCAGTGCGCGTGATGGCAAAGTGACGCGTCATGCACTTTACGCTATCAAAAATACAAGAACCACATCTGGGGCGGGCGTCCACACCCTCCTGAATGGAAAACGTCACTTGTGACGTTTATCCCTAAAGCAGGTAAGGCCGTGAATAAGGACAACCTGAGGACCATATCACTGACCTCGTGTGCGGGCAAGCTTATGGAGACGATGGGGATAGCTCCTCCCCATACCTGGAGAGCAAGGGCTTCATTGCAGACACCATGTTCAGGATTCGCCCCCTCCCTTGTCTATACTGGACGTCCTCCTCCTGCTGCCCAGGGATGTAATACGACCCACAACTGTGCAACAGAATGACAAAGCCATTCTCTCCCTTGATCTGAAAGGGGCTTTCGACAATGTTAAACACGGTAGCATCCTGGCCAACTTAAGTTCTACCGAGTGTGTGGCTAGGGCATACGCATATATGTAAGAAATTTCCTGACTAATCGGCAGGCCTTTCTTCGGATTGAGGATGAGGAATATGGCCCTTACATGATCGGAACACGGGGTAGCCCTCAGGGAGCGGTGTTATCACCGCTCCTGCTCAACATAGCTATGATGCGCATCCCAAGGCACCTGCCCTGGGTGCAAGGCATTAGGGCGCGTTATATGCAGATGGCATTACAATGTGGACCAACAAGGGTAGCCTTGGGGACATGGAGAACCAACTTCAGCAGGCCGCTTCCATGGCCGATGCGTATGCAATTGACTTTGGTTTCTAATGTG
Source organism: Amblyomma mixtum (assembly GCF_055824585.1). Classification (NCBI taxonomy): domain Eukaryota; kingdom Metazoa; phylum Arthropoda; class Arachnida; order Ixodida; family Ixodidae; genus Amblyomma; species Amblyomma mixtum. Next base: position 116,302,107 of record NC_143021.1, read on the forward strand.
CTCTAGCAAAATCAGAACTTCTGCATGTCAGAGCGAACCCAAAGGATAGAACAGCAATACACACCTCTCTGTCAGGAGGTCGTGTTAGAGAGGTGGAGGAGCTCCGGATTCCGGGCCTGTTCATTCACCAGAGACTCAGACCGGACTCCACTGCTGCGAACCTCAAGAGAGTAGGCGACAGGTAGGGCGCATGGTCCGCCGCGTTTACAACAAGCCGGGCGGTCTGCTGGGCAGGGACGCGCTTCGGCTCCTCTATGCCTTCGTGAGTAGCCGGATCCTCTACGCCATGCTGTACCTTCACACAACTAAGCAAGACGACGCACGAATAGACGCGAATTATCCGCAAGGCAACTAAGCGAACCCTGAATCTCCCGGTGGTTGCCTCTAACGCCAAACTCAAGGCACTGGGGGTGCTAAACTCCTACCAGGAGCTGCGGGAGGCCCACCTCGTGAACCAATACACGCAGCTCATGCAGACGGCCTCCAGGCGCCGCCTGCTAAACCGCTTACACATCCAACACGATTGCACGCCAGAGGAAGCGGGGCGTTTCCCGGAACTGTGGCGCCATATTCTCTGGGTCTCCCCGCTCCCCCGTAACATGGACACCGACATGCACGAAAGCAGACAAGCAGGCTGGGGCTCTTGAGAGACAACACGGCTCCCGACCCAGTGTTTACAATGTAGACGTAGCAGAGCCATCGCCCACGGGATTTTACACGGCCGCTGCCGATCACCAGGAAATGCACACTGATGGACTCTCCTTTCGAGCCCCCAATTCAATGCGAGCCAAGGAATAAGCAATAGCGCTTGCTGCCGCTCACGCCTATTCGAGAATCATCATCAAGGACTCTCGAACAGCATCTAATCATTACATGGCAGGGAAGATCTCCCCCTTAGCCGCTTGTATTCTAAAACGGACTGCCACTGATCCAGCACCGAAAAGAATCATTTTGGCTCCTGGCCACCAGGTTTTACGAGGTAATGGGGCCACTGAAACGGCTGCCTGAGCGCTTTCTCACCGGGCTCCTCATCCCAGCTCTTCTGGCTCGAAGATTAACCAGCCGCTGCGGCGAATTGGGGAATAACAACGCAATATAGCGACAACCACCGCCTTTTCCAGGCCCCAGCAAAGGGGCTGAGTAAGACGGAGGAGTGAACTTTAAGGCGCCTGCAGACAGGTACTCTGCTCTGTCCTGCAATCATCAAACATTATAATCCTAACATGGATAGACCATGCCCGAGCTGTGGGGAGACCTGTGATATCTGCCACATGGTGTGGGCATGTACTCAAAATCTCCTCCCCCCCCCCTTCCGCTGCCCCTTCCAGAGAAGCATGGGAGACTGCCCTCCTCAACTGCTCCTCGCTTGAGTCCCAAAGGGCTCAAGTCAAACAGGCGCGAGACGGGGCCTCGTCATGTGGTGTCCCGGACTAGGGACGCCGACCATGTAGCGGGGCCGCTCTGTGGCTCCCAAACTCTATTCTACCAAATAAAAGTTTTCACCACCCAGCGGCGAGTGGCGGTAGTGACAGATCTGCGCCGCATGCGTTGCCATTGACAACGTTGTGCCAGAAACGCGGCGCTGAAGCCACAGGCGTTGAAGCCATGGTGCGCATAACTGGCTCCCTGGGTCAGTGAAAGCCTGAATCGTGCTTATAGGTAATCGGATGTTAGAAAGATGTGAGCTGCAGGCATCGACAACTTTGTGCTAGAAACGCAGCGCTGAAGCCATAGGCCGTTGGTGTTCATTGTGTTCATTGCCGTTGGAACATTTTACACTCCGACCATTTTAAGGAAAGGAGGTGATAATACTGGCGCCCTGGGTTAGTAAACGCCTGAATCGCGCTTATAGCTACGTGGGGTGATGAGAGAGAGATGTGGGCTGCAGGCATTCACAACGTTGTGCCCGAAAGGCGCCGCCGAAGCAATGGGATTGGCTTTGACGATGTTTTACAATCCGATCATTTTAAGCAAAGGAAGTGCGCATAACTGGCTCCCTGGGTGAGTGGACGCCTGAATAGCGATAACAGGTACGCGCGATGATGACAGACAGAGAGAGAGGTGTTAGCTACGTGCGTTAGAGCTGACAACGGTAAGCGAACTCTCGCGATCAATCATTAACTGCCACCTACCAGGGTGGTGGGGGTGCAAAACATTTTTAATACTCAGAGTATTTGGGCATCAGAAGACTGCACTACATGGTCGGTATCCTTAATCCGGGAGACCGCACGGCGAGGCCCCCTCTCCCGCTCGCTTTACTAGAGCCCTTTACGACTCCAGTGTAGAGCAGTGGAGGAGGGCAGTCTCCCATGCCTCTCGGGTGAAGAAGAAAGTAAGGATTCTGAGTACATGCGCACATCATGTAAAAGATATCGCAGATCTCTCCACAGTGCGAGCAGCGCCCATCTGTGTTCGGATCAAAGTGCTTCGCATGGCAGGAAAGAGAAGAGTTCTTGTCTGCAGAGTTCACTTCTCCTCCGTACTCAGCCCATTGGCAGGAGCCGAGCAGAGGCAATGGATGCCGCACTGATGAATTAAGATTTCGCGGAACCGCAGTAGCGGTTTATGAGCGTCTGAGCCAGGAGAGCTAGGATTAGGAGGGCACTGTGTGAGCGCTCGGGCGGCTGCATCAGCGGCCTGATTGCCTCGTAGACCATGGTAGCCAGGAGCGCAGAGTAACATTTGAGCGAGTTGGATAGATAAGAACCAGACTTAGAATTTGGGAGGCAAGAGGTGACATTTCGCCTGCAAGATAGTGTTCTCAGGCCCGGCGAGAGTCTGTGATACCCTTTCTCGATTTTGATCGGTGGCAGCGAGATTTTGCAACTTCTTCTGCTCGCGTTGAAATTGGGGCCCGAAAAGATAGCCCATCGACCTTCATTCCCCGATGGACTACTGCAGCCATGTACAATCCCGCGGGTGACGGCCCTGCGATGTCAACCTAGTACACGACCAGTTTAGATCCATATTGCGTTTCAGTCGCGCAAACCCACGCTTGTCGTCTGCCTTCATGTGAAGTCATGTCTATCTTTAGCGGGAGCGGAGCGACCCAGAGCATATGGCGCCATAGCACCGGAACGTTCTCCGTCCCCTCTAGTATGGATGTGTAAGCGGTTTACCAGGCGGCGACCTGGAGCCGTCTGCGTGAGCTGCGTATAGTGGTTCACGCGGTGAGCGTCTAGCAACGCAACGCCTTCAGTTTGGCATTGGATGTAGTCAACAAGAGGTCCAGTGCTCGCTTTGTTGCCTTCCTAAAGGTGGCGTCAATGCGCTCGCCTTGTTTGGTGGTGCGTAGGTATGACACAACGTAGGGGTTCCAGCTTGGTCCCGAAGGAGTGGGCGAGCCGTAGCGAGTCCGTGTCCCGCAGACCACCCCGCTAGTGGAAACGCAGTGTATCATGCGCCCTACCTGTTCGCCTCTGCGCTTGTGTTTCGCTATAGCAGATCCGGCCTAAGCCTGTTATTGATGAACAGACCCAGGATCCGGAGCTCTGCCACTTCTGTGATGGAACCTCCCGACAGAGATATGTGCAGAGATGTGTTGTCTTGGTGATTTGGTCTCACATGTAGAAGCTCTGGTTTGACTGCAGCACATTGGAGACCACAGTCGGTAGCATATGCATCGACTACGGAGGCGGTCTGCTGAAGGTGGTTCTCCATCTATACAAGGCTCCCCTCGGTGGTCCACATTATAATATCGCCTGCATAGAACGCGTGTTTTATACCCTCCCCCTGGGCAAGTTGGCCGGGGAGGTGCTTCATGACGATGTTGAAAAGGAGCGGCGATAACACCGCCCCCTATGGTGTACCCTGTGTACCATAGCGTATGGGCCGTATTCCTCGTCATCGATCCAGAGGAATGCCTGACGCGCAGAAAGAATCTGACATAGGTGAAGGACTTCACCCCGCAGTTAGTGGTGTTCAAGCTAGACAGTATTCTAGCATGTTTAAAATTGTCAAACGCCCCTTAAGATCGAGGGCGAGAATGGCCTTGTCGTTTTGTTGCATGGCTTTGGATCGTACTATGTCCTGGTGCACACATATGCGGGAGGAAACCAAACATAGTGTCTGCAAATAGGCCGTTACATTCCATGTGTGGAGAGAGGCGATCCCTTACCCTGGAGCGCGCACTGGATCCGTCCCGTGGAGCGTAGAGCCTAGCAGTTGGAGGAGACGGTGGCACCCCTCCCGAACCAGCTCATGATTGCAGTCCGCGAGTACTTTCAATACATGTTCAAGTCTGCATTCGTTGAAATGCTCCCCGGCATTGCGGCCCAGTTTACTTGTTGTGTCCTTAAGGTGGTGCTACCGTGGGTCAGCTCCCGAATCAGAATTATTGTCTGCTGGGACCCCGCGCAGCTATAACATAAAACAGCTCCCCGATAGGCAGTCAAAGCAAGCGGTTCCGGCCCGATGGCCACGGCGTTGATGCAGCCCTCGGCTGGGGCTTCGCTGGCCCGTGGACCGAATGGCTACCCAGCGCCGTAACAATAAAAACATCGATATGGCTAGCAAACCTTCTCAGAAAACTAGCAAATTAGAACAATTCGAAATCATTCAATAAAACTGCAGGGCATTCAGAGCCTGGAAAAACCGATCACACCTCCTGCCAGGGTGGCAGGGTGGGTGGCGACCTTAATGTAGATATAAAGAGAAGCAGCAATTTCTTACCACTTATGCCGGAGAACATCCCTGTCCTCTCGTTCGTTACGCCTCCCACGGCTGTGACAACCTCGCGAAATACGTGCGCAGACCTCGCCTTTGAGAATCAGGCATTGGTGCAGCAAGTCGAGCATATATGCATCTATTTCTCCGACCACAAAGCTCATGACAATCAAGAGCTGTTAGTGAAGTGTTTCTTGAAGAAGGAAATGTGTGAAAAATAACAAGTTGTCTGTAATTGTACATAAATATCTTGCTCGAATTCTTTGCCTCAGTATATGCAAAAGCTGAAACAGCTGATGAGCTGCGCTCAATTTTCGCATCAGGAGATGACGTAATCATCGGCGATTTTTTGTGCTACTGCGTGCCACACATGAAATTATTCTGGTTGTTGACTTTTTGCATTAATGTGGTCCTACGCTAGACTTTAAAGCAGGCGAAATTTCTCTCAGGCACAACATGTTGCCTACTTTATCCGATGATTCGCCGTAACTCTCGCAGTAACTCTCGCCGTAAATTACGCAGTAACTCTCTCACAGAATTCAGGGGGGCACTTTTTTGACCTGAAGTGTGGTCACTGATGTGTGGTTAAGATGTTAAGCTTCGCCCCTAAGAGTGGAACGCGACAGCGTCTTGCAACGTTGCCAAGGAGTCCATAGAATGCCATCGCCAATTCGGTTTTACGCCTCGCTCGTCGGTAAATTGGTTTTTGAGGAAAGGAAATGTATCTGTCTCTCGTATCTCGGTGGACACCTAAACCTCGCCGGAAGGGAAGGGAGGAAGATGAGAGTGAGCGAACACACCGCAGTCACTAGACGCGCCTTTGTTCATTCCAAACCATCGAGCTGGCATGGCGGAGTGGATAGCATGCTCGTCTCTCACGCCGAAGACCGGGGTTCGATTCCTGAGCTCGACCAATTTCTTAATCGGTTTTATTTATTTATATGAACTGACTAGCAAAGCTAATTAGGCTAATTGGTAATTAAGCAATTAACTAAGCTCTATCCCACTTACTTGGAGCATCACTATACGATCCCTTCAATTGGTTGCATGGTTACTAGCCAAAGTACAATTGGCCCCGTTTGAAATTCGCGCACTGTGACGTCACGACCGTTTCCACCAATTGAAAAGCGTGACATTTTCTGTCGACAACTGCTGCTTACAACGATGAGACATTAAAGCCTTCCGCCTTAATAGTTATTTACTGTTTCTCTTTACGTGGCACATTTGCAAGCATACTAGAAAATCCCAATTTAGCCCTAGCCCAAGTTATCTCTTAAGGAAAAAAAAGCGATGACACAGGAGTATCGTATGGGTGATTCCATCTGGATTTCAAGTCAGAGATTTCGTTACTGCGTTGCGTGCGTATGCTTGTGAAGGAACAAATATAGTGTTTGATTTTTTTAAACTAAGGTGTCCTCGGTAAATTGCGTTCCGCAAAATTTTGCAAAAACTGCAAGCTGTTTTTTATCCGCATACGAAAAATAACTTCAAAAACGTTCTTTTGATATTCATGTGAAGGAGTAGCTACAACCTGTGCTTAAATTTATTTGAATAAAAAGCTAAAAAAAATTCAGATCGCAGTCCAGAAATACCTAGTCATGAAAATAATAAAAATTATATGTTCATTTGCTTTGAATACCACATAAATTTGTCTGTGTCACATTGATTATGTTTCTTGTACGGTGCGACACTTAATGCAACTAGTTCGGCGTTAGTTCTTAAGCATAAATTACAAATAATCCTGTAAAATGTGATGCGAGTATCTTCGCGCGCATTGTGTCCCACAAACTGCAGTATCATTTAATCTTTTCTCTCTTTCTTCTCGATGACCGTACTTGGGTGATGACCATAACATCATGCATCTATTTGTAGTTGCGACGTGTCTAACATCATTGCGCAAGAGATGGGCCAGGAATTTGTTTCACTGCAGTGCAACACTTGTTTTGCAAGAGGAGTGCAACGATTAGTTCCGGTGTGACACATTAGTTGACTGGAGGACAGCTCCATTAAGTTTTTTGTGGATGCCTCAACCGTGCTACAGCATCATGCCTAGCCGTGGTGTCCAACCTTATACATGAGCACGGGAACGAACTTGACAATGAATGATTTTCTAATGTGTTCTACCAACAGGCTCTTGGACTGTCCTCTCCCTTACTCCCCACGGTGGTAGTGAAAAACATTTATCGTGTATTATTTTTTTTTTACAGAGAGTTGATTGGGATAGGCCCTATTGGCCCTTTCCCCTCACAATACTAGGTGGAGCCCCTATTCCGGGGCCCCATTGGCAAGCAACGCCGCCCGCGTCCGGTGAACCAAGGCCTTGTGGGTCTTTAGGTCCTGACAACCGACGAGGGCCGCCTCCCAGTCCTCTCTGATGCGGTTGGGGGGATAGACGGGTTTGATTGACACGCCTAAACCATGTGGATGGTGTCAGCCACCTCCCCACAGAACTGGCACGTGCCATCAAAGGATGTGTTGAACTGTTTAAGCACCGCCCGGCACAGTACAGTACAGTGTTAGTGAGAATTTTGACGAGCAGGCGCTCGTCAGCGCGATCCAGACCCTTACAAGGGGCCGGGTAGTGCCGGTGCTCCTCCTTGTAGTAATCTGTGATTTCTGTGAATGTAACGGCCAGATTGTCTGATTTAAGAGTAGGCTTCCAAGGACAAGGAGATAGCCCTGGCTGGTCGTGAGCAGGCCATCGCGCGTGCACTAGAAGAATGCCTTTGAAACTATATGAAATAAATGTGTTCTGTTCTTAACTATTTGGCTCCCTTGTTTTATGAATATCTGCTAGGTAGAATGAAGCATCTATGATGCCGGTCATTGTACTTTCGGTTGCTTAGGTTGCATGCGCCGGTATCCTAAAAATGGATCAGTTTTCGAAAACTTTGGTGCTGGTTTCCGAAAGCTAGATGCCAGTGCTTGAAAACTGGAAAGGTGTCCATAAAACTTTATTGTCCAATGTGCAGTAGCAAAAGTCATGCCAGCGTTCGGCCAGTCAGGGGCCAAAAGTCGGACAAGAGTCTCAGAATGCTAGCGCTTTCACTAAATGCCTGGGTCAGCGGGACTGCCGATCATGCAAGTTTCTACCAACGATCGCCCGGCGTTGGTACAATTTGGTTCTGGTGCCTGCGGTTCTTTCAGGTTCCTTCCTGGCTCTTCGGTTTATTTATTACTTTCCATATTATATTGCCATGTATCCTTTATCGTTCGCTACACTAGTTTTTGAGCCAGCAATGATATCGTCTACTCTTATTGCACAATCTGTCATAATTTTTTTCTTCGTAGTCTTCGCCGACCGCCTGAAATTGCCTTTCCAATGTAAAGCACCTTACCTGTTTCAAGGTTTCACAACAGTTTCCAGGCATCAAAAAGAATATACTACATTTTACGCTGTAGGTGTTAGCAGCGCACACGAAACAAGGATAGACAGAAAAGGGAACGAAACACAGCACTGACTACTTTCAACTGAGCTTTATTGGAAAAATAAGCGACTTTTATACAAAGAATATTGAACATGTGACTCAGAAGATGTCGAAACGTCCTACTACATGTGCCATCTAAAATCACTGATACTCTAGATAAACCCTGATAATGAACGTGATTGTAAACGCTGAGGAATCCTGAGAAGACAAGAGAGGTCAATCAGATGAAACGCCTTAGATTTGTGCAACGCCCACCTTTTTTTCTTAAGACACGTGCCGCTTAAAACCATCTAAAGGGTGTCATGATCAACAACGGTGAAGAAACAACAATGGAAAAACCTGTCAAAAAATTTTGATACCAAAATTTGTCAAAAAAGTAAATGAAAATAAAATGACAAAAGACAGGACTGAAACGGCATAAAAACACATTAACTAAAACATCATAAAACCCATATTATCCCACCATTTAAAGAGTGTCCAACTTTACGGGTTCGCGCCTGCGGCCTGCAAGAATCCAAGTTCTTTATCCAGGAGCACTAAGCACTCAGCGCTGACGCACATGTCCTCATTCTGTTCGATGGCTTTTGCCTCGATAATCTCCCTCGTGGTCTGATTGCTGCTTCTACCTAAAATCGTAGTGTCCTGGAACCGTGGTATGCACTTATTGCATTCGCTGCAGTGCACAGCGAGATTTCGTTCTCGTATGTTTCTCTTGCGCAGATTGTCATAATTATTGTTGTGTTCTCGGAGTCGGTCGTTAAGGCATCGGCCAGTTTGTCCTATATAGAATTTCCCGCAGCTTAACGGAATCTGATACACAACAGCTTCGGTACAAGGTACAAAACAAAGTCCGGTGTTTGTTCGAGAACTGTACACGTGGTGTGCCACACGTCTGAGTAAGCTTGCAAAGTTTTGACAGCTTTGTTTTGCAAAAACAAGGCGTATGCATAGGTTCCTGCTTGGCACCCATCCTCAGTGATATTTTTTGTTAGGCCATCTTGACAACATGTTGAGGTGTCACCCGGTAGAGTTCAACGCCGTAAAAGTGTTCATATATGTAGTTGGTTATTTAATTCTTTTTGATGATAGCGATGAATCTTTTCACGCAGATGTAACGCAAGCATTGTTAGTCTTTCAGAGATTGTTCGAGTTAACTCGAGTTAACGCATGAGCTGCCGACTAACGACACAATCCGGTGCCTAGATTTAGGTATCACGTGTACGAGAGATCATATCTGCTGGACATACGATCCACGAGGCAAAAAAGTGTCCTCCAGTTCAACTCGGCACATTCCAAACTAGTAAAACGTTTCATTATTAACCTGTGTTTGACAAATGCTTTCCAAAAATCCTGTCCACATACCATGGGGCGCAGTTTTTATCAATAGACTGCAAGGTTGAAAGAAAGTGGTTATCCGGAGCAGATCATCATCTCGGTGGCTGAACGAATCTACAGGGAAGTGAAAAGTAAAAGCAAGGGAAGTGTGAAAGCCTCGGCTGAGAGTGAACAGAAACGAAACCTGGTTGTAGTACCCTATTTGCACAGCATCTCCCACAATTTGAAACGGATAGCCAAAAAAGTGAAGTTGAGGGTATTGTTTTCCGCCCCGGAAAAGCTGTCAAAGCTTTGCAAGCTTACTCAGACGTGTGGTACACCACGTGTGCAGTGCTCCAAAAAACACCGGACTTCGCTTGTGCCTTGTACCAAAGATGTTGTGTATCATATTCTGTTAAGTAGCGGGAAAGGCTATATAGGACAAACGGGTCAATGCCTTAACGACCGACTCCGCGAACACAACAATAATTATGACAATCTGCGCAAGAGAAACATACGAGAAGGCAATCTCGCTGTGCACTGCAGCGAATGCAATAAGTGCATACCACGGTTCCAGGACACTACGATTTTAGGTAGAAGCAGCGATCAGACCACGAGGGAGATTATCGTGGCTAAAGCCATGGGACAGAAAGAGGACATGTGCGTCAGCGCTGAGTGCTTAGTGCTCCTGGATAAAGAACTTGGATTCTTGCAGGCCGCAGGCGCGCACCCGTAAAGTTGGACACTCTTTAAATGGTGGAATAATATGGGTTTTATGTTGTTTTAGTTAATATGTTTTTATGCCGTTTCAGTCCTGTCTTTTGTCATTTTATTTTCTTTTACTTTTTTGACAACGAGAGCCCGTATACAGCTTCACCCTGCTTTTGCATTTTGGTATCAAATTTTTTTGACAGGGTTTTCAATTGTTGTTTCTTCACCGTTGTTAATCATGACACCCTTAGATGGTGGAAAAAACAGCGCAAACTAAGACAGGAAACACAGAAAAGAGGGGAGACACTACAAGCGCTTGTAGTGTCTCCCCTCTTTTCTGTGTTTTTTGTCTTAGTTTGCGCTGTTTTTTCCACCATGAATTCACACCAACTAGCCGAAATGTCTGCTTTGCTACACCCTTAGATGGTTTTAAGCGGCACGTGTCTTAAGAAAAAAGGTGGGCGTTGCACAAATCTAACCTGTTTCATCTGATAGACCTCTGATGTCTTCTCAGGATTCCTCAGTGTTTTCAATCACGTTCATTATCAGGGTTTATCTAGAGTATAAGTGATTTTAGATGGGACATGTAGTAGGACGTTTCGACATCTTCTGAGTAACATGTTAAAGTTCATTGTATAAAAGTCGCTTATTTTTTTACTAAAGCTCAGTTGAAAGTAGTCAGTGCTGTGTTTCGTTCCCTTTTCTGTCCGTCCTTGTTTTGTGTGCGTTGCTATCTCCTACATCATGAAAAACCAACTAGCCCAAGAAAAGACGATTCTGACCTACATTCTACGGGGATCCATAGAAACACTGGCAGTTACGAAGATTATCACGATCTTGCTGACGTCGGCTTTATAAAGCGTTCTAATATCGACGGCGGTCACGATGCCGTGCATTCGCTGGTATACAGGACCGTCGGCCGTGTTCTTCAGGAATAGATATTTTTTCCAACACTCACGGCAACATGCTCATCAATCCCTTTTTATGCGCTATTTGGGTTTCTAAATGCTTGCCCTGGAATTCGATATAGCAGCGACAACAGTTTTATAGTGTTCTTACATTGCCCGTTCCTCGTTGGGTTAGTGAACTGTGCTTTGCCGTCAGCAAAGAATTTCTTATTGTTTAGCAACACTTAAAACATGCATCCGAGAAGGCAATGAGTGAATTGCAAGTAGGCCAACACAATCAGTTCGACAGTTAGCTTACGATCTACGCATACGAAAGTACAAAAAATTCTTGTAGTGCTAACCAAACCCTTAGCAAGTAGAAAGGTATAGCGTTAGAAACTCTCTACGCAGTTGGACATGCGGACTCTGCGGAAGTGGACTGAACTACGCTGTCTCAGTGGTTATGGCGCTCGGCTGCCGACTTGTGTTCGATGCCGGCCGTGGCGGTCAAATTAGGTGGACGCGAAATTCTAGAATCCCGTGAACTGTACGATATTAGTGCACGTTAAAGAATCCCAGGTGATCGAAATTTCCAGAGCCCTTCACTACGGCGTCGCTCATAGCTTGAGTTGGTTTGGTACGTTGAGACCCCAAAAGCCGTAAACAGCAACTGGATATGCACCAATTCTCAAGCGCACATTGCAGCCTTGCAGAATGTTTTTTAACGGTACTTTAGTGCCCTGTGCTGCAGTGGCTAAGGACTGGACACTAATTGTTTTTTGTTCACTACCAGACACACAAGACACATCTTCAACCAAATCCATTGAGCGTGCCTCGATGGCCTAGGCGTGACGGAGCTCAATCACTACCAAAGAGTCCATTGTTACATCCACAGCACACCTGAATTTTCATTTAAGTGCAATTAATTTAATCCACATTTTTGCACATCATTGTTACATTTGAATCATGGAGCGACGTTATGATCACGGTTTACCTTGATCTCCTATTCAATTTTAAGTTCGTGTGACGTCACGACCTTATAGCCCCAATGAGAAATCTGTGCTAATGTCATCGCAGTTGCACTGTATGGTTGTTAGGAGGGTGGTTAATTTACTGGCAAGAGGTCGTGTGGTGATGACGTCGCGATCCTCTCGGCCAAATCATGTCTTTGTCACAGGACATCTGGGTTTGCTTCGAACGGTCGCTCCCACGCTGTCGCTTAATAAGCTCTGCAGAGTAGCTTAGCGTAGCGAGAGCACCGAACAGCACTTACACGGAGCAAGTGATTTTGTTGCGCAGGTTTCCGAATTGGAATATGCAGCCTTTGAACATGAATTGCGAGCTCTGGCGTTCTGAGTCATAGCAGACAGACTATGGCGCTGAAAGAATGTACTTATTTAAAGCATAGACAAGAGACGTGCGAGTTAAACGATAAACTTGGTATGAGATGGGACAATATTTTCGCGAAATATTTGAAAGACCGGCCAGAACGCCACCAGGTGGGCAATAGGGTGAAAATTCACTTTGTGTTACTTCAAATGGCAAGCTTTAAGTCATCCCATAAGCAGAAAGGCACAAATACATCTTTCTGCAACTGCAGCATCTCCGAGAGGATTGGCCACAGAGGGCCGAGGTCGAAACAAAACTTGGAACAGAGAAGGGAGAAAGCAAGAAGAAAAAGAATGATGAAGAAGGAAGAAGAGGAAATACTGCCGCTCTAAATTAAGTAAAACGAGCTGTCACTGATGTAAAAGCCCTTATTTCCTCTCCGCAAGACTAACAAATGTTAATTCTAGGAGTGTCAAATATTTAATAGTGTAATCATTTTGAGAGAAACCTTGCTGAATGATAAAGTGTGATTATAACTTCATACCCAATGGTTACACTCTCTACAGGATTGATAACGGCGTTAAATGCAGGGGTGTCTGTATTATCTTCAAGTCCTCCCTAAACGCCCTATGAATTCTAGACGTACACTATCTAAACGACATTTTTGCAACTTTTACAATGCCATTAGACGCATTACAAGAGCTGCAGCCTCGCAGCTTAACCGTTCATCTAAACTAGAGAAAATCTTCCATGCAAATGTTAAATCTTGTGACGAAATCTTCCAGTAAGGGGATTTTAACTTGCGAAATGTAGATTGGCTGGCTTGTTAAATGATAAAACAGAATCTCCACAGTGAGCCAGTGCAGTACATAGCAATGCCAATGTAGCATAAAGTGGGCTATCCAAGGCGGCTCCTGTAGGTCCGATGTGGGCAGCCCATCCGAGCCCCTATCGGATCATTGTGGGATCTGAAACGTGATCCCACACGAGCCTCAAGTGGGCGTCTCTCAAATGTCCCAATCGCTCTTGTTTGGGACCGATGTACGTAGCCCATGGGGGCTGCTTACATTCCCTGTGCATGGCACACTGCAGGGTTTTGGGTTTCATCGCGAATAGTCTCTCTAGCACAGAGATCTGACCGATGCCGGTGCTATGGCGACAGCTCCGACTTAGGCTTAGCCACATGTAATCAACAAGGGCTCGATGCCGATATTTATAATTGCCCCATACCCAGTTGCTCCCAGTAGTCCCTCAGGGCCCAACTTCAAACACTAAATTTTCACATGTCACTCCGACCAAACAGCCCACCTGAAATTTTCATCAAAGGGCAACCGCACCATTTTTCGAAAGTTCTGCTGTATTGAAAGATTAAAATTTATTTCGGATGTAGGCATATCACGGGAAGCATTTGTGCGTTCGAATTCAAAATGAAGATGTAATCAAAACTTTAAGTTCAGGGTTCTCCTCACAGCACCAGAGGGGGGCGGCGAAGCTCGGTGTGACGTACCGGAAGGTAAGATTTCAAATTTCCGTTGTCGTCAACCACACCTTGCCGTCCGCCGTTAAACGCCGCCAAACAACGCTCGGCGGACTTTGCCTTCGGTGGCATTTGTTTCCTTCCTTGAATATGAGCGTTTATGCTTTGAAAATGTATCGGTACAGTGGATGACGTCATCATGAGGTCCCCACTTGCCGCTATGCGTTTTGGAGAAACTTGAATGCCATAGCGACAATATTTGGCGTTTACGTAGCCATTTTAATTGCTAGCTTAAAATGAATTCGCATGCTTTACCTGCGACTTTCACATATTCAGCTTCTTTAAAGCTCCCAAATTCTAAAACCTTTGCACTTGCCCTTTAAGTTACAACTACATGCAGGCATTGTTAGCTGCCAGGTCCGACTGTATGTGGGGCCCAGAACTGGGAGCCCAGAAGTGTGTGTTTCGAAATATAATGTTGTCGTTGCGACTAAAGGAAAAACAAAAAAAAAGAAGCGCATGGGTATGCTGCTGGCCTAAGCTGATCTTCAATTGCTGCCACGTGCAGACAGAAGAGAGTTGAGAGAGATGTGACAGAAGATTGGTTTATGGGGTTTAACGTCCCAAAGCGACTAAGGCTATGAGAGACGCCGTAGTGAAGGGCTCCGGAAATTTCGACCACCTGGGGTTCTTTAACGTGCACTGACATCGCACAGTACACGGGCCTCTAGAATTTCTCCTCCAAAGAAATTCAGCCGCCGCGGCCGGGATCGAACCCGCGTCTTTCGGGCCAGCAGCCGAGCACCATAGCCACTGAGCCACCGCGGCGGCAGATGTGACAGAAGAGATCAAGAGAAAGAAGAGACGGGCATTGCGACAACCCCTTCCGCCGACACGACGGCACCGCCTTCAGAAACCTCAGTGACAAGGAAACCACGCCCAAAGTCGCGAGAGCCCCTATATCTCAGCGCAAAAGGGTCAGACTTGGAGAGTCACTTTACCTACTTTTTCTGCCTACCTTCGGAGCAGCCTCCCTCTCCCCTTCATGTATTACTATGTATGGCAGCGCCCACATTACATTGTGTAGTGCCCATTCACACGGCCACTCCAACTTCCCGGAAGACCGCCCTTCTCGCCACAAAAGCTGGTGAACAGCGCAAGGTGTTTGACCTAGCCCCGAGGGCTCTTGCACCGATGACCCCTCAAGGAAATGTTATCTTTGTTTATAATAAAGCTTATCTTCCGGCTCTTGAAAGTCCGAGGTGGTATAGAGCAACCCAGAAAGGTGGTTCAGTCATTTCTAACCATGGTCATGTCGTTTTTCTCAATTCGCCTTAGTCCGTCAGCCATACACATATATGTAATTTTTGGAATCAAGTAAAATGCGCAGATTCCTTATAAATATCATTTATAAAATCAGGTTACCACTGTGCAGAATTCAAATTATCCAAGTGAAAAAGTGCTTAGGGATAGCATGCCTGTACGTCGATGTGTGCGCCCCGCCAATGTAGGACCGACTGCGGCATTCCATGGGCAATCCCATGTAGGCTTGACGCGTTTCTTCCGTTAATGCAGCCCTCATTTACGTTGCATCAGCACACAAGTTCCCCACATGACAGATGTAGGCAGCATGCGAGCAGCTAGAGATTCTATCTAAAACATCCTTACCAAACACAAAATATTAATCTTAACATCACAGCTCGACTCCGTTTCATTTATTCGTGACCCTGCGCCTGTTCTTTGGCATCGTATTTTTGCATCTTATATAGATGAGGTTCGAAAATTTGCTCATATGAAAATTACGCGATATGCAGACTACTGTGCTCCCTGGCAGTGGCAATAGCAGCACACTCTCAGAGAAACCTGCAGCTTCGCAGGGTCCACAGTTCTGTACAATGAAGCTGGACGGGTTGTTAACAATGAAAAAGCTCGTTCCACCGTTATGCCTACACTGATCTCTCGGTTAGGCTAATGTTTTCCCGCTACGGATTTTGTGACCATAAATTGCTGTCACTACTCTACTAACATATTTATTGAAGAATGATTTTCTTAGAGATCTGTGAGGGGGAACTGTAGCTTCTAATCAATAAAATACAGAAACCATTGAACCTGCTTTCATGTAACAAATCAAACGCCTCGCCGAATATAGGGCCCTTCAAAAGTACACAATATCATTTTAACAATAAAAATTACATGCTTATTTCTCACGTTAAGTAAATATGGGAAATTTCATTTTCTCGATATTCGTGGAAGTGCAGGTTTGCCAAGATAAAACGCGGCAGTAAAAACTACTTCCGTTATTTAAGGTTAAATGTAACAATGTTTCCCACAGATGTGTATCCCTTAATGATTTCATTTTAGGCTACCAATTGGTTTTTCCGAATACATACAATTAACTCGTATTTAAAGACATCGAGGACCTCCTCGGGTGGGTGAATGCTAACAACCTGGAAGTTTTTTGTCAACATGTGCACAAAGACTTTATTTTGTGCAATCGACCCATTAGTGCTTTTCTTATGTAGCTTGTACTCATTGAAATTGAAGTTGAAAAGGTATTTACTATGGCAATCTCTAATAGAGTCAGGACAGCCTTAGACTTCAATCAACCAAATAATCAGGCACGCTTTCGTAAAGGATACTCGACAATAAACCATATTCACGCTATCAATCAGGTGATCGAGAAAAGCGCAGTATATAACCAACCCTATACATAGCATTCGTTGATTACGAGAAAGCATTTGACTCAGTTGAAACCTCAGTTGTCATGCAGGCATTGCGGCATCAGGGTGCAGAAGAGTATGACGTGAGAATATTGTTGCGGGAAAGAATATATTTACAAATATTTACAAATAGACAAGAACAGCTGCGAGCGGCACCACCCAGAACACAGTCCGAACTTCGTTGTCGTCTTCTACTGTTCCCACGCTCTTGGTCGTCGTCGTCGTCTACCCGCTTCAGGACCCCCGGCTGCTGAAACGCCGTCTCGGCGTTAGGGCGGCGACGTATGAGCGTCGTGATAAGGTTTAAGGCGACAGACGTGGACGATGTCGGTGGTGGCGCCAGAGGACGATGGCGAGGTTTCAAGGGGAGCAATTTCATAGTTCACGTCGGTAACACGGCGCACGACACGGTAAGGGCCACGGTAGTGCGAAAGGAGCTTCTCGGAGAGACCGACGCTGCGAGAGGGCGTCCAGAGAAGGACGAGTGATCCTGGGGTATATTCGACGGCCTGGTGACGGCGGTCGTAGGCTGACTTTTGGGAAACTTGAGAGGCTTGGAGCCTACTACGTGCTATTTGGCGCGCCCGCGTGGCCTGGGAGATGGCATCCCGAGCGTAAGCAGTGGTGGGGGCTGAAGAAGGCGGCATGAGTGTGTCCAAAGGCAAGGTGGGATGCCTACCAAACAAAAGGTAGAAAGGATGAATAGCCTATTCTGTCATGAAGGGAAGAGTTATATGCAAATGTCACATAAGGCAAGGCTGCGTCCCAATCTCGGTGGTCTGGCGATACGTACATGGCTAACATGTCGGTGAGCGTGCGATTGAACCTTTCCGTAAGCCCATTGGTTTGTGGGTGGTAAGCTGTCGCGAGCTGGTGCTGCGTGTCACACGAACGAAGAATGTCGTGAACTACTCTGGATAGAAAATAACGACCGCGGTCGGTGAGCAGTTGACGAGGGGCGCCGTGGTGAAGGATGACGTCTTGCAGAAGAAAATCGGCGACATCGGTAGCGCAGCTGGACGGCAAAGCACGCGTGATGGCGTACCGAGTCGTATAATCAGTTGCGACAGCGATCCACTTGTTGCCGGAGAGGGACGTCGGCAAAGGGCCAAGAAGGTCGAGGCCAACACGGTGAAAAGGTTCCGGAGGTATGTCGATGGGTTGCAGAAGACCGGCAGGCATTGCGGAGGGCCTTTTCCGACGTTGACACACGTCGCAAGCGGCCACGTAACGCTTGACAGAACGATAGAGACCAGGCCAAAAGAAGCGATGCCGCACCCGAGCGTATGTGCGGGACACGCCAAGGTGACCGGCTGTCGGCAGATCGTGCAGTTCTTCAAGGACAGAAGAGCGTAGACGTTGGGGTATCACGAGCAGGAGCGGAGGCCCATCGGAGCGTAGGTTTCGGCGATACAAAATGCCGTTCTGGAGCACATAAAGGTTCAGAGACGGAGGTCGGTTTGCAGAACGGATGCCATCAAAGATAGGTCGTAAAGATGAGTCGTGGCGCTGTTCGTTGGCGATATCGGCAAGATCAGAGATAGCTAAGAGGCAGGGCAGGGTCTCAGCGTCCTCTAGGTCAGGTGGTTCCACAGGGTATCGGGATAAACAGTCAGCGTCCTGGTGATGGCGCCCTGACTTGTACACGACGGAGTATGAGTATTCTTGGAGGCGCAATGCCCAGCGACCAAGGCGACCGGTGGGATCTTTTAGTCAACACAGCCAACAGAGAGCGTGGTGATCAGTGACAACAGCGAATGAACGGCCGAACAGGTAGGGTCTGAATTTAGCTACTGCCCAGACAAGGGCAAGACACTCGCGCTCAGTAATGGTGTAATTTTGCTCTGCGGCTGAAAGTAGGCGGCTGGCATAAGCGATGACTCGATCTTGACCATGTTGACGTTGGGCTAGGACGGCGCCGATGCCATATCCGGAGGCGCCGGTGCGAACCTCTGTGGGAGACGACGGGTCAAAATGTGCTAAGATGGGCGGAGTGGTCAGCAAATGGACGAGGGATGAAAATGAGTTCTCTTGAGCAGGGCCCCAGGTAAAGGTGGTGTCGTTCTTCAGAAGATCGGTGAGGGGACGAGCGATGCCGGCGAAATATTTGATAAAACGGCGAAAATACGAGCACAAGCCGACAAAGCTGCGCACATCTTTCGACGACCTTGGAAGAGGAAAGTCCTTCACAGCTTGAATTTTGATGGGATCTGGGCGTACACTAGAAGCGTCAACGAGGTTCCGAGAACAGTGAGTTGGCGACGACCGAACTTGCATTTCGATGAGTTCAGCTGAAGTCCGGCGTTACGAAATATGTCAGAATATTGGAGAGGCGCTCGAGGTGCGTGGCAAAGGTAGGCGAGAAAACCACAACATCGTCTAGGTAACAGAGGCAGGTGGACCATTTAAAGCCACGAAGAAGGGAGTCCATCATTCGTTCGAAGGTAGCCGGGGCGTTACAGAGGCCGAACGGCATGACTTTAAACTGGTATAATCCATCAGGCGTCACGAAGGCGGTCTTCTCGCGGTCCTTTTCATCAACGGCAATTTGCCAGTACCCCGATCGAAGATCAATTGAAGAGAAATATTTGGCGCCGTGGAGGCAATCTAAGGCATCATCGATCCTTGGGAGTGGATATATGTCTTTTTTTGTGATGCGGTTGAGGTGCCGATAATCAACGCAGAAGCGCCAGCTGCCGTCCTTTTTCACCAGGACGACTGGTGAAGCCCAAGGACTTGACGAGGGCTCGATGATGTCTTTTGCGAGCATCTTGTCCACGTCTTGATTTATGACGGTGCGTTCGGCGCTGGACACTCGGTACGGACGTCTGCGGAGAGGAGCGGAATCACCGGTGTTTATGTGATGCGTCACCACAGAGGTGCGAGCCAAAACACGGCTATCAAAGTCGAAGATGTCGCGGAAAGATGATAAGAGGCACCTAAGATCGCGAGCTTGCATCGGCGGTAGGTCAGAAGCGATCATGTCGGCGTAGTCGTCCGTTGGGTTCGCTGTTGATGGGGCCGCAGGCAACCGGCATTGCTGAGTGGAAGGTAAACAGCTGTCCACCACTGATATCACACATTCGGCAGCAGGGCACAGCGTGGCGAGGGAGATGCCTTGCGGGAGTGGTTGGATGGATGAACCAAAGTTCAGGACCGGAAGGTACGCTCGGTTGGCCGACATTGTAAATACAATCTGTGGAAGCGCAATGCTGCGCGTCAGGGCGACGTCAAGTTCCGGAGTGACTACGTAGTGACCATCAGGTACAGGGGGAACAGATGAGAAAGAAATGTAAGTTGCGGCTTGAGGCGGTAGACGGACAAAGTCGACAGCACAAAGACGGTGTATAACTGGGGACGGCGACTCAGCAGAAAGAGGAAGGTCAAGCTGAACAACATTAGTGGCGCAGTCAATGAGGGCTGAATGCTCAGACAGGAAGTCGAGGCCAAGAATGACTTCATGAGGGCACTGGTCCAGAACAGAGAACAGAACGGATGTATGGCGGCCGGATATGGTCACACGGGCTGTGCATAGTCCAACAACATGAGGCGTTCCGCCGTCGGCAACGCGGAGAACGGCTTTGGGTGCAGGGGTCAGTACTTTTCGGAGGCGACGTCGTAGGGCTGAACTCATGACGGATACGTGCGCGCCTGTATCGATCAGGGCTCTCACAGGCACTCTATCGACATGAATGGCGAGCAAATTATGGTGTGCGCGAAGGGCTAATCTAGGATTTTGGGACCGGGGCTGTACTGCAGCATTACCTCCAGACACTGCAGCGTCTAGTTTTCCCCTTGCGAGCGTCCGTAGGGGACAGGAGAGGAGCGACGGCGTTGGGGCGAACGAGGCTGTCGACGCAGGGGGGACGGGGAGCGGCTGGAGCGGGGAATCTGGCCGTCGACTGTAGCACTGTGCTGGGCTGGAGGGGGCGTGTAGTGGCTGGGCTGTTCGTCGTCGCGGTGGGCGCTGAGAGGACGGTATGTGCTGCGACGGGACCAATAATTTCGACAGTGGCGGGAGATGTGGCCAATGCGGTGGCAATGGAAACAAATGGGCCTGTCGTCGGTTGTCCGCCAGTCTTTAGGGTTTCGGCGACGTGGAGTGAAGTACGAAGGTCGTCCAGGAGCAATTGCAGTGATTTCTGGTGGTGGTGAAGGCCGTACGGGGCTGACGGGCTGGAAACCAAGGATGGCAAGCTCTTGGCGGACGACAGCTTGTACCAGAGAGATGGTAGGCAAACGGTTGTCGCCATCATGTAGATGCAGGGGGGCAGGGGACATAGCTTCGAGCTCGCGTCGGATGATGCGGTTCACATTTTCTGGGGGCGCTACAGTTTCCCGGTGTCGCAGGTCTTCACATGAATAAGTCGCAGCCGTGTTGTGGAGGCGTGTGTACGGCTGGCTAATACGCCTGCTTTTGGCTTCCTCGAAGCGTCGACATTCCTTAATAATTCCGTCGACTGTAGTGCAGCTCTTGTATACGAGCAAGTTGAAGGCATCGTCGGCGATTCCCTTCAACACGTGGCCGACTTTGTCAGACTCGGGCATGTTGGCGTCAACTTTGTGACAGAGGGCCAGCACATCTTGAATGTACGACACATAGGACTCCGTAGATGTTTGAGCTCGGGAGGCGAGGTCCTTCTTAGCGGCAAGTGTTCGGCTGAGCGGCCGTCCAAACAATTCGCGGAGTTTCTCTTTTCACACGTCCCAGCTGGTCAGATGGTCTTCGTGGGTCTCATACCAGACCCGGGGGGTGTCTTTTAGATATAATATTACATTTTCGAGCATAAGGGTTGAATCCCAGCGGTTGTAGGTACTCACTCGCTCGTACATGTTGATCCAGTCGTCGACGTCAGTGTTGTCGGTACCAGAAAATGTCCCAGGGTCACGAGGGGGAGAAAGAACGAGTGATGTCATGGCCGGGGCTGAGGTTTGCTGGGAGGCGTCTTGGGTCATGATGAGTGAAGTCAACTGGCGGCCGCTGCGGAGCTCCGTCGTCGGTAGACGTAGGGGAAAGCCGCACCTCCACCAAATATGTTGCGGGAAAGAATATATTTAGAAATATTTACAAATAGACAAGAACAGCTGCGAGCGGCACCACAGAGAACACAGTCCGAACTTCGTTGTCGTCTTCTACTCTTCCCACGCTCTTGGTCGTCGTCGTCGTCTACCCGCTTCAATATTAGAAGATATTTATAACGATTGCACAGCTACCATAGTTCTCCATAGAGTAAGCAATACAATTGCAATAAGGAAAGGTGTCAGGCAGGGAGACATGATCTTGCCAATGCTATTCACCGCCTGCTTAAAGGAGGTATTCCGGGGAAATGGCAACAGTTGGGAGTAAGAGTTAATGAAGAATACCTAATGAATTTGAGATTCGCTGATGACATTGCCTTGCTAAGTCACTCAGGACATGAACTTCAAAGCATGACTAGTGACTTAGACAGGCAGAGCAGAACGGTGGGGCTTAAAATTAACGGAGTGGTTTGCAAGAGAACGCAAACATAGCGGGTGGCGGCAGAAAGTTAGGTGGGTGGATGAGATTAAGAAGTTTGCGGGGATGGGAGGGGCGCAGTTTGCAAAGGACAGGGTTAAATGGAGAGACATGGGAGAGGCCTTTGCCCTGCAGTGGCCGCGGTCAGGCCGATGATGGTGGTGATGACTCATTGAAATTAAAGTTAGTCCAGTACGGATATTTAAGAAAATGTTTCTTAAAAATAAACATTTAAACCCCATGGCACATGTCAATAGTGAAATCGAGAATATTTCTGCACTGCTCAACGCCTGAGGATTCAAGTATCAAAACCAAAATCATTATACTGTTATTTGTTATGAAATCCTATGTGGACAAGCAATACCATTCGCAGAAAGAAGTAAAAACTCGGAAAATGAACCTCTCAGCTTTTCTGCTGTATGCCTCGTTAACCGCCTCGTATTCTTTGGTCAGAGTAATGCGGCATTGCAACCAACCAAAGCCCTGTACTTTGATCTCTCATCTTCATCAACGTAATAAACTGTTGGTATTTCGCCTTAGCGTAATCAGAGGAATTCGCGATGCGCTGAGACTATCAGAATCATGAAATGTTCATGATGGTTTTGGACGAGGCATACAAAACACCTAATTTATTAAGTTTATACCACATATTTGGCTATATTTCTCCGTCGCGAGGCAAATGAACACTGATTATTAGGAAAAATATATATTCAGGAACCGAAACTTTCACCCAAATCTGTCATTTTACTTGTTGTGTCCCTCCTCAAGGCGCCGACAAACCTCCCCACTTCCACCCTGCCGCCGCACAAACATATACTTCGGTTTCAGTAAGGCATGCCGTGAACATCGGCCGGTAGCAGATTCTGGAATTACTCCTTGCTTTAGTGTGCTACTTGCCACTTATGATCACGCAGTTCCGTTGTAATTATAGTGGGGTTATTCTAAACCTTTCTCTTAAGCATTAATGCCCTACGCCATTTAATTCCGTTGGTGTTTCAAGAACACGCTTTGTAGTTTAATATCACACCCAGAACATTACTGCACACGTTCCACATCTCACAAAATTCGATGCTCACTGCAGCCAGGTTCCCTTCAGTTATAGAATGGGTATAATCGTTAGCCTTGGGGATTGGCTTCGCTGGTTTAAAATGGTTATGCCACTTTGAACCATGCGCAATGACTAGTGTTAATGCGCTGTTTCGCCAAGGTAACATTGCGCCTTAAAAAACTGTCATCGTCACGATTATTATCATTTAGTCGGTTGTCACAATGCAGGTAGTTAAGCACAATAGTATCAGCTAAAGTTCGGCCGATTTTGAAATCAAGCAAGTAAAAAAGTACTCACTTATTTCGAAAGTTTGCAAAGACGAAAGTACGAGCCCGGAGACGAGGAGTAGGAGAATGGCACAGCAGATTCCCGCGAGGACAAAGTAGGTCGAGCGATCATTCCCACTGAAAGTGCGCGAAAAAATAAGGTTGTGGGTTCCAGGAGGGGATGAGTTTTGCCTAATGTCTAATCGATAGTTCCGGTACGCACATTCAGTACTGTTTTTACGTGACGCAGAGCAGAAAGTTGCGTTAGCTGCTCAGTGAAGAAAACACTAGCGAGGCAAGTCAGCTGCACAGCAGGAGGCATCGAGGGAGGAGGGAAGGGGCCTCTGCTCGCATCGAACTGCCGTGAAAACTGCAGATTCGAAGGACAGCCTGTGCAATCATAGTGAAAGAAAAAGGCCCCAAGAAGCACAAGGCGCGACATGCAACTTAATTTGCAATCATATGGACAGGGTGTACTGCCTCTAAATTACTAATTTTAAAACATATGTGATACACGTAAGATAAGTGGTACAACTTCGCCTGCTTTGTTCTCCACGCAACCGCAAAATCCTAAACTTGTTTCCTTGCTCTTGCAACGCCATTTGATACAGAAACGTTTGAATTTTTTTTTAGAAAAAAAAACAAATTTGGTCGCATGGTGAAAATTCAATGAAAAGCGTTGGTGTGGGTGATGTCACAATTTTTCTGGTGTTATCTTGACCTTGTATTCGGGCACCGACCAGAGTGCACGGTATAGTAACATTAGCCGAAAGTAGTACTCATTAGAGTATTTCTTTCTTGTGCACAAAGAAACATTTGGGATAGGCTATTTCACACGCTCCTTGCTCAGTCTTGTTTTGCGCTCTCCCTCGTGCACAAGCCTACTACTCTTCTCAGGTCCTTGGCGATGGCTGCGGACTGGCCGCCTTTTTAACCCATACTGCACACATTCGTCAATGCCAGAAGTTATGCCCCAGCAGTAAAGGGTAGATTAAAATACGCAATATATATTAACACACAGAGCAGAGTAGTCGCACGTAGCTTGGCTCATTTCACGGTGTACTACGTAACTGAGTTTAAAATCTGGGCTATATTTGGGCTGCTTCACATACTGATGACGAAAGCCAGGACGTAACTATAAGACGTTGCGCTGCTGAATGTTCAGACTATGCTTGGCCGCTTTCAGATAACAGGGCTACCTCATGACATCAAATGTCGCGCCCGAAGAGCCAGCTGGGGTATATGGCAGTGCAACCTAAATCGTAAAACTTCAACCTAAAACTAAGCCTAAGCATTCCTTTGACATTTTTCCTAAGCCTAAATCTTTTCGAGACTTCATGGACCACTCTTGCCGTTCTAAAAAGCCGTTGATGCGGCGACACGGCTCTCTGCGGGCCAAAAAAATTGTTCAGCTAGAATAAATACGGAATTGCAGTTTATTCCAACTTTTTATTTCGTTCAGTTTCTGCCCTTCAGTAAGAAAACGAAGCAATAAAGAAAAGAAAGCTAAAGAGAACGCCCTTTGAAAATATTTTAGTCATCACATTAGATTAATTCACGTTTTATGACATCACTTTCAAAGTACCTTGCAACTCTTTAGGCTTCGTAATGAACCGTCACGAAATAATCCGCTGTAGCACTAATTTTATAATAATGTTATGAAATTGGTTCTAAAACAGAGCGAACAGGACACGAAAGAAGAAGGAAACGTACAACATGATACGTCCTTGTTCTGTTCGGGCTATTAAAATGAGTACCTAACAACTCGCCCAGGCTTCTATTTTGTTATAAATTGTATAATCCTTTCCAACAACTTTAAATGCTGCCCCGTAACGTAATGTTTATATAACAAATAAAAATAACGAGTTCATGCTGCATCCTCAACTTCTCTAAACGTTCAACTTGAATTGAGTATTCCTGGTATGATGCGGTTAAGATACTAACGACACCAACAAAAATCGCGTGTATTGCTGATGCTCTTTCCTAGAACTTTTGGCAGTTTTGATTGTAATGATCTTTCTTGACAGAGTGCAGGTAATAAAAGGGCGCGGTAGAGAGGAAAAATTTGGCCTGCCTAAGAAGATTACCGAGACATAGACTGCGAACTTGCAAAGGAAAACGATGACAATACAGTACTAGCGCCAACTTCCAACTGAGTTCATTTTGCGGAATAGGCCCCTGGTTCCCACATGAAGTATACACACAGAATTAAGCATAGGGGAGGACACAAACACTAGAACTATTTCGAGAAATGAGTCAAATGAATCTAAACGCAGTGAAAAGTGCAGACCGTTTTCACCCACAAAATACCGTAGCGTTATTGAAGCGGTTATATGATATTCTTTGCATGTAAATCAGAGGAACTTTATACAATGATGTAGTGTAAAATAAGCAAATAATCTGAACAGTGTCAGCATGTCAACATTGTATTTCACTTTTTTTTATTTGGATTCTCTGACTTGCCCTAGTTTTGAACTGGCCTAGTTCTGCCTCCGTTCTACCTCAGTTTTGCCCCCGTTTTGCCCCCGTTTTGCCCCAGTTTTGCCCTAGTTTTGCGTAGTTTTACTCCAGTTTTGCCCCAGTTTCGCCCTACTTCACCCATTCTCGCCCTAGCTTTGCCCTACCCCAGTTTTGCCCAAGCACGGCCCCAGCTTTAGCCTAGTTGCGCCCCAGTTTTGCCCGGGCAGCCTTTTTTGATGCAATGGTTCAAGGGCTGCCTGATTCAACACGGCGCACCGAGAGGCTCTTCGCTTCTAAAGGTTCTATATCAATCTAATTCCTAATCTATAAATGACGGAAGCGGACAGTCACCGACACCAAGGAGCATAGAGGATGGTTGGAACTGTTGAGGTTCGGTTGTACTACACATAAATACCCCGAAAGTAGAAGTTTGGGCATATGTTATCGTAGCTCATTTGGTAGAGCAGCGGACATGGAGTCTGGATGTGGCGGGTTCGGATCCCACCCGCGACATATGTGTTTTTTTATTCTGCTTTCTTATCTTTAAGCAATAAAGTAATTATACTCTTAATCTCCTATAAATTACCACGGCAAATTAAAAAATTCCTATTTTTCTTGGTTTCGGCTACTGTTCGCTTCCGTAAAACACTCTCCGGGGCATGTTGGTTCATAGCTGGCAAGAATATAAGCGCAACAAGACGACACAAAGAAGGAGGAAAAAACGACAGGACAGGCGCTAAGTTAGCGCCTGTCCTGTCGCAAGTTAGCGCCTGTCCTGTTGCAAGTTAGCGCCTGTCCTGTCGTTTTTTTCCTCCTTCTTTGTGTCGTCTTGTTGCGCTTATATTCTTGCCAACTGTTCGCTTCCCTCATGAGTGTCTTAAGGAGCGCCTGTTTTCCTTTTACTTGTCTGCTTCTTAATCACTTTCTTTTCTAATTTTTCTATTTTGGTTGCCGTTATGAGTTCCATAGTATGAGAGCTTACTCAAGAGTGGCTACAATAAATTTGTCCGCTTAATGCTTAAGCCGTGGTGAAATTGCTTAATTTATCATTTAAGGAAACTACCTTTTTTTTGAAGAGGAGCAGAATTTGGAGGTATGAGTTCAGTATTACAGATGCTACGTTAAGGTCACCCGCCGATACATATATTCATCTACTTCACAAATTAGGTTCTCTCTAATACTACACGTAAATTTCATTTCTTTATCATTCTCGTAGCACATCTACTCATTTGTCGTATTTCAGATACATCTTTTTCCTAAATTAACTTGATTTAAATACAAATAAAACGAAGTTTATGTAGTTTTGTGCAAAAAATAAGCCCATATCTCATGTTGTGCGATTGTCGTTTCAAACTTCTGAGATTGAACAGGTTGAAAATCTTTCGTTTTTAGGAGTTACCTTTGACAGGAAACTTAGTTGGTCATATCATGTTAATAATGTCCGCATCAATGTTGCAAAATCAGTTGGCATGCTATACAGGCTTCGTAATCTGTTGCCCGTTTGGCTCAAGAAGCGACTGTATTTTTCTCTTGTTCAATCTCATATAAATTATTGTCTGAAGTTAGTATGAGGAACTACCATAAAAACTGATCGCGAAAGACTGTGTGCTCATTCGGAAAGCTGCACGTTTATTTCAGCCAGCAAATGGACAAGTTAGTGCTTCCGAGCTTATGGTCCGCCACAATCTACCGTCTTTCATGTTTTCATATCACCTGAAACTGAGTCTGTACATATATAAAGAGATGACAACAAATTCTGCGGCGTTTTATAATCTGTACCTTGATAGAGACACCGGTTATTCATTGCGCCGTACTACCTTACTGATAGAAAGGCCAAGAACAAATTATGGTACACAAACTATCCAACATCAAATTTCAAAGTTCTGCAATTCCTATCCAGATATAATAGCTACTGCAAAAAATGTTACATCTGTACATCAGTTTAGGCAAAGAGCACGTGCCCTATTGTGTCATTGATGTTCTTGTATGTTTTGTTGTTTCTGTTTTTTGTTTTTGTTAAATATTCCTACGTTTCCGCATGTCGCTATTAAGCAAAGTGTCATTTATGTCTCGCAGCTTGTGCATATGTATATTGCATGTAGGATTATATAATGATCCGATCTGATCGTGATTAGGATGTATACTTAAGGTGATATGGTATGTACTACTGCCTCTGCTGCGCTCGGCGAGGCCAAGACCTAGTCAGGAGACCAATAGTCTCCTTTTGTCTTGCCTCGTGGGCAATACTTGTATTGCCTAAAAAACGAATAAATAAATCTGGCAAAACGGCGAAAACACACAAAACTCGTAGGCATCGACCCGTTGAGAAAGATTTATCTTTCTCAGGGAAAGAGACGGCTTTCTTTTAGCTGAGAGCAAGCGTTCATCAGAGCATTTGCAAGTTTTGAAATATGCGCAAATGTAGCTGCCACAGCTTTTTTTTTATCAGTGTCTTGTGATCCTGTCTTCGTCTTTAATATACTGGCCTCTCTAATCTATGTATTGGCGGCCGCAGTTTCAGGGCATGGCGTACACAACATTAGCTGCGCACTCGGGAATGAAAATCTCATGATTCTTGCTGCTGTGACTGAGACATCTGTGTTCATAGTGCCTGGCAGCGACAGACTGCAGAGCGCTGGTTGAGCAGAGAGCTGGTTGAGAGCTGTCCCGGTTGCGGGGGTACAATTTCGATGGAGGCCAAATTCTAGAGGCTCGTGTACTGCGCGATGTCCGTGCACGTTATACCTCATATGGATAAAATTTTCGGAGCCCTTCTCTACGGCGTCCCTCATAGCCTGAGTCGCTTTGGGACGTTAAACCTCATGAAACCAGTGAAACCAAACCTAAAACAGACGCAATTGTGAAAACTTCGGTCATCGAATACAGTTTTAAATAGCTGAACATTTTCACATGCCAGGTGCATAAACGCGCTCAGGGCGCCGTTTAACAGTGCTGCCTTAGCATCCGAAACTTCTACAAAACATTGCGGCCAGCACACTGGATGCAACAAGCCAAAGTGAGTTCAGCGTCTTGATGGTCACGGGGTACTACCGCCGACTCGAACAATAAATTGCCTGTTACTTCACCTTAGAAAAAGGGGAAATATTGCCGCAAATCATTGAAGTGTTTGTTTGTTCATTCTTCGCCATTGTGCTTTTTCTTCGCTATGAAGTAGGCGTGCTTTCCTGCCGCGCAATCCTTTGTTGGCGCCATTCACGCGGCGACAAGCCTCACTATAGCCACCTTTCTGGCCCTAGAGCAGATATTAAAGCTGACAAACAGTTTGGCTGTTTAGAAAATACCGAATTCTGGATTATTGCAGTACGTTTCTGTCGCTTGGTAGTACTTTGTAGCGCCATGTTCTTGAATGATTGTATTGCAATAAACTCTTAATAATAATTCAAGTTAATTTTACTACACTGCAATTTCTCCTCCTGTTGTTGTAACTCCTCACGACTTTGAGAACGCGTAAAGAAAGGAAAATGGAACGAAAGATTTAATTTCTGGGCACACGCCGACCTCCTTGAACGATATAAAAGAAGGTAGTACTGCTGAGTAAAAATGTTTAGTTATAAATTAAAATAAAGACGAGTCTTCTGCGGCGGGTGCTATTCTTATTTCAGGGTTTCTATAGCCATGGTTGTTTCTCTTGACTGGGACACCATGCTACACCCGGGACACCATGGACACCATGTCAGGTCAGAGCTGGACAGAGCGGTCTTCCACTGCTCCTTCGTTTAGGGGTATCCCTCGTGTAGCCCCACGTGACGTGGTAAGCTGTGAGTCCGTCGTCGCACCACGGGTATACGTCTTTGTATGTTGAGGGGAATAATGTGGTGTATTTATGTAAATTAAGGAATGTGTTGGTTTCGATTTGCCTCCAGACCCCAGCCTGGGGGCGTGAAACCGGCATGGCGGAAGGGGTGCCGTTCATGTTTTTTCGTGCTGCTTTTCCAGGCACACTACACCTCTGCTTTGAGTCAGCGTTCCTGCAGCGCTGTGGCATGCCCATTACCTTCACCGTCATCCTTTTGGAATGGGATATGCGTCGACAGATTGTGGAACGGAACGTCGTCAGCACCTCATGAGGACGAGTCAACAGACATTACCACTGACTTCAACAGATGGCCCGTCTCTGAGCACTGGCGCAGCGATCGCCTTATCGACAACCTACAAATACATGGATCTGACTGTAGACGAGAGGGGCGTGTAATCGGCAAGGCGGAAGCGGTGCCGTTCATGTTTTTCTTTGCTGATTTTGCTTGCTAGTAATCTGAACTTGCATTGTACTCGTATGCATTTCGGTTTGCCAGTTCCACCCCAAGTGTTATCTTCCTGCACTAGAACACACTCGCAGCTCAAGAACAATTGGCGACGTCGCATTCGATTGCTGCGTTGCGTTTCATTTTATCTCTTGCTGTCCCTTCTATGTGGTGACATAACCCAGTAAACCGCAGTAAACTGCCGTAATCCCAGTAAACCGCAGAAACTTTACTGAAGCTCTTAGACTGAGGGAAAACTGAATGCAAGTGAAATGCCGCAAATTCAAAGTAAACGTGTAATGCGTGATCTCAGCAGCCGTATCACGTCAATAATCTCAAGAATATGAAGTGTTGACCACATCAACTGCGCGGTTGAAGAATGCAAGATATGATCTGAAGAACAGAAGAAGATGCTGGGTTCAGAAATGGCGAAGGTTGACCGTCTGAACAATAAGAGTAGGCGTTTCAATTTCCTTTTTTTTTGGAATAGGGGATACGAAACCCAATGAATCGAATATGGATTCTGAAATAAAGTGTAACTGATGCGTACAAATCCAAATTAGGAATTCAGTCAGTAACAACTGAAAATACTCGCACACTGGGCAAATTGAAGTCTGACAGCAACCGTCCTTTAATTGCGAGTCTTTCTTCCTTCACCGAGGAGCAAAAGGGTTTAAATAGTGCTTATGAGCTAAAAGGTAGCAATGTCAGCATCGCGCAGGATTTTCTTAGGAAGTGCGTAAAAAAGCAAGCACCTATGTAAGTTTGCGAAATCTCGAGAACAAAGTGGTGACAAAATGAGTCTCAGGTACGGCTCTCGTTATAAACTGCAAAAATTACTTATATGGTGTTCATTCGAGCGAGGCAGTACCGATACCAGAGATTAGCACTGCTTCAACGAATGAGGTAGTACCGGTCACGCGACAAAATTGGAGTAATGTTAAAGTGATTTCCTTAAATGTAATTAACTGCCGCAGCGTTAAAAAGAAAGTTGATGAATTCGCAACACTAGTTGATATGGTTAAGCCGTCCGTCATTCTTGGTATGAGTAATGGTTAGCAGATGAAGTTGCTGAGAGTGAAGTATTTCTAGACTGCTTTAAATGTTACAGAAAGGACGGAAACTTGCATGAAGGAGATGTATTTACTGTTGTTAAGAGAATTTCTTCTTATCAGATAAATGCAAATGCCGATGAAGGGGAAGCTGCGTGGTGGAGATTGACATTTAATAATAACAAAGTTTTTCTGTGTGTTCTTCCTACCACCCGCCTGATTCATTCGTTGATGCGCTTACGCAGTTGGCAGAGGAAGTTGACGCAGGGCAAACAGACTTCATGGTTATAGAAGGTGATTTCAATTTGCCTACTATTGATAGGAGTCACCAACCTCATTTCCTGTTTTCAGCGGGTTGGTCCGGCCAAGAACCGGCCAACATGGTTGAATTTTTGCATTACGCCAGACAGTTCTAGAGCCGACTCGAAGGTAATCTTATCTTAGACTTGTTTTTCATGACAAACTGAATTTCTCCGCTCTACTCATGTACAGCCTGGAATCAGCGATCACAGGGCTGTGCTTTCCAAATGAATGTTCAACACTTAAGGAGCAGTGTAACTATAAACAGACGAGTATATAGCTATGAAAAATTACGTGTAAGAGAGATAAACAAAGAATTGAATGAGTACTGAACGGTTTTGGGAACATTTGCTGAGAGCTCTGGTGTAATTGAACTATGCTTCACTTTTGACAATAAGCTGTTATCGGCGGCAGCCCTTTGTTCTTTATTAACGAAAAGAAGAAGTAAAAACAAACCTTGGTTTTCGCGGGAGGTTCTTAGTCTTACAAGCAAAAGGCAACGGGCTTATAGTACAATCAACCGTAAGCCAACGCGTGAAAAATGATTGAAGCTACAAGAAACCACAGAAAAATGAAAAGTGCAGTGACAGCAACGAAATATTCATTCAGCGTGTCAATGGATTCGACAATGAAAGATAACCCAAAAGAATTCTGGAAGCATGTAAAGAGAAAGGGAAAAGACGCTGTAGCTATACCATCACTTGTGTCTCGTAACAGCTTTGTTGATGATAGTGCAGAAAAATCTCAGCTTCTAAATATATATTTTAGCTCTGTTTTCAGCTCTGAAATCCATCATGATGATATGCATGCCTCGACTTTCCAGGCAGGGCGTGTTATGGATGACGCTGTTATCAGCACGAATGCTATGCAGTCTTTCTTGCAGAATCTGAAGGTTGCTAAGGCTGGATGTCCTAATGACTTGCCGAACAAATTCTATAAACTTTGCGCTCAGTCGGTTGCACCGTACTTAAAGATTATTTGTGAAAAATCACTTGACGGATCTCGTCTTCCTGGTGACTGGAAGGTTGCAAGCATTGTGCCAATTCACAAATTTGCTCCTCGGGACGTTGTGTCAAATTACAGGCCAGTATCATTACCTTCAGCTGCGTGCAAAACACTTGAGCATATTTTGTGTGCCAGTATATCATATATGGACACTAATTCATTGTTTAATCCACGTCAGCACGATTTTCACTGTACTACGCAGTTGATTGAGTTTGCACATGACCTGGCGGGGGCACTGGACAAGCGGCTGAGTGTGGACCCTGTGTTTTGAGAATAAAAAAAGGCCTTTGGCACTGTGACCCATTCATTGCTCCTTAAAAAAATGGCCTTTTATAAAATTATCCCTGAAGTGATATACTGGGTGAAGGATTACCTCTAGGTACGTCAAGAGTTTGTAGTTGACAGTGGAGCTCGGTCCCCAAAGGTGCAAGTTCGCTCCGGTGTTGGCTCCGGAGTTGGCTCCGGAATAGTCCATCTGTGTTGGGGCCTCTGCTGTTTTTGCTCTATGTCGATGATATCAGTGACGGAATAGGGTCCCAAATGTGGTTATTTGCGGATGATTGGGTTCTTTATATAGTACTCACTTGTGATCGCCATGATGAAACGCATCAGAATGGTCTGAATAGAATCTCCGAGTGGTGCGTTAAATGTAATATGAAGTTGATTTTGCCTAAAAGTGTTGACATGAACTTTACAAGAAAGAAAATCCGTCATGTGCACGCGTAAGCTATTAACAATAGGCCGCTGGAACAGATATTCGAATTTAAATATTTAGGTGTGTATTTGACCGCTGATTTGAACTCGCGCCGTCATGCCGATTATATCACTGCTAAAGCATTTAAAACCCTACAATTCGTCGGCCGAAATGCAAGCACTTTTCTCATGTCTTGCCGGGACATTCTTCACAAGACGTAATTCAAGTCAACTCTGGAATACGCGTGCATGGTTTGGAATCCGCCTTCCGCTTGAGAAAAAGATCAGTAGGAGAGGGTGCAAAACATTGCTGTTCGTTTTGTGTCCGGCACACGTGGGTCTCAGTTCAGTGCATCGCGTACAAAAGAAACGCCCAGGAGGGTATCGCTCGTCACGCGCCGAATGAAGTAACGTTTGAAGCTTTTTCAGTATATTTTTCAATTATTCGCGTTGAACGAGAAAAGTATTTGTAAAAGCTTTATTACAAAACTAAGCGTGTTTGCCATGATTTTAAGGTTCGGGAAGTTGCGAGAACTAAATTGTTTCGGATGTCTTTCTTTCCTAAAACCATAAGGAAATGAAGTCGGCTGCCGAGTGATGTCGTGGGGTCTTCATCAAATGATTCTTTCTTTTCTAAGTTGTAATTGCATGTGCATCTCTAGCGCTTTACATTTCTTTTGTATTTTTGTTTGTTTTTTTTCTATTTTTGTCCTCTGCCTAGGAGCGAATATGACATAATATGTATAATTTATGTATTTCTTATTATACCCCCCCACCCCCCTGTAATCCCTTGGCGCTATGTGGTTCTTTAATAAATGAGTAAATTAATAAATACTGTGCTCTCAGCCCCTCCTGTAGTAACGGAGGAGTTGACGCATTAACCGAAACTATTGTAATCTGGTACTGAAGGCCGTAGGTACTGGTATGGTGTCTAATTTGGCGACGCGAGTCTGTGTGTAGCTTGCTCGATTTGTATGTCCTCGAGCTGTGCTATCCAAGACCTCCTTGCACTCGAGTTCTGAGTGTGCTAATATCCAGGTGATTTGTTGTTCGAATGAAGGATTAGAGGCGCTGCTGCAGTTCGTGCAGGCTCCTATGTATTCATCCTGCTAAGCGGAGCCGAAATGCCGCTTGGGAGTTGGTGATTATATGAAGTTCTTGGTTTACGGTATTCTCTTGATGCTCGTGATTTCGTGAGTAGTGACTTCCACTGTGGCCTTCCCTGATGCAGGCCTAAACTTGTTTCGGTACATACCGTATTGTGCGTTTTTATCGTGAAGACTTTAAAAAATTTTCCCGCCTCAACCGCTCGCTCGTTTGCGGTGAAACTGCGCACAGAGCTTGCGCAATACGGTAACTTTTGTATCGTAGCAAGGTTTACAACGGTACTTACTTAGTTGCGCCGTGCATGATGCGAAATCGTAGTTGTCTGCGTAGAGATCGTCGAACCAACACCCGCAGACGCCGTTTTTTCGCTGAAGGGCGGCAGTGGCGCCATCTGTTTTCAGCAGTGAAAAGCGTCACGACAAGGCGTCGAGGTAGCCGAGGTGAGCGTTGCATGAAGCGCGTGCCTATGCTGTACGCGTGCCGTTTGAATATGCCGTTTTTTCGGCCAACTGAGCGAAAAAAATTATCAGAACAACTGATTTAACGAGGCTTTACCTTTGAGATGATATTATTTGCAAAATCGCCGCGGCGCCTTGTCGTGACGCTTTTCACTGCTGAAAACAGATGGCGCCACTGCCGCCCTTCAGCGAAAAAATGGCGTCTGCGGGTTTTGGTTCGACGATCTCTACGCAGACAACTACGATTTCGCATCATGCACGGCTCAACTAAGTAA
Organism: Amblyomma mixtum; assembly: GCF_055824585.1. Lineage (NCBI taxonomy): Eukaryota > Metazoa > Arthropoda > Arachnida > Ixodida > Ixodidae > Amblyomma > Amblyomma mixtum. The sequence continues at coordinate 116,337,061 of NC_143021.1, forward strand.
GTACCGCTGTAAAACTTGCTACGATACAAAAGTTACCGTATTGCGCAAGCTCTGTGTGCAGTTTCACCGCAAACGAGCGAGCGGTTGAGGCGGGAAAATTTTTGAAAGTCTTTACGATAAAAACGCACAATACGGTATATGCGTCGACGTACACTGTATTAGTGCTCCGTCCCACTGTTCCGTGGATGTAGTCTATGCGGGCTTTTCTTCTCCATTAACTTGTGTGGACTGACATATTATTCGGTTTTGGGGACTGGCTGCTAGGGGGCCCGAGTGAGCGGACGCGCTTATTATCGCCTCCGCCAATTTCTGGTTCCTGTGCCCAGCTAAGTCCTTTCTAGGACCCACCAAGGCCCTCAACGGATCCTGGAAGGTTCACAGACCCCAATCGCTACCATCTTTTGGATGTGCCCAATGACCTCGGTGAGCTACCTGGTGAAAATGTCTCTGGCAGCCACGCCGCTGCGCTAAGCCTCGCCTCGTCGAGGCGAGCCTCGCCGGCGCGCCGCTTTCCTTACTCCCCAACAGCCATGGAGGAGCCCGTGGATGTAGAGACCTCGAACCCGTCGGACTGCCACCCTGGTGAGTGGAAAACTGTGTTCCATGCATACCGTAATCGGACCACGGATTCGAATTCGCCCCCAAAACACTCGGCATCGGCCTCCGTTGAACCAAAGCCAAGTCCCAGCAATGCCGGCGCGCCACCGGACGCGGCATCTGGGAACTCCCGAAACGCGTTCAAGGAGACGCCGCAGCTCCTACGCATGACGCGCGCCGTCGTCCATAGAAGTAAGCAACTCGCCGCACTGCCGGCGGGAACCATCAGAGTCGTCTTTCGCCCGCGAGGCGGCCTCTCCCTGGAGAAGCTCCCAGCTCCCAGTATCCTGCAGCCACTTCACTCGACGCTCAGCTGTTCAATGGTTGGCGAGTTGCACATAAGAAGCCATCCAACTAACAACACCTTCACAGTGGCGACGGTAGCGGAGGCAACAGCCCTGGCATTGGTCAAAATTCAGCAAATTACTTTAGAGGGCAGCAATACCCGGTAGCCGCGTACATCACGGCCCCTCCAGCGGCAGTCAAGGATGTCATTTCCCGGGCCTACTGGAATGAGACACCTGAACAAATCCTTAGTGACCTGCAGCACAGAAACCCCGACGCTAACATTTTAGCGGCCCGACGCATGTGAAAAACAGCGTCCATCCTGATAACCTTTGCCTCAGGTCCGTGCCTCACACAATTAAATATATGTGTCTGGTACACCGCTGCACCAAATACAAGGGTAGCCCCGACGCCTGCACAAACTGCAGGAAACCTGGACACAGGTACGACGTGTGGCCTCTCCCGAAGGCTGGACTCTGCCCGCGGTGTGGCGAGAAGCACACCCCTCAAGAGACCCCATGCACGCCAAGCTGCATTCTGTGTGGCGGTTCCCACCTTACCGGCACAAGCTCGTGCAAAGCCGGGACCCCTCCACCTCGTAGACAGACCGCGCCGAAACCCAAGCAACCAGTGCCCACTCCAAAGGACTTTCCACCGCTAGTGCCTCATCAGGATCGCCAGCGAGCCTGGACCACACCCACCAGTACACCCCAAACAGCGGGAGGAAGAGATAGCTCTCCTGCGGGAAGAGGTAAGGCACTTTAGTGCAGCCATTAATTGTATCCCTCCTACCGTTTCTCCACCCACTGCTTCACCAACACCCCAAACCTCTTCAACACCCCAACCCTCCAAACGCCCTCCACAAAAGAAACACAGACCAGACGACATAACAGACATGGATTCTAAATTAAAAAAAAACTTTGCCCAGCAGCTCGAAGCCAGTATTCTGGCTCAGACTCAAAATTACATTGAAGCCGCCATCACTAATCTTACAGAAACGATTATTAGTCAGGTAACCACAGCCATTTTACAACAAACTCAACAAATAATTGCTGGAATGTCTTCACATATCCCAACAAGCAACCCCATAGCTGCTCCCATCCTTCGCCCCCCCCCCCCCCCCCCCCACCCTCCAGCATGGCCCAGTTGACGGGCAATAATCTCCAATTAAGCATCCTACAGTGGAACTGCAGGGGGTTTCGTCGCAAACGAGACCCCCTGCAGCAGCTCCTCTCTGCTTCCTCCACACCACCTGATATAGTAGCACCTCAGAATGCGGGCACAAATTTATCGCTGCCAGGATACGCTCTGGTACCCACTGACACCACTCCAAACCCCAGGGTTACCACGTATCTCCGACATCGTATACCATACACTTGTCATGTACGAACTTCACCGGTAGCTCACACATTCCTAGAATTAATCCCCTCCACTCACAGATCTCAACCCCTCTTCATCCTCAACTGTTACCTTCTTCTGTGGCAGCCGGTCTCAGATTTAATATCTCTCATTAAAGCCGCCTCCAACGCTGCAAAAAAGGACCCCCTCATTATATTAGGTGACTTCAACTGCGCACATGTAGACTGACCCGGCGCGGTGGCTGAGCGGTTATGGTGCTCGGCTGCTGGCCCGAAAGACGCGGGTTCGATCCCGGCTGCGGCGGCTGAATTTCTCTGGAGGAGAAATTCTAGAGGCCCGTGTACTGTGCGATGTCAGAGCACGTTAAAGAACCCCAGGTGGTCGAAATTTCCGGAGCCCTCCACTACGGCGTCTCTCATAGCCTTAGTCGCTTTGGGACGTTAAACCCCGTAAACCAAACCAACCAACATGTAGACTGAGGGTACACACGCACTAACAAGAGAGGAGCGGAATTGCGCAACACCCTTCAGATGCATGGCCTGTCGATATATAATGATCTGAGCACACCTACAAGAACGGGCAATAGTGTCACTGCCGACACTAGCCCAGATCTCACTTTTGGTCGCAACCTTCCCACACCGGTCTGGACGAACCCAAATGAGGCCCTGGGCAGTGATCATTACATCATAACTATACAGCTTGACTTCGCCAAAAAAGCTAAAAACTACCGTGTCCGGATTACAAGCTGGGATAATCTTCGAAAGTACAGAGAGGCCAAAACATTAGAATCCCCCTTTAACCTCCACACATGGATGACAAGAGCTGAAACAGGATGTCCAGGCATTCACGCGAACGCTGGACGCCACCCCCCGAGACTCCCGTTGTAGATAGTCGCTTAGCGCACGTAATCCAAGCTCAAAGTAGTATCCTCACACGCGGGAAAACCCAGAAACAGAATGGGAAACTTAAGCTAACATTAGAGCACCTACAAAAACAAATAGAAGAGCACAGTGCCGCACTCAGTAAATTTAACTGGCACCAATTATGTGACGGATTACGAGGTAATCGCTCCTCCACCAGGGCCTGGCATCTTCTACGGCATATGATAGGCCCCACTGAACCTAAAAAGCAAACTCGGCTTACACTCAAAAGACTTACCCATCAAAATCGAGAAAATCATCAAGCACTGTTACGCCAACTTCAATCAACTTATACCACTGTGGGTCAAGCAGCATCATATCCCGACTGCTCCGATCAATCCTCCTTCGACGCCTCCGTTATGGAGGTTCAAGTCAGAACAAGCTCCAAAACTCAACCCCTGTGGAAAACCAAATCACAAATGTCATGCTCAAATATCTAGATGACCGTACAGTTTCCCTTCTCACCGAATACTTCAATGAATGCTGGGAAAAGTGGATGAGTGCTGTATCATATCCCGACTATGTAGGCTCCGATCAACCCTTCCTCGACGCCCCCATTATGGAGGTTGAAGTCAGAGCAGCCCTTATTAAGCTCAGAAACTCAACCCCTGGGGAGGACCAAATCACAAATGTCATGCTCAGGAATCTAGATGACCGTTCAATGTCCCTTCTTACCGACTACTTCAATGAGTGCTGGGAAACGGGGGCGCTACCTGCTGAATGGAAGCACGGGAAAATAATTTTCATTCCTAAACCAAATAAGCCAATTAATGCCCAAAATCTCCGTCCCATTTCGCTGGCTTCGTGCCTGGGCAAACTGTTTGAGCATGTCATCCTCACCCGTCTCACGCAACACATGGAATCCCATGGACTCTATCCCCATACTATGGTAGGATTTCGAGCCCATCTCTCGGCACAGGACGCCCTGCTGCAGATTTCACACGCTATCCTCACTGACAAGTTACATCACACCAGAGCAATCCTGGAAGTCGACCTCACCAAAACATTTGACAAAGTTACGCACGCCGCCATCCTGCAGGGCATCCAAGATCTGCAGTTGGGGCCTAAGACCTACAACTATATCCGGGCCTTCTTAAACGGCCGCACCACCTCCCTGCATATAGATGATATACAGAACACCTCCTTCACGCTTGGCAACATTGGTACCCCGCAAGGGGCGTTGTTTTCTCCCTTTCTCTTCAACTTCACCCTCATCCCCCTGGCCAAGGCTCTCAGCCGCATCCCGCAATTAGGACACGCACTTTACGCGGATGATATAACGGTTTGGACCACATACGGCTCAGATGGCGACATAGAATCGACCCTTCAGGAAGCCGCCACAACTATAGCTACTCACGCGGCAAAATTGGGCTTGAATGCTCCCCCACAAAGTCAGCATTGCTCATAATTCGCCCGCGGCGCGTCCCTACCTCCCCCATCACGATATACCTGCATGATACTCCCATACCGCAAACACCTACCCTCCGCATTCTTGGCCTATATTTACAGGACACGGGGAAAAACAGCCTTACCCTGACAGCACTAAAACAGTCCACTTACTCCGTCATCCATCTTAGAAGAGTTTCACATTCACGAGCCGGTCTAGACGAAGCAGACAATCTCAAGGTGCTGCATGCCTTTGTGCTTAGTCGCATTCTTTACGCAACTCCTTACCTGAACCTCTCCTGTGCGGATAAAGATAAGATCAATGCTCTAATCCGCATGGCTACCAAAGCAGCGCTAAACCTACCAAAGAGCACTAGCACGGACAGGCTATTAAAATTAGGAATGCACAAAACTATACAAGAACTTATAGATGCACATCGCTACACGCAGTACCTTCGTCTGGCTGGCACGGAAACCGGACGTTATATACTGGATTCTCTGGGAATTCGCATACCCGCACACACTACAGACTTCATCTCTCTCCCTCGCGCCATACACACCGCGCTTATCCTCAAACCCCTTCCTAAGAATGTCCACCCTGAATACCATGAATCCCGCCGAGTCGCACGAGCCAAAGCTCTCCATAAAGAATATGGCACTTCAGAGGACGTGCGCTAGGTGGACGCCGCGTGTGGTCGAGACCGTTCAGTAGCTGTGGCTTACCATCCAGCAGCCCCCCACTTGCCCATTTCATAGACCTCCCTTGTACCACGAAAGAAGCAGAGGAAGCAGCTATAGCAATAGCCATTGCCGAAACCAATTCGGCTTATATAGTTAGCGACTCAAAAACAGCCATTCTTAACTTCGCCCGCGGACGCGTCCATCCCCCCGCGTGGCAGATATTGAGAATGTGCACCCTAAATTCCAATAGGCGTATTGAGCTCGTGTGGGTGCCGGCTCACTCTGGCAATCCTGGAAATGAGGCCGCCGATAACATAGCCCGAGGACTTATTTGCCTGGCAAATGGCGACCCCAGCCGGGATTTCTCGAAGGAGCGGGCACACACGTTCTCAGAACTTACTCAACAAGCACGCCTTGCCCGTCGACTTTATCCCCCTCCCACCCCCGCCTATCACACTCCCAACAAATCCTCTGGAGGCGACTCCAGACCCGAACTCTTCCTACCCCTCAGCGTCTATCCTACTTCCGCCATGTTTCCCCAGAGTGTACTCTCTGCGGAGAATTGCACGCCACCCTGGACCACATCCTCTTCGGCTGCCGTGCCTATCCTCCCCCGCAGGGACAGCCCGCCATCGGTACATGGGAGAAATGGGGGGCCCTCCTTGTGTCGCAGGGCCCGGACGCGCAACTTCGCTGTGTGAACCGGGGTGCCAGTGCCATGGCCCTACGTGGCCTGGACACATGCGCGTAATGTAAGGGCTGTGCGGTGGCCCTGAGACCTTGCACGGTCCAAACTCGCTTGCGTAATAAAGTTTTCCATCCATCCATCCATCGGTATTGGGGCTACGTGTACGCGCCTCCTGCATACCGGTGATACCTTCGTTGTGGTGGATAGCTGTAGGTCTGCACAGAGCCTGACCGTGGCTAGAGTTTTCTCAGCAGAAATGTGGAAGGTGTTTCTGATGGTTTAAATCCTATCTGCGACTTGGTCGTATCTGTGATGCAGGTGAGTGCACACGACCGCAGAGGGACAGGGAGGTTTAGGATTCATCTAAAACAACACGTAGATTGCTCTTCCCGAGTTACCGCGCGTTTCCGCAACTATTAATATTCAGTTCAAAAGAGGACTTTCTTACCCTCTCAACTGTAGCCCTTTTGAAACTTCGGTCAGGTATCCACCAGATATCAGCGGCTGTCGCAACGCTGTCTTGCGCAGGCAGCTTAAACAGCTGTTTGTGAACCACCACAACCATGAATCGTGATCGAATCTGCCTGGCGCGCGCAGAGGCTATCAATGCGCCAATGCTGAGCACGAAATAGATAATGAAAAGGCTTTTCAAAACTAAATCCCGCTCGACACAATTCGAAACGCTGCCATTAAAATAATGTTTAACAAAGTTCTCTCCAAGTCGGCTGCAAAATGTGCTCACAGCGTTAGCATTTGATTCGAGACCGCTTTCCGGCGGCATTCCTGAAGGAGTTTTGACAACATTATACGCAACAATAGATAGTGTTGCATGTTTTTTGCTCTATTCTAGTTATTGCGCGATGCCTTGATGTATAACAGCCAGTTTTATTCTGCGCGAAGACACTTTCTGGGAAAAAAATAAAGGCTGGACCATTTTTTTAAGCCTTAACGTCTCCAGCTTGAAGAGTAGGAAGAAATGGCACTCGGGCGCCGTAGAAGGGGTGAGGAGACACCCCTCCACACGGGAGCTCCGAGGAAGAAGTCGGCGCTGTTTCGCGCGGCTCCGGATAAAAAAGATTGTCGATTTGCGTTGTCAGGCGAAATGCGAATTCGGTGTGCAAGCAGGTCGATTCCCCCTTATGTTCCGGTGTCCGGATCCAACGTTCACAAATGCCAGCTCTTCAGATAGCGATAACAGATTAATATCCATATATGCGGGACTGGTCATTCTTTACATCCATTGATCCCTGCGTGTCTTCCTATCGCCCATGGAGAAGTGATGCAGAGGCCAAGCGAGGAGCCACTGCTGTTCTATTGGCAGGTGCTGACATCTGGGGCACTTGGGTTGCTTGGGTTTGCTTGCCACCCAGGCTGCTCTTCCCGAGCCACCCACGATTCGTTAGGCAACCACTTGACACGGTGAGCAGGTTGCTAGGTATATCGGGTGAAATTCCCGAAAATATTGGGTTCAATTTGCAACAAAATAGGTGTAGGATCACTTTCTCTCCCAGGGTGGACAAAATATGCTGCAAAGCTTCAATAATTATGCAGGCAATTCTCAAAAACCCACCAATTTTAATTATCGAACCTGGGTGGCTAGTCCAAAATGGTAGTTTGATGCCATGAACAAGACAATCTCATATAAATTTTTCAAAACTCCATTTCTACTGCCCTGCTGCGCGAAGAAATCTGACGCTTATTCCCGCACGCGACCGAAACTAAGCGAACGAGGAGCGCCGGAAGTAAGACGTAAGCGAAGCGTCCGCTGATGACGTGTCGCAATGAATGGAGCGCCCAATTCGAAACGCGTGTGCTAACTTTCTTCCCTAGAACCTCGGCGCTCAGCTTAGACCGCGGTCGGCGTTATCGACTGCTTCGTCGCTCGGAGAAAGGAAAATTACCATTCCCTCACCTACTCCGCCCGCTTCCGATCAACGTTACACCCATCATTTTTCTTTCCGTGGCTCGCTGCGTTGTCCTTAACTTAAGCAGAACCCTCTTTGTAACCCTCCACGTTTCTGCCCCATAGGTGAGTACCGGTAAAATACAGCAGTTGTAGACTTTTCTCTTAAGGGATATTGGCAAAGTGCCATTCATGATCTGAGAGAACCTGCCATATGCGCTCCACCCCATTCTTATTCTTCGAGTTATTTCCCTCTCGTAATCAAGATCGGCGATCACTACCTGCGCTAAGTAGACATACTCTCTTAATACTTCCAGCACCTCGATGCCGATTGCGAACTGCTGTTTCCTTGCTAGAGTGTTGAAAATCTTTGGTTTTCTGCGTGTTAATCTTTAGCCCCACCGTTCTGCTCTGCCTGTCTAACTAATTGATGATGCTTTGCAGTTCATGTCCTGAGTGACTTTGCAAGGCGATATCATCAGCGAATCGCAAATTACTCAGGTAATCTCTATTAACTCTTATCCCCAACGGTTCCCATTTCAGGCCCCGGAATACTTCCTGTAAACAGGAGGGGAATAGCGTTGGTGAGATCGTCTCTGCCTGCCTGACACCTTTCCTTTTGGAATTTTATTCCTGACTCCCTTCGTTATAAATATCTTCCATTATTTTCACAGAACACTCCTCTACACCCTGATTTCGCAATGCCTGCATGATAGCCGAGGATTCCACTGAGTCAAATGCTTTCTCGTATTCAATGAATGCTATGAATAGATGTTCGCTATATTCTCCGCATTTGTCTATCACCTCAATGATAGCGTTAATATGGTCCATTGTCGAGAATTCTTTGCGAAAACCTGCCTGATTATTTGGTTGATTGAAGACTAGGGTTGTTTTGACTCTATTAGCGATTACCTAAGTAAATACCTTGTAGGCAACTGACAGTAAACTACTCTGTCAGTAATTCTACAGGTCCTGGACGTCTCTTTTCATATGAATTAAGATAATGTTAGCTTTTCTCCAAGTTCTAGGTATGCTAGAGGTCACAAGGCATTGTGTATACAGACTGGCTAGTTTTTCGAGCACAATCTCACCTCCATGCTTCAACAAATATGCTGTTATCTCATCCTCACCAGCTGCTTTCCCCTTTTGCATTGCTCCTAAGGCTTTCTTTACTTCTTCCTCCGTTACTGGCGGGATGCCCATTGCTCTGCTCCACTTCCTCTCTCAGTAACGTTCTGATTACATTCGCTACCGTATAGATTTGTGTATCTTATCCATATTTCTAATGACATCGCCCTCTTTTTCTCTCACCGCACACATCTGATTTTTGCCGAAACATTGTTTCCTTTTTACTGCTCTTAGGCTACCTCCGTTTTTAAGAGCATGCTCGATTTTCTCCTTGGTAAACTTCGTTATGTCGGCTACCTTGCGCTTACTTATTAACCTCGATAGCTCTGCTAGTTGTATTCTGCCTGTGGGGTTAGACGTCCTCATGCTTTGGAGTTTCTTAATCAGATCTATAGTGTCCTCAGATAGCTTGCCGGTATCCGTCGAACCATCCTACCACCTACTTCTGCGGCACACACCGTAACGATAGCTGTGAGGTTATATTTCATTGTTTCAACGTTACGGTCGTCTTCTTCACTTAAAGCGCAAAATCTGTTCTGCAGCGAAATCCTATATTCCTCAACACTCCCTCTCAACACTAACTCGTTAAGAGCCTTCCGTTTCACTAGTTTCCTCCGCTCCCTCTTCAAATCTAAGTTAATACGAGTCCTCACCATTCTGTAGTCTCTACAACGGGCCTTTCCGAGGGCCTCCACATCCTCTGCGATGCCAGGGTGAGCACAGAGCAAGAATTTAATTTTTAGTCTCACCATTGGGGCTCTTCCACGTCCACTTCCTGTTGGCTCTTTTGCTGAAGAAGTTATTTGTGACCAGTAAATTGTTTCTATCTGCGATCTCTACTAATAAGTCACCCCTACTATTCCTAGAACCGATCCCATAGTCGTTTACCGCCTGGTCCGCAGCCTGCTTCTTGCCTACCTTTGCATTTAAGTGGCCCATCAGTACAGTGTAGTGCGGTTTTTCATTGGTCATTGCCGATTCCACATCTTCATAGATGCATTCAACGACCTGGTCATCATGGCCAGATGTAGGCGCGTAGGCCTGCCCCACCTTCAGCTTGTACCTCTTATTAAGCCTAAGTACGATAGCTGCCCCTTCTTGTTAATACAATAAAACTGCTATATGGAAAATTAGTCATTGCCAGTTACGGGAACGTCGGATTTGAGAGCCCTGATGGGCGCATCTGCAGGCGTTGTGTGTGCGTGTGCGTGTGTGCGTGTGTGCGTGTGCGTGTGCGCGTGTGCGCGTGTGCGTGTGCGCGTGTGCGCGTGTGCGTGTGCGTGTGCGTGTGCGCGTGTGTGTGCGCGCGCGTGGCGCGTGTGTGCGCGCGCGTGTGTGTGTGCGCGCGTGTGTGTGCGCGCGTGTGTGTGCGCGCGCGTGTGCGTGCGCGCGCGTGCGCGTGCGCGTACGCGTGTGCGTGTGCGTGTGCGTGTGCGTGTGTGTGTGTGTGTGTGTGTGTGTGTGTGTGTGTGTGTGTGTGTGTGTGTGTGTGTGTGTGTGTGTGTGTGTGTGTGTCTGAGAGAGCGAGAGAGAGAGCGTGCGTGCGTGCATGCGTGCATGCGTGTGTGCATGCGTGCGTGCGTGCCCTACGTGCTCTTTTTTGTGCGTCATCATGAATTCATTTCCTCATTGAGTTTATCATCTGTTTCCTTATAATCGCTGCGCATCAGGAACCAAGTGCGAAAAAGAACAGCTGTGTTTGCATTGCAAAGAGAGCTTGCGTGGCAGTGGCTGTGTGCTATCAGGCAGTTTCGGTTGTGATAGCGTGTGTTAGCCTTAGTTTCCGAACAGAGCGCAGTTGTTTACATTTCAGCTGCCTGTCTTGGAGGTGTACGTGTGACAACACCAATGCAGTACTAGTGTTTCAAATCACTTGAATGTGTGGAAGTGCCGCTTGTATTAAAACGTCACGCCTCATTGTGTGAACTGTTGGAATGGCCGCGCCAGCGTAACCCCAATACTCCACTGCTGAGAAGTTGGACATGGTGATCGCTTATGCGAGCGCGCAAATGGACGCGGAGCTGGCATTCAGAGTGTATACCGCCAAACATCCTGGTCGCAGTCTGCCGACTCGTCCCAGGTTGGTATCGATATTTAGAGGGTCAGCCTACTGAATTTTATCGGCCATATTTTCTTTGCAGCAACCGATAGCTCTTTACTCAAATCACCGTTTAGCCAAGAGTGGTGCCAAGAACAAGTGCAGTAGAACATTTTAAAACAGACTTTATTGATGCGGGAACACATCTGTATTACATGGTAGTCTCATCTGGCAGCCATCTGGATTTCCGCCGCGCGGCGACAAACATGCCGGCGCCCGTCGAAGCCGGACCTCTCGCCTCGGACTGAATTCTCGTTGTTGCCGCCATTTTCAGTGCATTCACTGGCCATAAATTGGGCGCCGCTCTTTGGCTTCGTCTCATCTCGCCTATAATAATACGTATAAGTGATAAATTTGCTTTATTTTAAGAATTACAGTGACGATTCTGCCGCTTCTAGGCTTAAGTAGAGAGTCGGTTTGTTTACAGCAATGCTTCCCGTCCTGACGACCAGATTGCGCCACTATAGGCTGAGTTTATTTTTGCGACTCAGCTAGCATACGCGGAACTAAAAGTGGGAATGTGCCTGCGTTCAGCGTACGTGTAACTATAAATATTCATGTGATTTACAGAAAAAGTGAGCGGTACGCCTTCTACAGTTTACTAGAACAAAACGTACGTTTCTGTTACATTGGGGCATACTAACGGTACGTAGTATATTCAGTTATGCTTCTACAAAAAACGGCTACCACCTGCAGCACAAAATGAACGTTTGCGGTCGCCACGATCCATTTTTACGCGACTTTTAACGCCGAAATAAAATTTAAATTCGTGCCTAAACCGGGAGCAGTTCCATCGTTATTGATGTTATAGAGTGCCAAGAACCAGATTATGCCATTATTTATACACTCATCACGGGGAGTAGACTGACCGTTTAATATATTTAATTCTACTTGATAAGTTCATGTTCAGACAGGGACCGCAACCGAGGATTTTGACATTGATGTTCTCGCGTACTTTTCTGTCAGGCCAGAGGCAAGTGTCAGGGAAATCGCCGACGCGTACGGAGCCACCACAGCATCAGCTTGGAAGTCACTATAAAGACAGAGCTACCACCCCTATCGTGTGTGTCTTCACCTGGAACCCACACGAAATGACTTTCGAAAACGGCGCGATTTTTGCAACTGGTACCTGATTAAATGTGAGGAAGGCCCGAAATTCCTGTACACAGTGCTTTGAACAGACGACGCCCAATTTTGCAGGGACTGCAATAGCAATTTGCACAATGCGCATTATTGGTGTGACAGGAACCCACATTGGCTACGCCAGCACAAGCACCAAGTAAGATGCTCAGCAAGTGTTTTGTGTGGTATTGCTGAACGCCGTATTTGCGGTCCTTACTTCATCGACGGAAACCTTATTGAGAAAAAGTACACAGTCCGCGTGCTAGAAGGCGCTGTCTCTGAATTTGTCTTAGAGCTACCACTGACCGGGTTTAAAAAAATGGGGTTTAAGCATGACCGAGCCCCGCCACATTTTTTCTTTCGTTCCGCGGTGCGATTCTCGGAGAGCACTTTTTCCAACCAATGGAATGCGCAGAGAGGGGGGTGGGGGAGTGGGGGGGCGGGAACAACAGCGTGGTCTCCAAGGTCGCCCGATTTGTCCCCACTGGATACCTTCCTCTAGGGAACGTTAAGAACGAAGCTTTAAATACGGAGCCAGCGAACCTCGAAGACCTGAAGGAGCGTATCAAGGCACCAATCGAGAAGATTCTCCGAGAGGTGGTCATTTCTGCGGTGAACTCTATCAAAGACCACATTTGACTGTGCATCGCAATGAACGGCAAGCATTTTGAGCACGTGAAGTGAAAACGGCTTCTTTTCATCCGATATGCTAGTTCTTTCCTGGAGTGTCCAAGTGGGGCTGCAACCAGCTAAATTCATAAGAGGTACAAATTTTTTTCATTCCTGTTTGTCATACAACTAGAAACTGTTAAACATCTGCTTACAAGGTTTTCTAATTAAGCACTAGCACTTCTTACAGCACTCGACGTGTCTGATCCAGCACATAGCGATCGTATTGAGCCACGCGGTTTCGAACATCTTAGCGCTAAAATTGCATTGTTTTTAGTTATAATCTTCATCTACGAAGCCGTTCTCGTTTACTGTAGCAGTCAAGCCGATACCACCTAAAAGAAATAGACGTTTGACAGAAATCATGCACTGCATATCGATATACCGGTGCTATATAACGTTAAACAGCAATCTGAACTTTTTCAGAGAAGAGCACATTTACTCCTTTCACAAAGCTAGTGGCGAAGATAAAAAGATTTTAAAAAACTTTTTTTGGAGTTAACTAGACACCTATAGCGCCAGGTGTTCCCAAAAGTGACAGCCACATAGCAGACGATGACTATAATCTTTTGCACTCCGAGCGACGGACCACTCGATAATGCGGGCCGCGGTCTAAGCTGAGCGCCGAGGTTCTCTAGCGAGGAAAGTTAGCGCTCGTGGTTTGAACTGGGCCCTGCATTCATTACCGCTCGTCACCAGTGAGCGCTTCGCTTCTACCATACTTCCGGCGCTCCTCGTGCGCTCATTTTCGGCCGCGTTCGGGAACTTCGCGCTGCAGGGCTATAGAATTAGAGCTTTTCTTCGCTTCGAAAACTGATATGACATCGTCTTCCTCCTTTCCTCTGCTCTCTTTTTTTGGCCTTCGGCCTTGCGCTGTTTCAATCATATCATGTACAACCAACTCGCCCATCAGCTCGTGCTTTCAAGACATCGTCTTGTTCGCGGCATCAAACTCCCATTTGGGTCTAACCACCCAGCTGCAATAATTAAAAAGTTAACTGGTGGGCTTTTGCTAATTATTTGGATAATTCTATGTGTTTTGCAGCGTATTCTGTCCGCCAGAGCAGAGCGTGTGATTCTGCACCTATTTTTCTTTATTGGACCCAATATTTTCAGGAACTTTCGAAAGTTTTCGCTGAAACACCCGGTATATGTTTGGCACACAAGTGTTCGAGGAGCGGTGCGGCCGCATTTTTCATTGCAAATGCGGCGCCATGATGGCTGCTGTCCGCACCAGAGGCGCGACCTCTTCTCTTGAGCTCGCGCTCAAGGTTCTTCGTTTTCTTCGTGCGTGCCTAAGCGATGGCGATATATATTTATACCTGGCCGCGATGCCCACCGCCCGTAGAGCAAGTGACCAGCCTTCTACAAAGCAGACTTCAGAGAAATAGACAGACAAAGGAAAAGACAGACAACGATTGAATGCATTTATCGGCCACGATGAGTGCTAGCGCATTGAAAATAAAAATCTCGCTTGAAACCTGCGGGTCCTACGAAGAACCGGAAATGCAGCCTGTTGAGCCATCCAATGTTACATAGAAAGTTGTTTATTTTCGTGCAATAGAGATGTTCCCTTTCAATTCTCGATATATCTAATCCTTGAAATACATGATAATCAATAAGCTTATTTTCGGTATCAATACTCTGATCCAATCATTTATGTCAAGCGATACCTGGTACAAATCCACTCAATATGTCGAAAGATAGTATCACAGATATAAGTATCTTCATATGCCCGTGCCTGCTGCCCACATTGTTGCAAATCAGAGGAACCAAGTCAAGCGCTTCGTCCTACCACTTATGGAAGCCAACAGCCTGAAGCCGGTGCGCGTTCACGCTTTCTTGCGGCCGGCCGGCACTTCATTATATTCAACAACATCCCGCACCCGCGATGAGAGCACGGGCACCTTATTTCCTGCCTTTTATGAACAAGTAGCTTGTTCATCGGCATCACCGTCGTACTTGTGCATGTAGTGGCCCGTAATTATTACGTCAATCTGGTAGTCGGTCAGCGTGTAACAGCTTTGCCGGAAGTCCTGGCTGGTGTGGTATATGCGTCCACCAGACGCATGTTGTTGGCCTGTGCAGATGCCAGCTGCTCTTGCAGGGTCTTTCGGTTGCGAAGTGCATCCTCTTGGGCCAAACTTAGCTGCCCCTGGGTAGTCAGATCCTGGCGCCAGCGAAACTGCTCAAGCACAATGCCTGAAGCCGATCTAGCTACGCTTCCAACTTGCCATCATTCTCGACGTGCTCCATGAATGCCATCTCCAGCGAACTGTCCTCCAAGTGTACCACTCGGGAGCTCGTGTCCTCCAGCCGGCTGTCAGAAAACTGGACCTCGTCAGTTTGCAACTTACACATTCGCTTAAATGCATGTAATCCAGCATCCTTGGATTACTCAGCAGCTGCCAGGCAGATCTAGTTCCTTGAGAATCTGCTGACTAAATACCGTACCCACTTGACCAGACGGATAAAGAGTTAAAAGAGCTCCGAAATCAAAGAATGCTGTATGGCAGTTCAGTGAATACGCAGGTGCAAACTGAAGGGGCCCAACTTGCCGGCGGCTTGACGGAGGACTGAAGCTCCCGAGTATTTGGTGATGCACTTGGTGGACAGTCTGCGGGATACTGTGTTCCGCAGAAGGTCGAGAATGTTTCTAAGCTTCAAGAGGAGATCGATCGGCTACGGGCTGCTAGATGTGATGCCACATAGGACCCTGGCGTAGGCTGAGGTTTTGAATTTAGAGGATGCCGAGTTCGCGCGGAAGAGCCTCCATCAAGACATGGAGAAGGACTACTGAGTAGTGGTCCGCAGAAACTTCAAGCCCCTCCAAGGCGTTGATGCGGAATTTCATGTCGTGTATAGGACCCACAGGGAGGCCAGATCCTCCGAGCTGCTCAGTGGAGTCAAAGCCAGGGGGTTATCTATGAGCCCATCCACTAGCAGGTCACGACGTTGGAATTGATCTGTGAGGGTTTGTACAGCAGAGGAGTATTAACTGTCGATGAGCCTGACAGCTGCAATTTCTGACTTGGCCTTGCCTGGCAGGTGAAACAGCAAATATTCTGTTCAGTTCTAAGTCTTCGGTAAAGTGCCACTGCTGTGATCTGTGGCTTGGTTATGACCCCAAAATCCTTGCCAGTATATGTAGTCCCAGAGAACGCTGGTATCTGCAGTTTCGGCAGCACAACAGACTCTGGCCCAGACATAAGAGAAACAGTGCGCTAAGGCCACGGTTTGGTGCTGGCTGGAGTGTTAGGGAGGCACTTTCCTGGAACCGGAGGGTCAAGAAGTTCATGGGCGAGACGAACGCCGACCGGGCCGAAACTTACCTTGCGGTCGTATTCGAACATAGAGGGTATCTCGGTGTCGAGCTCTTCATCATCAGGGCTCCCGACGATGCGTTGGTACAAATCTCCGAGCTTTCGATGTCTTCCCATTACGAGGCCGACATTCATCTGCAGGTCGAGCACTGTGTCCGGATCCCCCAGGAGAGCTTCGATAGAGGCTACTGCCTTTGTGACGGGGCACGCTGAGACCCTCGACGACGGTGGAGCTGGTCCATAAGTGTGCATCAGATGGGCCAAATGGTGATTCCGCAGTTTCCGCACCAAAAAAAAATTACAAATGAACAAGGAACGAAATCAACCGCATGGTCATGGTACTTATGTGAGCCAACTACCTCCAGCCCGTTCGGGTTTGCACTTGTTTTCAACACAGATCCCACCCTCCTTCTTCACATCGGGGTATCTTCCTCGGTATAGAATAATAAATCTTTTGCCCACATGAAGAAAAGTCCCCTGGCCGAAACGATTGCACGCAACCTGTGGATTCCGCTTTTGTTCACTTTGTGTTTGCAAGAAAGCCATTTAGGAGCCCTCTTTATACCATGGACACCCTTTATGAAGACGGACGTCTCAAGACACACCGAAACTGACACACCTTTACAATGTTGCGGTGAAAATACCGGGCCTACAGATAGATGCATGGCAGCACCAGCATTGCCTCTGCAACAACTGTACACCATCTCACCATCACACCGACCAAAACAGACTCCACCACCCACACCCCCAGGCCTTCCAGTCGAGTGACCATACTTAGTCTAAAGCGCTGACAGCTATTACACACGACATCGACGGGCGCACATCGACCACATACTGGCAGAAATTCTGCGCCCCCCCCCCATCCACCGAAGCACGTTAGTTCTCAATTTTCACACTCCGCGTAGTCAGGAGGGAATTTTCTGACTTCCCTGTGACTACGGCATCAGCCACGGCCGAGCAGAGCTGCCTATTGGTGGTGGGAGACTTCGCACCAACCATGACGATACCTGAAACAAGCAGCCGAGGGAATCAAACTGAAACTTTGCGGCACTATCCAATCAACTAGCTGTCCAAGCGGCACTATCCAATCCAATCAGCTGACCCTGCTGATGAACACAGCAGATTCGAAGTGAGTAGGCAGCAACGTCTGCAGAGGCACTTTCCCCGAACTAGCGCTAACAAAAAGTGTGCGACAGGCGTTATGGAATAACCCGGAAGATTTCCTGCGTGGCAACCACTTCATACTTGCCACCATAATAAAAAATCATGGATAAAGAAACAAATCCGCAAGGCCAAAGTCCCAGAATGGAGCACAAAGGTGGCCGACAATGCACTAGCAAAACACCATTAAATAGTGGCGGCAATATCTGCAACAAAATGTAGACAAACACTTCTAGGAAGCGGTACTCATAATGGAAACAACTGTGGGAGAAAAACACACCTACTAAACCCATAGGAAATTCCAAAGGGTTACTGAGAAGATGGAAGTGACAGAAGCACAACAGAAATCTACAGCTTCGCATTTTAGAGCGCCATATAGGTGGCAGCATCATGCGGTGGTAGCCTCACACAACACAATTGACGTCAAGTAGGAAACAGCCTGCAGGGCATCCTAAGCATCACGAAAACCTGGGTTCTGATTCGCCGCCTCCTGGAGCCATAGGAAACTAAAGCGGCAACCAAAAGATCAACCAACGCATAGTGCACTAGCGGCCAGGCATGAACGCAAGCATGCTGGATGGAATGGAAGTACTATAGCGATTGATAGGCGGCGCAGACACACAGTACGGCACCCTCTCTATTGCAGCAATGAAAATGGCGACTTGGACTTACCGATCAGGCTGACAAAGTCCTGCATATACTGCGCGCGCACACTAGGACTATTAGCAATGGCGAGGACCGAGTCACCAGCGAGCTCTTCCAAAATTTTCACACTTAGTATATACAAGCCCTCACCGACAACTTCAATACCCACTGGTGCAAGCGCACTGTACCGCCAGAGCGAAAACACCCCGAAAATATATTAATTCCAGAGCCAGGCAACGTTCCTCAGAGGGGCAAACGTGGATGACACCGTGCGTAGGCGACCTCTTCGAGGACGTTATCTATAGCAGGGTCCAACCATATCTGAAGTGTCACGAGCTCTTCTCTCACAAGATGGTTCTCTTCAAACCCTCCGTGTCCACTCAAGACGTCAACTTTGTAAGCTCAAAGAATATATCCAAAACTTCGTGTTGCAGTCCAACCCGATGGCAATGTTGGGTCTGAAGGTGAAAGACGCATTTAAAATGCTAGGGTGTCACGGATCCCCGGAGAACAGTCTGGCCAAACGACTGGACGAGGTAAAAGGTGTACCCACACAGACGCCCATTTAATACACCCTACGCGACACAAACACTATCACACAAAACTAACTAACAAAACAAACACAAAAAATGGCTATGGCTTAACTAAGGTTAAGGCTGAATAAACGAAAAGTTCTCACTGCTTTTCAGCCAACTCCCAAGCTACCACTTCTGGATCGGTGTTTCTGCGCCGTCCGACTCTTGCTTCTTCTTCTCCTTTCATGGCGAGTGCCTGCGCCTGTTCTATGGGCAAGCGCGCCTTATATACACCTCTTTTAATATGTGCACTGCGCACGGCTGCGGCGAAAGGTCAAACGCTGGCGCAGATGGCCGCCTCTTTTATGGCCGCCGCAACCGCTCACGCGTTCTCGCAACGCCTTGCGAAAGAACCTTCTCCTCTTGGGACGGGGTGGCGACCGCGCGGCAGCGGTGATGGGTAAAACGGTGGCGAGTAGGAGAAGCGGCGAAGCTCAGACGTCGGAGTCAGTGCGCGGCGGCGACGACGGCTGTGGCAGCAGAGGCCACCTGCGCTTCGCGTGACGTCGCCGATATCGCGCGTGCGCACCTGTGGCTAAAATTGATCACGGCGCACGCAAGACCCGGTGTTGACGAGCCTAGTGAAACTTTTCGCTTCAAAAACAAAGATTACCAATACACACGACCCGGGAACACCCAGTCTACTAGCGTTAGGTGCCCGCGACTTGTGAAGAGCAGCCCCTTAGCGGCCGCTGGTGGAAACGTGGCAATATGTGACACAGAGAAAATATATGCTAGTAAATTTCAATCACATCAGTTGCGGACACCGAACATATAGTTACATTCCATCTATCCTTGCAAATCTTACGTCCGGCTTTGGAGTGAACACGCTGTGAGCCCCCATTTTCTCCACAAATGGACGCTGAAAGAAGCGGTCCTCTCTCCCATGCTTTTCAAGACTGGCATATTGCAGCTAAGAGAGAAATTATTGTCAGCAGTATCTGTGTTTCGTCACGCTCTGTACGCAGATTCCCTTGTAGGTTACAATAAACTCTACAGTGAAGGGCGGACGGCTTGTAACAAGCTACTGATGCAGACCAGAGGTATACAACATAACGAAAAACGGCAGGAAATCAAAAAGTGGACACTTAAAAGCAAGCTTTAAAGCAATTAAAGCAAGCCAGCTTTAATTCATTATTACGTGTATTTTGTTTCAAGCGCCTGTACCATGTTTTTATTCTTGTATGCCCCCCTCCCCCCCCCCCTATGTAATACCCTCGCACGAGGGCCCTTAGGGGTATTGTAAATAAATAAATAAATAAATAAAGACGAAACAGAGGCGCCAACAAATGAGATTTATTGTTCCGACACCTCGGTAAATATACTAAACGCATCGAATAACACAAGAACACATACGTAAAACCAGACATTGTAAACACAATTCAAGCACTAAAGCTAGAATCCCCCAGCTCCCGATAAGAAACTCAATGGTGAAGGGCTATAGAAGGTGTTGTGACCCAGCGGGCTTCTATGCTCGCGATTTTTGTAGCCTCATTGTTCTCTCGGGCTGTTTTTCATCGTACCTACGCAGCACGCTTGTGTTCTGAAGCCAGGTTACAGCGCCTGTGTTTGCACCTTTGGTTTTCGTGTTCTGTGCGCTTCTGCTGTGTTTTATGTCCTGATGATCTAGCCCGATGTGTGTTGTTGAAGAGATACGCGCGTGGAAGCGGCTTACGCTGCTCCCCGAGAAATCAGATCTACTAATACTAAAACGCAAACCGCGGGGCAAATCTTCTGGCCCCCCTCACTTTAACAGCGATCCAAGCTTAAACAGCCAGCCTTCGGCAGATTTCCCTTGCCAATTCTTATACATCCTGCCTTTTCCTGCAATCTCGAACGTCCCCTGAGGCACTCCTCTGAGCCTCAGCTTTTTATTACTTGCATTATTACCGTCCCTTCAGTGTTTTGTCACATGCCTTCACTGACAGCTATATGGGGTCTGCCATATTGCAATCAATACCAGCACTTCAGATCTCCAAAACAACATTTAGCATGCCCTGGATTGGCCTGTTTGCTAATGTTACTAAGAATGCACTAATATTGTTTTCTTCTTGTCAGCATTAAATTTTGCCAACTTATAAGGCTTTCCGATAAAGGTATATTCACTGTATACTGGTTCAAATACCTAATAATCCTCATACACCCACCCACTACCCACGATATTTACACTTGACGTGTCCTTAGTATCACCGTCTTCCAAGTTGCTTGCGTTCAAATCCCCTGTGTGGCATCAGCTTGTGTATTCGAATGGCGCATGCCACAAAATCTAACTTAACTAAAATCCTGGAATGAGTTCAGACCTGAGGCGCTTGTTTTATTCTCTCAGACTATTTATGAAGCTGCAGTGTAACAGCATTAAAAGTGAATCTTCAAATTTCTGCAAGTCGTGCAGAAACTGCAGATTTTTTTAAACTGTTTATTGTCACATAACCAACTAATCTGTTCTGAGTCATGGTTCCTTCTGCACTAGTCGCACAAGCAGTGTTGTGCCTCAGTTAGCTCATGCCACCGCATTTCAAGATTCATTTTTGTTTTTGCCACAGAAGGCTGGAATGGCCTTCCAACTCACAGGGCTTACTAACCTCTTGTCCTTTGAGCTAGTCACTGCAGAAATCCATGCAGTAAATGATGATGTTCATCCACTGAATTAGGTAAATCCCCCAAGTTGAATATTTGTGATAAGGGAGTAATTACTCATTATCATCCGCTCAAGTGGAGCCATAAGGCTACGAAGAAAACCTACAAAGTTTTCCTTTGTAGCGGTATGGCTGTACTTGGATGCTAATGGTTAATTACTTCTTATTAGTATAAATTACAAACTCATTAAGTTCTTGGCGTATCATGTTAGCTCACCACTCAAGTATTGTCATTTAGTACTGTTTAGGTATAATAAATGTTAAAATAAGTAATTGTAATAAAGTGCTTAGCCACTTGCTCAGCTCAGGAAACCAATACAATGCTATCTTATGCGTAAGAACTATCCTCACAATATATTTCAAGTAATATTGGGGCAGATTTGCACAACAGTTTTGTCCGACGGTATACAGTTGCATTTAGGCTAACTTGCACACTGCACAAGCTAGGTCTAGCCAGCTAAACTCGTGCACTGAAAAGCTAATTACTGTGCCTATCTGTGTCAGTCTTTTCTTGGCGCTTCTCTCTTATCGTATCTTCAGGTAAGCAAGACATCAACTTCATAACATGGCTCAGTGAGAATGCTGCAAATGCATACATATGCATGTAACTTTTATATATTCAGGATAGTGTTTACAGGACTGCTGGTTCATCTTAAACACAAAATCCTTCAACTTCAAGTTGCATTATAGAGATGCACGAAACGACAAAAGCCATCACTGCTTTTCTGTCTTTCTTCGGCATTTCGGCCTAACTTCATATTGCTATTTTCCAAATTTCTGTTGCTTGTCAATGCCTCAGTTAATTTCTTTTTTTGAAAGCATACTGGCAGTGATATAGGTATATTTTGCTGAACATGTTGATAGTCGGCAACTAATAGCACTCTAAAATTCAGCCTATGTTAAGTCGTATGAACATCACTTAACAGTTAGCAATGTTCACTTTTGCTTGCTACCTTGAGAAGTGGTCATCGTTACATTCAGCCATTCTACATTTTACTGATCAGTGAAAATAACTTTAGACACTGCTTTAAGGCTGTATCAGAGAACATATTCATATATACCTGTCACATACTTAAGCGGCTTATTTGTAATTTCATTTTATAGCACGACATCATAGCTCCCTTACTGGAAATCCAATTTTACAAATTCTGCTTGAGGTGTTAGTGTTTGCTCGAGATAACCAGATAATATGGCCATCGTACCTTGTTCCCCTGACTATACAAGTATTCTTTCTCAGCCTAAGCCGGGAGCCGTGGCCATCTAAACCCTCCAAATTGGTTCTTGCATTTACTGAAGCTGTAATTCAGTTTACTGGCTCCGACATCTTATTATATTTATATTAATGAGAATGGCATGCACAGACTTCTATGCAATACGAAGGCACCAACTTTGCTTTGCATTCACAGCGACATTTGAGAATGCTTTGGGGTTGCACAGAGTATATGCCAGCTTGTTTTGTACATGGCAACAATGACATGGCCTTCAGCAGAACTTCCCATAGTTGTTTTCAACACTGCATTCTGTCTTGTGCAACTGCAATATGAGCTCAGGAAGGAATGCTAAACCACAACTTGATGGCCCCCTGTCACTGTGCAGAACAAGTCATACCCTTTAGCCCAGTGATGCACGTCTTAGCCCCTCTGCAGCCACATAGTGCTATTTCTATGTTGGGTTTAATAATGGCGTGAAAAACATGACAAAAATAAATCATTATTGTTGCATTTTCACTGCTCTGTTAAATGCATAACTGCTTTAATTACAACTGATTTTACCTGTTCCAGTCAGCTGGAAACATAACTTCTCATGTCCATTAGCATTTGTGTTTGACAGCAGTGTTGTGCTAAATTGTGAATGTTAAACGCATGCACAATTAACACACACCCCCACATGCACGCACACACCTTATATATTTAATAGGTAAGCATGTCTTTTCCAGTAACAGTATAGGGAGCCAAAGAGAAGGCCGTTTACATATTACAGTGACTGTGCAAATTGCTTCGGAAAGGCTGCAAGTGCAATTATTTTTTTTTCTCTGTCAGCAATGAAAAAACACTGAAGTGTGCTATTTTGAATAACTGACTAAAAATTTTAAGTATGCAATCGTAACTATTTTAAAAATGGGATTATGCGATAGTAATTACGAACGGTTGTTAGCAGCCTGTACTGCAGTGTGGCCCGATCGAGAATTCGCAGTAAGAATCGCGTCGTCGCAGCGAAATCGTCAGGGCAGCGTAACTTACAGAGCAGGCAGCATTCTGTTATTTTGGGGCCGGAAATCAAGGTTTGTTGTGGGAACGTATCGTCGAACGGGGACGCGATGTGACGCGTATTTCAGTCTCTTGGGTAGAAACGATCCAAACACGTATCGTTTCCGACGGCATCGCTTCAGATGAGCAGACTCGCCTTCGATCTTGCAAAGTTTTGTCGCGAATTGTTTCGCGGCCGTCAGGGTCGTCTGAACCAAGATTCGTGCCGTCCCAGCCCGAATCACAGCCGACCAAGAGTCTACCTTCGACGAAAATCCCGCAGCAAAAGAAACGTTGACGTAACGGATATTGTCTTGAATACGCTGCAATTAATATGGGTAATTTCTACCGCAAGATATCTGCGTGTTTCGCTACAAACACATGTATGTACCGCCGCACGCGATTAGACGGGCGGCACTGACGGGAGCACCAATCGGAACGTTCGAACCATCCGTCTCGTCCGCCAGCAGCAAAGTGGTCGTACAACACCATTCCGCGCCACGCCCGAGGGGAGGATCCGCCCAAAAAACGATCGTACAACGGCCTTTAGTGTGTTCAACGGCTCCGCCCTTCACTATTGCAGCGGATTTAGGAACGTCTTCTATTAACGCAAGTGTCAAGTTGAGCATAACGAAACGATTGGGGTGGCAGCTAGGCGACACCTCTAGTATGCTACCTGCGGCACCAATACGCTACTAAGCAGACGACGATGCGGAAATTAGGGCCCCTTTAACACACATATTAAGTGTGTGTGCATGTGAAAAACTTTTGCCACAGCAAATTAAGTGTCTGAAAAATCTTTACCCAGGAGTACAAGAGCAAGCCGTCCTCCAGGTGGTCCTCTCCGAGCCAAGCCACCCAAGTGGGAGGAGAAGAGTAAAGTATATTAAGGAGTGAGCAACCAATACACACTAGAAAAGACAGTGTCCGATGTTCGCTGGGAAGGAGAGATCAAAGCGGAGGCAATACAGAAAGACATGCAAGGGTAAGGAGAGTATTGAGCTACACTTTCGGCAGAACAGCTTGAGAACCTTCTAGCTCAGGGTGAGGGGGAGGAACGGCACATAGACGAGTTTTTCAGGTCTTTGTACTGGGACGTGGAGTCCCGTTGCAAGCCTAAATGTCTTCTTTGGTGGCTAGGCATGATCAGGGAACCCAAGGCGCACGGGGAGTAATGTCGTCGGCAAGCTGATGCGTCAGCTCATCACCTAAAGTTCGGGCGTGGCCACGTACCCAGACCACCTTAAAAGGGAAGATAGAAAGGGGGCGCACGGCCTCAAATAGGTCTGAGTGCAGCTCGTCGGAAGAGAGCTGTGCAGCATAGCTCAGATGGATGGCATATTATCGGTATAAGCGGGATACTGCTGGGTGGAGCACAGTAGGGTAAAGGATTTTCATTTTGCTAAGACAGCAAAAAAATCGGCATGAAAGGCGAAGATAAAGTCGAAGAGATTCTGTAGAATCCAGGATAGGTATAGCTTCTACGATGGCAGAAAAGGGGAATGAGGTGAAAAAGTCTCATCATCATCATCATCATCATCATCATCAGCCCGACTACACCCACTGCAGGGCAAAGGCCTCTCCCGTGTCTCTCTCCAATTGATCCTGTCATTTGGCAGTTGCGGCCACTGTATCCCCGCAAACTTCTTAATCTCATCCGCCCACCTAACTTTCTGCCGTCCCCTACTACGTCTGCTTTCTCTTGGAATTCACTCCGTTACCCTCAAGGAGCAGCGGTTATCTTGCCTTCGCATTACATGCCCTGCCCAAGCCCATTTCTTCCTCTTGATTTCAACTAAAACATCATTAACCCGCGTTTGTTCCCTCACCCACTCCGCCCACTTCCGATCTCTTTACGTTACACCTATCATTTTTCTCCATGTTTCTGCCCCATAGGTGAGTACTGGTAAGATACACCTGTTGTATACCTTTCTCTTGAGGAATGTTGGTAAACTGCCATTCATGATCTGAGATAACCTACCATACGCGCTCCACCCCATTCTTAATCTATGTGTGGAATAGGTGAAGACGTGTGTGGGTAGTAGATCACGTAACCTGCTCCGCCGCCCACTTTGAATGCCGAAAGAGGCATTCGGATACGCTGCTGTCTAAAGCGTTTAAGGCTGAGAGTGGTAACGTCCTGCGTGTGTCAATCGCACCAACAAAAGTTGCCGAGGAACAGAGTTGAAGAGAAGATTAGAAGCAAGGAGGCGGTGGTAAACGTGCCAAGGGAGCACAATAGGATGGACATCAGCCTGCTGTAGGATACAGTGATCTTTTGGCCACCACAGTTGACCAACTTTCCGTCTTTGTGTATTTGCAATAAAGTGCATCACGATAGAAAGAGTCCTATAGAATAGAGCTGCTGATTCGAGTCGTGCACAAGAAATGAAAACGAAATTTCTGTGAAGATGTTTCAAAAGCATTCTTTACACTATCATTCACATCTTTTATCAGTGCCTCTTTCTGATGAAAATCTAGTATGGGATAATACAGGTACTTCAGGGTACACACAGGACCCATGTAGCAGTGAACAGGTGTGATCAAGTCCTTATGAGTAGCGTCTGGCAGGCATGCAAGTATCCGCAGAATCGAAAAGGAGGGGAGAGACTTTATTGAATAAAGGAGCGGTGCAGAATAAAAAAGGTGGTTTCCGTTAAGCACATATATGTACCGGTCATTATAGGAGACGTGTGGCAAGCTTACAGGCGTGTACAGGTTCTTCCTGGAGCAGTCTCGAAGCAAATACGTTTAAATACGTCTAGCGAGAACCGCTACCTTAACGGTACCCCCCAATGGGGCAGAAACGTGGAGGCTAACGAAGAGGGTCCAGCTTCAGTCAAGGACAACGCAGCGAGTTATGGAAAGGAAAATGATAGGTGCAACGCTGAGAGACCGCAAGCACAAGCCTCTTCGCCTGTCTACACATAGACGACGACTTTTTCACGTCACTTCAAGACCAAGAAATTGGCTTGGGCAGGGCGTGTAATGCGAAGAAACAATAACCGCTGGTCCTTAAGGGTAACGGAGTGGATTCCAAGAGAAGTGAAAGGTAGCAGGGGGAGGGAGAAAATTGGTGGCCGGATGAGATAAAGTAGTTTACGAGGACACAGTGGCCGCAGCAGGCAAATCACAGGATTAACTACAAAGACATGGGACAGGTCTCTGCCCTACAGGGAGCGTAGTCAAGCTGCTGCTCATGAAGGTGGCGAGACCCTCCTGCCCCATGCCAGTTTATGCAAGAGACGATCGATCGAATTGTAGAGACTCAAGTTTAGCCGCTTAAGATCAACTCCTTCCTTAGAGCGCATAGAGCGTTCCTACAGCCCGCTGTGCTGATCGATGCGAACGCTACTTTCAAATGCTTGAGCTCCTTCCTTCCTTCCTTAAACATGCTGCGCCATTTGTTTTCAAGCTTAAATAGTAGTTTAATCTTTCTTCAGCTTGCTTTTCTTTTGGGACGACTATATTTGAACCGCTTGTGACAAAAATACTGTAGAAGTTGAAAATGACAGCGTCCAGCAGCGTGTAAGCTACTTTAAATGCGCCAAATGTCGATTCTATCAGCAGCGTACGCTGTATATTTTGCCGACGATCTCTGCTGCGGTGACTTGGAGAATGCTGCCTAATAATCCGACTTTAGTTCTGATTATCGGCGGCAGCGCTTTGGTTAGCTTATGTGGGCCCGATCACCTTGACTTAACGAAGATTTTAAAGTGAGCAAAGTTATTTGTCTCCTTTGTAGGGTTTCTACATCCTTTGGCCAGGATTTGATACCACCTGTACTGTGGAAGGTTTTCCCGATAGTTTCGCCCATTTCGGGTCCAACTGTAAGGGCGTAAAGTAACTTTGTTTTCTAGCCGAAAAACTGCACTGGTTAGAATTCTAGCTTAGGCTTGACTTTGCTAGGAGATAGGACGACGTTTGTTGCATCTGGAAGTTACCTCAGAATTTCTCCTTTTTCATAGACGCGAACCTTTTCTTTCAATTGCATCTTCAAGCCTCGAATCCAAATTTAAATTTCTTAATAAGTCTTAACAGTCTTTATCAAAGCGCATAATTTGAAAATTTGTGCTTATTGGCATCATAATTCTACACCTCGTCAGATATGACACCTTTTCTAGAAAGTTTTAAGAAAATCCTACAGATTACAGTCATTTTTCCATAGTGAGGAAAAGACATACGGCACTTCAGTTTTTCTCATACATTCAAAAATGAACAGCGCGTCCAAATATTTTCAGATATTACCTGACACATGTCATATAATAAGGTCGGAACTTCTATTTAACTGCCATTTGCTCACTGCTGGTATAATTGAAACTGCTATGCCAGTCCTACTTGTCATTCGACACTGCAGAAAATAAAACTTCGTAGAATCCTGTCTGCGAAATTCGGGGCGATACAAGTATGGAAATATCGTAACCACCAGACATTTGGCGGCATGCGCATCTAAAGCTCTTAGTGGGAACCTCAAGACCATGCCATTTCGAATTTTGTATGCTCTCTGAAAAGTTGCCTTCAAACTGTCGAGGGAATGACTAGAGACTGATGCGGCACTGATATGAGGGCATTCAAGGGTGGGATAGGGGATGACGTGTAATCTGCCGCAACAAAGTTGTTGAAGAATGCAGTCAAGAGCGCAGTGCCTGTAGCGCACAACGTTGATGGGATTCCGGATGGTTTTAACGCTGCCACCTCGTCCGTCAAGGCCGCGGATCAAGAAATTACGTAGACTGCAGTCAATGTGAAATAACTATGTTATTTATTTATTTATTTATTTATTACAGATACCTGCAGCGCCCGAGGGCATTATTGCAAGGGGAGGGGGGGGGGGAAACAACAACTTCTGCTCATTTGACCGAAAGTACACATAATAACAGAAATACAACCACATAACTAATAGACGAGGAAAAGCATGCACTGAAGGAAGACAACCACGCTCCACAAATAAAATAACACTAATGAAATGAAAAAGACACGCGCCAGACAACTGCGCGCCACGTCACACATCAGATAAGAATGCGCGGAATTGACCTTCCGTTCAGCACTCAGTGACGCCGGCTGGTAGCCTGTTCCACTCATTGATCGTCCGTCGAAAGAATGAGGTTTTGTAAACGACTGTGCGACACTTAATCTCTCGGATCTTCCACTGATGATCAACTCGTCTAGAAAAAAAGTGAGGTTGAAGCAGATACCGGTCTTTGTCAATGCTCAGCTTTCCAAAATAGATGCGATGCATGATTTGTAATCTCAAATGTTTCCTACGGTTAGATAAAGATCCCCAGCCAAGTTGGTTTTTAAGAGACGTGACACTGGTTGAGAAGCTGTAATTATTGGACACAAATCTCGCAGCATTATTATGGACGCGCTCGAGCATATCACATAAGTAAGCAAACTGGGGGTCCCATACAGGGCAGGCATATTCAATAATTGGTCGGATGTAAGTGAAATACAGGAGTTGTTTGTCATTAGACGGTGCTTTATTGAAATTTCTTTTTAAGACATTAAGCATTCTGTAGGTTTTGGATGTAGTGTACTCAACTTTCCTCGTCCATGTTAGGTTAGATGAAAAATAAACGCCGAGGTACGTATATTCAAGTACTTTTTGCAAGGGAACATTATGTAGTGAGTAATTTGTTTGTAATGGGTAACGCTTTCGAGTGAATGAGAAAAATTGGCATTTTGTGGCATTCAAAGACATTTGCCATTTTGAGCACCAGGACTAGATGGAATCCAAGTTTCGCTGTAGTTTTAACGCATCAGAAGAACTTTCCACAACATGGTACACGACACAATCGTCAGCATAGAGCCGGACCGGCAAGAACAGACCCCTGCGGTACACCTGAGGAAACGTTTACATAACCTGAGTGCGAACCATTAATCAAAACACGCTGCATGCGGCCCTGAAGATAAGAATGAAGCCAATCGATGACAATGGGGTGCAGACGAAGACAACTTAACTTACGAGTATGTAGCAATAGTAAATGAGGTACAGAGTCAAAGGCTTTCTTAAAATCTAGAAATACGCAATCTATTTGAGAACCCCGGTCAAAGGATGAAACCAGATCATTACTAAACTCAAGCAACTGAGTAGTACAGGAAAAACCCGACCTAAAGCCATGCTGAACTTCTGTAAAATACTAATGAGAGTCAAGGTGTTTTATGACTGCGCTATATATTATGTGCTCCAACGTTTTACAGCACACACTCGTTAAAGATATCGGTCGGCAATTAACAACAGAGCTTTTTGGACCACTTTTATGCACTGGTACCACATTAGCATTTTTCCAGTCTTTTGGCAGAGACGCCGACTTAAGTGATGATCGGAACAAGATGACTAAGTAGTAAGATATTTCATTTGCGCATGACTTTAAAACAAAATTAGGAACACCATCAGGACCACCGGAAGAAGATGAATTGACATCACTAAGCAATTTTGACACACCTTGGTGAGTAAAAACCAATTCAGACATGGTTTCAGTGACAGATTCCCGAGTTAACGGAAGTTCTCCGATGTAGTACATTTGCGCAAAAGAAGACTGAAAAAAAAAAGCATTAAAGCAGCATGCCTTATCACCATCATTAGTAATAACTTCACCATCGTGGTCTAAATCCGGTATTCCGACTTGTTCACGTCCGTTGTGTTTCAAAAAGTCCACAATTTCTTAGGATTATTACGCAGTTTTTATCCCAAGTCATTTAAAAAGCTATTCTTAAGAGCTTTAATTTCAATTTTTAGTGTACTGCCAAGAGCTCGAATCGACTGCAATACTGCAGGGCACCGATTTTTTTTTTGTATGATTCTAGAAGGCGATGTTTTTTCCTGATAAGCCGTCTGGTCTGCCGTGTGATCCCCGGTTTGTCGCGGCGGCGCTTTCCGGAAAGGCTTTTAGATGAGATATATTGATCAAATAGGCATCCCAGCTTATTCTTGAATATTTCCCAAAGGGAACTACAATCTAAATTCTGGTTAAAATTAATAAATTCAGCAAGGAAAGACGCAAGTTCGTTCCTCATTGATGTATAGTCTCCCTTATTAAAAAAGAAAACCTTTCGTGGTCGACGTCTTGAAATTAAATAAGGAAAATGCCGAACATTAGCGACAACACAACTGTGGTCACTTTTTCCCGGTATGACCACAGTGTCACGCACTACTGAAGGCCGGTTGCAGAACAGTAAATCTAACACTGAAGATGAGTGCTCAGTTTCTCGTGTAGGTTCAGTGACGTACTGATATGGGTCATTGGTATTAATTAATTCATAAAAGGATGAAGATAATGAAGAATGATTCGTACGAAGAGGTTTGTAGTCTACCCATTTGAAATCAGGCATGAAGTCCCCACCAAAAAGAAAGTCATTTTTTAAGCTGAGTAGAAATTCAGACAGCGAACTGAAAGCGTCAGGGTTGGTAGCGGAAGGAGGACGGTAGACTGAGCCAATAGCCAAATCCTTTCCGATGTTTAGGCGAAGATTACACCATACTGACTCGCAACCAACTAGAGGCGCTGTTATTAATGAAGAGCTAAAACATTGGTCAATAAGTAAGAACACCCCCCCACCATGCAAGTGTCGATCACTGCGGTACGCGTCATAACCGGTGGGAAATACTTCAGAGCTGAGAACGGAATTATCCAGCCATGATTCAGTGCCAATTATAACATGAGGTTTTACAGAGGAAACAAGAGTAGCAAATTCATCAGTTTTATTTTTGATACTCCTTCAATTCACGACGAGAGTTATCAATTCAAAGTTTGATGACGCCAAGGGCACAGATTGAAAGGTGGGCACGAGCAGCGGAGCGGGCAGTTGCCTCCCTTTCTGTCATTCTCGAAGCTCGACGACACGGTAATGCTCAAAATCATAGACAAAACTCTTTTTGTTGCCGAGAAGCTTATCAAATCGTAACTTGGAACGAAAAGCCAAGTCACGTGCGTATTGTGAAATCCTGAAGCGTGCCTTTCTGACTGCGGGCGTGAAGTCTTCGCGTATGGCATACTTTAGCTTAAAGCCGCACGATAAGATATTGTCTTTGACTTAATAACTACAAAATTTAACGACAATCGGTCGGTGCTTTCCTACACCAAAGCGACCTATTCGATGAGCCCTTTCGATGCTTTCAGGTGGAACATTTTGGTTAAGATGAGACGAGAAGAATTCACGCACATTTTTTTCAGATTCAGACCAACTCTCTTTTGCGGAATCATTTAGACTTAGAATAAGCAAGTTATTCCTACGGGACCTATTAGAAACATCTTCAAAATAGGCCTTAAGTTGGGCAACCTCTCTGGTCAAGGCGTCAACACACGATGATGCGTTTGAAACATCAGCCCTTGTGGCCAGCCGTGAGGAATGCATGTCGTTCTCTAGTGTAGCGATCCTGCCCAGTAAACATTTTAAAGACGTACTTGTAGCGTCCTGCTGCTGTTTAAGCATATGCAGTTCGTGAAGGAACTGCGACTGGCGAAGTTCTAGTCGTTGTATGGCAGCGTGAATGCTATCAATGGCTTCATTATCCGAATTCATCTCGTGAGTATCGAAACCGGGACCGGGGTTGCTCTCGACATCACCGCATAGTAGCAGTAAAATTCAACTTAACACTTAATACTTCAACTTAACAACACACTTTTTCATAACACACAGCAAGTCGTCGGGGCACGACACCACAATAATACATCGATTGGAACTACAATAGCATGCAGCGGGAGACCGGTGACTAAGCTGGGCGAAAAACAGTGGTAAGCGCATGGCCGATGCGATGTCGCGCCCCAGCTGGCCGGCTTGCAACTGGCGAATAAATATCCGCCCCTCGGAGATAGTGCTACTAGTGCGTCCTTGTTGCCAGATCAACAGTGTGGTCGAAGCCAAACTGGGAGGCAGATGCGCAGGTGGTACGCAGCAGCTTGTCATCGAGGCATCGCGATAGCCTTAAGCCTTAACGCGATAGCCTTAAGGCTCCTGTCCGAAGGAAATCCGGCGTCGTCGTTGGAGTTGTAAGCAAAAAAATGGCTGAGGCTTAACTTGGTTAAGCCTGGAGAATGCGAAGCATCATCGTGTCGCGTAATTTGGAGGCGCACAACCACAGCGACGGCGCGAGGTGGGCCCCCGTTTCTCCACTGTCGTGACTTCATCGTGTCACGTGGTGTGGCATCATCGTGTCACGTGATTTGGAGGCGCATAACCACGGTGAAGGGCTGAAGTGGTAGCTAAAGTAGTATGCTTCGCATAATAGGGCGGGGTAGGGTTGCCTGCATGCCACCCTACTCCTAGGTTTGGGTCTGGTTTATGGGGTTTAAAGTTAGACATCCCAAAGCTACTCAGGCTATGAGGGACGCCAGGGCTACGAGAAAATTTCGGCCACCGAGGGGTCCCGTCACCTTGTGCCGTTGTCAGAAGTGACACAGGATTGTGAGTAAACTCCCCAATGTGACAGATAGCAGCAATTGGTCGCGACTGGTTGCTCAGGAAGAGCAACCTGGGTCTCACAAGATCCACCAATGGCACCTGCCATCACCGGGTGTAAACCATGGAAATACTAGAACGACACCAGCCAAACCAGGCTCAACGCCAAAGCGCACGTTTTGTGAAAGAGCATAGAACTCCAGTTTCAGGAAGTAACCAGCAGACTCTTCCTACTTTCATCCGGATTGCGTTGGTGTCCGCAAAAACTAATTATCCACTTCACCGTCGACTGGCGAGTCATGGGTGACAATTTCTATGCAAAAAAGCTGGCTTGCTTTCACCAACATTCGGAATTCCTACTTCCTCGGGTTTCCACCAAAATAGCCAAAGGGCCCTATCCCAGACCAGCCCATTCAACCAGCAGCGCACGCCGCGACGAAAAAAGCCTACCCAGTTCGGGGACGTCTTGTCACCCGCTCCCCTTTCTTGCTTCATTGTCCACCATGCTACTGCCGTTCCTTGAATCTCGAGACGGTTCCAGGAACCAACTGGGATAAGTTCCGAGAAAAAGAAAGACTCCCAGTTTTAGCAATGGCATATGCGTTGACGACTCTGCCCAAGGGCCGCGCCCTCTAAACCTGCTGCTTGGCGTTGAAGGGCGGGACCTGGAGGCGAAAAGCCTCTAAAAGAGCACCCGTCTGCCTCATCGCGATGACTTCCCTCGTCATTTCTTACCTTGTACAATATTTCATTCCCTCCATGACGTAAATAAGCCCTTTAATGTCCTCATATCAGTTCCGCATCGGTCTCTAGTCATCCCCATGGCAGTTTAAACAC